>NC_083278.1:48782076-49093525 GCF_963506605.1 Zootoca vivipara | reverse complement strand
TTTTTACTATGAGATAATAATGATTGTCTGTGTGCACACATACATACAAACAAACAAACAAATATAAATATAAATAAATAAATCCAGCCAAATGGGGGATTATAAATTATTATTATTATTATTATTATTATTATTATTATTATTATTATTTGCTGTTTCTTCGGCTGCTGTTTGATCGTAGCCTCCTCAGGATGAATTTCTTGGTTGGAAAAGCCCAGCAAACATGTAAACCCAGCAGCCCCTTCTTGGTTGCCGTCTTTATATGCTTACTGACCTGGGAGTTAAGCAAGGCGGCTTACTCCTGAGTAGGACTGGTGGGAGGCCCTGGCGCATCGAAAGTCAATGCCTGCTCAGCCCCTTGCTCGTTCGCCAGGCCCTGGTGCTGCAGGCTTTGGACAGCATGCACGAGCCTTCCTCTCCTCCCCCCCCCCCACCGGCATGGAAGCTATGGCCCTGCTGGGGCAAAGCTGTGTGTGCCCACAGAGAGGGCTCTGAGTGCCCTCTCTGGCATGTGTGCCATAGGTATACCTAAAAGGGCAGTGGTGGTGAACCTAACTGCACCCCACTCAGTTTGTGCCCTTACATTTCTCTCTCTTTTTTTGCTACTCTCAGGATGTGTGTACAAACACAGTCTTCTATTTCTGTTAGGAAAAACATTTCTAATAATATTTTTCAGCCACACAAAGAAGTCATACAGAATATACTTCCACATTAGCTGCATGATGAAGTCACTGACCATTGTGCTAGTGAACTGCATAAGAAAAGTTAAGATAAGACTGTGACTAGCTGACAAGTCACCTAATTAGAACCAAATTATTAGTTGTGTAGCAAATAATCAGTGCAAAGCAAATCAATTCCAATGCAGGAATTACAAAAGTATCTCTTAAAAGGGTTAGCAAATCCACTTCCCAAATGAGATTGTGGAGAGTTGGCTATTATTGTTTTGAACTCCTTGACCGCTGCTGGTTGATTAGGGCTAGGTGGAACATCCAGTTTCTGTTCTGGCTTTATTGCATTATCAATTCACACTTTCCCAGGCTGACAAATCTGGAAGATGAAATTTAAATGTTATTTTTAAATCTTGGGTCAGGTAAGGTAACAAAGATAGTATGTTCCTTCAAGAGAATCTAATCATGTTAAAATGTCATTGGCTTTCATGGCTTTTCTGAATATTTGGGGTGATTCTAAGAGACAGATTAATTGGTTTAATTTCCTCCCCCAGTTATCTGTACACACATTGAGATCTGCAATGTGTGTGACAGCCAAATATTAATATTTGTAATTATTTGAGTTCATTTTATCCAATCATTTGTTCAGGAATTACTTGCAGCAGAAATATACTCATTTCCTCCGATTTTGAAAGAGCACTCATAACTCTGGCAAGCCTTTACCTCATTAGACCTTTTGAACAGATTGCTGGTAATAAGTAGATGGGATCACAAATGTGCAGCCACTTGCCACTTCTGCCAGCTCAGTCTACAATATACATACAATATAAACCACGGTCACAGCTACTAAGATTGTTTGTTGCATAAAACAGAATGCAGAAGATTCTTTAGTAAAATGTGCCAAATTAAATATCCGAATCCCCTTTGCAGTTGATCGCTATTTTATCTAGCTCTTTCCTCTTGATCTTCTTAGCTGCCAAGGCATAGTGTGCTACTTTATAAGTTACAAAGTCATCAGTATCGCTCAGCAGCCATTTAACCCTTTCCACCCTATTCGAGTGAGTTCCATTCAGAAACAGGGGTTTTATTAACCGGTCTCTTGGGTCTATATATAACGGGTACTGCAATAAATAGTGGCACAGGTCCTGCGCACAGGGTTGCCCACACAGGCAAAGTCTCTCTTCATAATGTACTTTGCTGTAGCATCCATCCAACACCGCCAAGGGCATCGATTGGAATCGTAATTCTGTGAAAGCGATTCTAAGCACGGTAAGTGGGAGCTTTGACAGGTAACTGGCCCAGGTATGCTCCGTTTTAATGAGTGGGAACCATGGCAAACTCTTGGTAGAAGCCATCATGGTTAGATCCCTTTCTGCATTGGACCTAAAGAGACAATCTCTTAAGTGCCTCTTGTCCATCTTCATAGTCACCTGAAAATCTTGTAATTGGTATTGGGACAAGAGGCGTTGGATAACGTCCTTCCAACATTTGGTCTGTTTCTGTTCTGTGTGTGACATAACGGGGAATCTCTCCTCTGAAATAAATTGAAGTTTTTTCACATAATTTAAGCACCAGTAATCAATTCTAGCCTGTATTGTTGTCACGTCAGCTTCAATGTGGAAAAGAGCAGCTGGAGTCCCGTTGGGGAGCGAGAGCACTTTCCTGAGGAATTTGTTCTGCACTATTTCTAAGGCTTTGTTGGCATTTGGGTCCTTGCCCCATATCGATACTCCATGAAGCATCTGGAAGACCACTTTACTGGCAAAGATTTTCAATTTCATTAATGCCCCACAAGCTTTCTGCACTTTGAGTTTCGTAGCCTCGATGTGCCCCTTCCATGATAGTGTCTCAGTGAAAAGGATTCCCAGATATCTGAAGGTGTGTATTTGCTCCAAGTTCTGCTGATCCATTTTCCATTTGAATCTGTGACTACACTTCCCAAAGACCATAATGTTGGTCTTGGAGTAGTTCACGAGAAGCTCTTCCCGCTTGCAATACCTGCTGAAAGCTGTAAGCAGATTTTAAAGACCTAATCGGGAGAGTGATAGGAGCACCATAGCATCGGCGTACAGCAGGCAATATATTTTCCTATTACTAATTGATGGGGCAGGGGATTGCACCTGTGCTAGCTGTGGCACCATATCATTTATATAAAAGTTCAAAAGTGTGGGAGCCAATATGCAGCCTTGTTTCACGCCCCTTGATGTCTTGAATGCTTCTGAGAGACCTCCCTTTAAGCCTCTGACTTGTGTTTCGGTACCACTATACAGTTCACAAATTAATAATAGTTGTGGGTCTATATTAGCATTTGAGAATTTCTCCCACAGTCTGTTAGGATTGATTGAGTCGAAAGCACCAGATAGGTCAATGAAGGCAGCAAACAGGTTACATTTGCTTTGATTGATATATTTGTTAATAATATGAGACAGTGTAAAGCACTGGTCAGTAGTGCTATATCCAGCTCTGAACACTACTTGTTCCTCATGTAAGGTATTATTTTCACTTAGCCAGTCTGTTCATTTGGTGAGTAGATGACGAGCATAGAATTTAGAGGGGATGTCCAGCAAACTAATGGGGCGGTAATTTGGGGGGAGGGTTTTATCCTCTTTGATACTGGTACTCAATTTCCAGCCGGCTGGCATTTGAGCTGCATTATTTATGTGAGTATAAAGCTTTTCCAGGATGGGTTGCCACCAGTCCATATGTGTCTTAAATAGCTCTGGTGGCATCATATCCTCACCTGGTGCTTTATTTAGTTTTAGACTATCAGAGATTTTATCTCTACAGGGGTCACCGCTTGCCACTCAAGAAAACCTGGCTGGTCGATGGTCACCACAGCATTGAGTAAATGCCCTGTCTGTTCTCCATAAAGTTCCGTGTTGTAATCCATCCAGCGTTGTGCCGATATAGTGGCGTCTAGTGTTGATCTTGATTCATTCATGCCCCGAGACACCAGAAGCCAAAACTTGTCCTCTCTTCGCTCAGCCACTGCCAACCCTAGTTTTTGCCACTGGCTTCTCACAAAGCTTGCTTTTTTGATCTTTAGAATTTTCTTATATGCTGCTCTGCTCCTTCCCATATTTCCCTTGTTAATTTCGGAGGGTCCCCCCCCCATAAGTTCTAATAGCACTTAGCAGGTCTTTCTTTGCTTCCTTGCATTGCCCATCAAACCAACCTCTCTGATTTCTGGCAACCTGTTAACCAGAGCCGACAGTAGGATAAGCATGCATTCTGTAGGCAATGCTGCCTCTATAATAGAACCCTTCAGCTAACTTTTCACCTTTCTAGCTTTCTTGTGAGAAAGGTGAAGATTTACCAAGCAGCTGAACGGATAAGGTGTGCAGATGGAAGTACCCATCAAAGAGAGCAAAGATTGTGTGGTGCAAGCAGAAGTTAGTTTGAAATAAAACAGCATGCCTTTCAATAGACCATAGCTAAAGCTTTCCAACTGTAGCTTCTAATATCTGGCAATTTCCCACTAACTCCACCGACTATTTATTTATTAAATGTATATACTGCCCTTCAGTTGAGGATCACAGGGCAGATAACAATATAAAAACACAAAAGTACATAATGGAATGACAAACAAAACATCCCCACCCTCACCCCAGTTTAAAAGGTCATAGATTGTTTAATTGGCCAAAGGCCTGGGAGAAGAGGACACCACTTTTGATGTAGGCAAAAGTAACCCCTTACTCATTCTCAGAGGATTCATTTTTAAAGGAATTCTGTTCCAGGAAGTGGAATGTAACAAAATTAAGCATGCTATTATTCTATGTACCTTGTAGGAACTTAGTCAGACCATCTGCCTGAGTCAGACCAATGGTCTGTCACAAGGGAACAAGAGCAGATCATCCCCGAATTTGAGACACAAAGCTGATATAGGTGTTACAGGGGATAGTCTAAAACTTCAGTGATTTCAATGATAAATGGAGAGACAAAATATTTACAACTGTGGAAAACTGGAATAGGAAAACTATGATAAAATTGTACAGACTGTACTAAGAAGTGTTTCTTCTAATACAAGAGTCTAGAACACATTGTAAAACGCATTGGAAACTTTTTTCACAGGAGAAAGGATAAAAGCAAGAAATGTATTGGTGTCTTTGAGTGACACCTTTTATAATGACATAGCAACTCATTAAAAGTATATTCTGAATTTGTACCCAATGTGCACCATGATTTTTCTTATATTATCATCCGTTTTAATGTTATTTTTAAGGAAAACATATCACATACCAGAGTGGAATTTCACATATTTCTGCTGGGCAAAATGGATTCCATTGAAATACTCCAGAACTACTCATCCAGTCTAGAAGACCTATAGGGCAATGCTTACATGGCTTAATGCACCAAATGTAGTTCAGGGAGCTTCTGATTCTAAGACTTCCAATTCTACTTCACACTAAGTTCAAGGATGCTCCACTCCTCCATGACATTACAGAATGTAGCCGGGGGACAGAGCCTCCCATTGTCAAGAGCCGGAATAAAGCGTAGGTCAGCAATCAAAGAAAAACAGAGTGTCAGTGAAGTTAACTCTTCACCAAAACAGTGCAGGTGATCCCAGCAACTCTTCCCAGTAGGTTGTGAGGCAGTTGCGAGGACTGAAGGTCCCCGCCTTCCCACTACTCCAGGCATCCCCAAACTTCGGCCCTCCAGATGTTTTGGACTACAATTCCCATCATGCCTGACCACTGGTCCTGTTAGCTGGGGATCATGGGAGTTGTAGGCCAAAACATCTGGAGGGCCGCAGTTTGGGGATGCCTGCACTACTCTCTTTGGCTCCTCCTCTCCAGGGTCTGCTCTGTTCTTTCCATTTCTGTGTTCTAGGGAGACCGGGGGCAGAGGAGCTGGTCACAGTAGGAGGGGAAGACTCCCTGGATTCTTCAGCAGCCGCCCTCTGACCACTCCTTATTGTCCCACCACCAACTCCCTGGCTCTGAGCCTTCTCCCCCTGGGGATCCCCCAGCTGCTGCCTCCCAGCACTCATCTGCATCCAGCCAACCCACGACACCTGTTGGCAACAGAGGCCAAAGAGTGGCAGAGAAGGGATGAGAGGTTGGGGGACAAGCCAGGATGATCAAGAGAGGCTTTTAAATGCAGTTTGTGAACATACCACTTTAATTAATACATGGCGTGGTGGGTAGGCTGAAGATATAATAATAAAATAATAATAATAATAATAATAATAATAATAATAATAATAAATAATAATAATAAGTGGGAGTTATTGTTTCTGTTTATTACTATGCTGTGTATTTTTGTGTTGTTATAATGTAAACCGCCCAGGGAACCTCAGATGAAGGGTAGTATAGAAATTTAATAATGATGTGTTTTTAAGAGCATTGTAAATGTAGCTGTTACTATAGGCCAGGGGTTGGCAAACTACGGCCCGAGGGGGTCATTAAACCACCACCCCCGGCCCTTGCCGCCTGCTCAGTCAGTCCCCACACAGAGTTAAACTGCAGCCAATAGGAAGTCACAGACGCTGCCTCCTCCCCCTCCATGGCTCCGAAAGCCAGAGAGGAAAGCCATTTTCGGAGACATGGCAGGGGAGGAGACGTCTGCTTCCTGCAGCCAATAGGAAGCCATGGCTGCGTCCCAGAAGTCAGTCCTCATGTGGAGCAACCAGCACGGTGCACTAGTTTAGTTCCACGCAGAGATTGACCAAGCGGGCGGCAATGGCTGCAGGATAGGAAGCCATTGCCGCCCGCTTGGTCAGTCCCCATGCATGCGTCAGTTGCTCCACATGGGGACTGACTTCCGAGATGCAGCCATTAGGAAGCTGCAGGTGCCTCCTCCCCCCTGTCATGGCTCCAAAAGCCAGCAGTGAAAGAGTGATGGGGGTGTGTGCATGCGCATGGCTGCACGCACTCCCATGGGCGATCCGGCCCGCTGGCGGAAAAGTTTGCCGACCCCTGCTATAGGCACATGTTCTTGCAAATTAAGGTGGCAATACATTAATTAAGTGTAACAAAACATAATAATATTTTTTTTAATGTTTGGAGAAGGGATAATTAGAAAGAAAGAAAGAAAGAAAGAAAGAAAGAAAGAAAGAAAGAAAGAAAGAAAGAAAGAAAGAACCCACAATGGCCCCATAATCCAAGTATGAAGGATAGCAAAATACAGCCATTGGCAGAGGCAGAAAAATAGATTTACAGTAAACTGAGTGTAACAAGAGCCTCTTGGGATTTACAGAACAATAGCTACAATAACTGCTGTATTGAACAATGAAAATCCACATGACTGCAGGGAAATAGCAGCTGCTTAGTAAACTAAAACAAAACCTAATAGCTCTATGCAGAACTGCAGCTCAATAGCAGCTTCCAGGGCTGGAAAAATGATAATACTCTAGGCAGGCAATGACCTGTGCAGCAAGCAAGTGAACTACATAAAGGCATGAGGGGTCATTGTAACCAGAGGAGCAGAAACTGATATTGAGCTGTGGCCAAAATGCATAATTGGTCAAATGAAGCAGGAGCAGCTGTATTCAGTCTGTCATATTAAGGAGCCTTTTGGCTGTGCACAGAGCCTCTTCACTTCTCTCTTTGTAGAAGTAGGATAGAGGTGAAGAATTGGTGGTTCTCCAGAAGTTATTGGACAGCAGCTTCAATCAGCCCCAGCCAGCATGGCCAATGATAAATGGGAATTCAAGAACATCAGGAGGGGCACAGGTTCTCAACCCCCAAGATGGGAGAGCAAATTAGGAAGTCTGCCCTTAAGTATAGTTTCACATCACATAAGAACCAGGAACCTATGGTTAACAGCTTTGGAAAAGGCCATGGTGTAAGGAAAAGAGGCTTACTTTATAATTACAAAAAAAAAAAATGAGTAGATATCAGGGATTCTTTCCCTGGAGCCATTATGACGATGTGGCCCATGCCAATGGGTTTCACATTATTTTTTATGAGAGGGAAATGCTGGCATACAGAATGGGGGTGGGAAATACTCTCTGTTTTACCAAAAAGGAGAGAGAAGCCCTGAAGAGATGGGACTATCTTGTGAAAGTTACTGATTTCAAGTATCTCTAAAACCTTAACCTAAGCAAAATGATACTTTAGAAACATAGCATCACTGCACTGTGGAAAAATTTTCTGGTGCAAAAATAAGTATGAAAAACCACTTATCTTTCCAATGAAAGAACACACACTTCAGTTGTCTTTTTACAAGCAATTTGCAACCTGTTCCTGTTTATTTTTCTTGGTCTGGCAAATCAACCAAATTATCCATAGGTACAAATATTTAATTTTAAGGGGAAAAAACCAAGGTAGCTAGCTACCTGTAGAAGTGAAATACATACATGATTTTTATAAATAAACTTTTAACGGCATACCAATATAGAAAGAGCAACATTAGCATATTATGTTACAGCAAGTATGAAGTGTAGAAAAAGATTAATTGCATATAGATCTTTTCCCATTCATTAATAATCACTCCTATACAAATGGAATCTGTCTTAAGTCTACTAAAACTAGATGCAATGGCAAAGTGGAATTGCGACCTTAGATAGGAATTCATCAGATGATGTGTGCTCCTTAAAAATAATTATTGTTTCTTGCTCTTTACAGAGCAAATGTTTGATCTAATGCTGGCATTTTTAATGTAAAACGCTGCTTTATACTTACAGAAAAGATACACAGCTTGCAGAAGTAATATTTTAAATGGAATTACTCAGGGTGATAGTGGAATATAGAATGCATGTAAAGTAGATAATCACACACACTGGCAAGTCAGTGTGTGCCAGCTGCTTCCCACCAAGCATGTGACTGTTAGCCAGACTTGCTGATTATTTGTCAATGGGCATTTGGCAAATGACTTGGCCATTACCTGACATGAGGCAGCTGGCTACCAGCCAAAAGCCTAGGCCTGCTGGCTGCATGATAAAATAATGTTTGAAGGAAAATAAGGGGGGGGGGGCTTCTTAATTCACCTACATGTGCAAGTGACTCCCCCAACTTCCCTTCTTGAGGGGGCTGTCTAAGTGCCTCTGCATGAAATACTTGGCTCCACAGCTCATCTTTTCTTCTAGAATTACCTTTTAAAGAGAAGCTCATTCTTGTCGCAATGAAGGATCTAGGTAGCAAAAAAAGATCTGACAGAAAGGGCATTCTCAGGTGTAAATAGCTGTTTGCAGGAATCAAACTGACTGGACTTTAGAGTGGAATGTGACTGCTCAATATCAAAGCAAGACACCTATAAACAAAGAGACAACACAACTTCAATGTTTATTATGTGCCAAAGAAAAGGATACTTATTAGGAATGGGGCATGAGTTTCTCACTAATCAAACAATAGGAAGCCATTTTTTTTCTGAATCCAATAGAAATCCAGTTTTCATATAAATTTACAGAAGCTTATGAGAGCATACTAGTGTTCCAGAATAATAATCCTTCCATATGCAGCTAGGCACATCAGTGCAATGCTCCATGCCTCAAGCCACGGCGAGTTCTCATCTCTATTACCTAATTGCCAAACACATCACTACTTTATCAAATAAAATTTTAATGACACTCAGCTCTGATCTGGGAAGTTTTAGAAATTACTTTGCAGCACACAATAAAGTTTCCAGAGATGCTGCTGGGACTCTGCCAACATCTCAAGAGAGAAGGGTGGAACAAGAGCCAAGTGCCATTTCAATTCCCAGTGTGATTACTTAACTTGTTGGCACGTTTTCACTTCCTGCTATCGATAAAGTAGACAGATATAATACTACCGTCAGATAACATCCTGCAAGCATCTTGGATGGATGTGTCTTATATCTTATTTTTCTTTTAGAGCAGTCTGACTACAAACACATCCTATTTGCAGTCACATAATAAATACTGCTTAGACCAGGGGTAGACAACATGATGTCGTTCAGGTGTTTTGGAACTACAACTCTTGTAATCCCAGACCATTGGCCATTCTGTCTGGAGATGATGGGAGCTGGAGTCCAAAAGTATATTGAGGACACCATGTTCACTCACCTTGACTTAGACAAACACAAGGAACTCCATAATTGTGAAAAGCATTCTCAACTGCTCCCCGCTGGCTATATGTATTGTAAGTGCCTATATATATACTTAAGTGCCCAAGGAATTTGCCCAAGATAACTAAAGAGAACATAATTAATCTGAACAGTTCACAAGTCTTATCAATATGCACTCTCTCTAGTTTCTAAAGAGAGGATATTTGTATCTGTTTTCTAACTTAATTACCAACAACAAAAAAGTCATGATAGGCTATGAACCATCTGACGTATGGTGGAGGGAAGCACATAATAGAGATATCTACTTTTCCACTGTGACTCAGTGATTCAGGCTGTCAGAGGACTCAAAAACAGTTGTTCTTCACATGTATCTGTTTCTAATGTATTCTCGATACAGGAGGATGTCTTCTTTTCCCAATGGCTGCATGATGCCTTTGCCAGCCTGGATGTGAGCATGAAATATCTCAATAGATTTTCTTTCTACTTTAGGAGGCTGGACTTCATAAATGTTGTCTTGGGAGAAAGCAGAGATGTGTGTTCTGTGAAAAGTAAATTAGCATTAAACTACAGAGAAACCATAAAAGAAACCATAAAAGAGGAGGTTAGGCATGAATTCTATATACATCACCATTGTAGGCTCAAAGGATTCCATGCCATTTTGCATTAGTAGGTAAGTTAAGTTGATGATACAAGGGAGTGAAAAATCCTGAAATGCGATAATTTCTACTAGTATTTCTAGTAATGAGCACTTATAAAATACAATATATTTTAAACTGCAGGTAGACTGTTTTATTGCAAAACATTGTTGAGTGTTTAAATAGTTGGTATCTTAGCAACAATGTGCTGCATCTAAGCAGAATGAAGAGTCACCTTTTGCCAATAAAAAATACAGCCCATGTTCTGTTTTATTATTAATCTGTCATCATCTGTACCGTATTTCTCCGTGTATAACACAATCCCTATTTTGGGGGACTCCAAATTAAGAGAATGGGGTGAAATTGCCCAGAGTTGTTAGGCTTTTGGGGGGGAAGATTTGCCTAGTGTTGTTGAGCTTCTTTGGGGGGGGATTGCTGACACTTGCTCACCTGCCTGACCGCCACTGACAATCACATGCCTCGCCAACAGCAACACTCGTCTGCCCACTCACCTGTCTGTCACTAGGTTTCAATCTGAGAAGTCTTTTCTTTCTAAGAATCACAAAGCTTTATAACTTCTAACTTCCATAGATAGATTTTCTCTCCCTTGAACGGATGGTGAAGAAAGGGGAAGCATTGTTGTGACAGTTTTCTAAAATAAATAAGGTGGCAAACTGTATCTCTAATGGAGATACTTTAGCTATGGTTGATGGAGATTCTGTACATATTTAAAAACCATTATCTATTAAACATTCTGGATCCAATGAATATTGATCAGCCTGCACAACAACAAATTTGCACTGGAATTTTTTACATTAATGTAAAAGATGTCATTCTCCTTGGCCCTCCCACCACCTTTGACAAAGGTGCTCCCACTCCTGCATAACTGCCTTCATGCTCTGAAACTCCATGATTCTGTCCTCAGCTGACACTTCTACCAAATCATTATTTCAATGTTTCCATAGGAGGAAACTCAGTTATTGGAGTGGTTTAACAGTCAATTCCTCTTTCCAAGGAATTCTGGGAACTGCAGCTCTGTGAAGGGAATAGGGGTCTACTAATAACTCTCAGCTGTGTGGTGTAGTGGTTAAGAGCGGTAGACTCGTAATCTGGGGAACCGGGTTTGCGTCTCCGCTCCTCCACATGTAGCTGCTGGGTGACCCTGGGCTAGTCACACTTCTCTGAAGTCTCTCAGCCTCACTCACCTCACAGAGTGTTTGTTGTGGGGGAGGAAGGGAAAGGAGAATGTTAGCCACTTTGAGACTCCTTTGGATAGTGATAAAGCGGGATATCAAATCCAAACTCTTCTTCCTCTTCTTCAGCACCGTTAACAAACTACAGTTCCCAGGATTTTTTTTGGGAAAGCCATGAATGTTTAAATTGGTATGACACTGGCTTAAATCTATAGTGCAGATGGGGCGCATGCCAAGGTACCTCAAGAATCTGTTCTTAGCCCTCTGATTTGCTTTCTATACATTTAATGTCCCTAGGTGAGATTATCAAATCCAAAGGCATTTAGTACCATCTGTATGTAGACGATACCCCACTCTCTTTTATCTCTGAACTGTTTGCCTCACTCCAGTCCAGCTTTTCAAACTGCATCTCTGATATTTCTCATCTTTCCTCCCATACTTCCCTCTCCTCTTCAACTTTCCTTATGAATGTAGAAGTTTATTACCCACCCTGGTTATTAGCCCATGCCTTTATATTTTACTCCTTTCTCTCATGTGTTGCCAATGCTCAGGCCATTTTTAAGTTGTGTCACTTCTTTTACAATATGATTGTGAAAATACAGCCCTTCCTCTCTGTTCCTTTAGCACAGGCATCCCAAACTGTGGCCCTCCAGATGTTTTGGCCTACAACTCCCATGATCCCTAGCTAACAGGACCAGTGGTCAGGGAAGATGGGAATTGTAGTCCAAAACATCTGGAGGGCCGAAGTTTGGGGATGCCTGCTTTAGCATAACCGTCTCTCTGGTCTTCTGTTATCTCACAGCTATCTAGCACTCTGCTGTGAAAAACATTTACCTGTCTTGTCACTTAAATCTCTACAGTGGGTTTCTATCCACTCCCACATCCACCTAGAGCACCTTGTTCTTGCTTTCAAATCCCCGATGGCCTTGTCCTTTTTTGATCTCTCTGCTTTTATCTCAATAAATCCTTGTCTGTGACCTTTCCTGTTTTTGTAAAGACGCTTCCCTTTATCCTTTGCTGTTCTGTATGCTAATAAATGCCTCCCAGATCATCTGGATAATCCCATCTCTTACACCCTTCTAACCCACCCTCAAAACCCACCTTTTCCATGGCACTTTTAGCCCTAGTTCCCATGCCCTACTGTAACTGAGTCTGTAACTAAGCTCAAATATGAAAATCCCCAGCACACTGCCTTCCTCTGTTGTTTCCCTTGTACTAACTTTAGATTGTAAGCTCTTTGGGGCAGGGAACTATCCCCCTGTATGCTGTAAAGCACCATTCACACTGATGGAACAATATAAGTAAATAACCGTAACGTAAGAACCAAAGTGTCTGCAAAGAAGCCTCTGTGTACTGCATATGCCAGTGAAGAACTGTAAATTATGGTTATTGTTTTCCCCCTAAGCCAGGCATAGGCAAACTCGGCCCTCCAGATGTTTTGGGACTACAACTCCCATCATCCCTAGCTAAGAGGACCAGTGGTCAGGGATGATGGGAGTTGTAGTCCCAAAACATCTGGAGGGCAGAGTTTGCCTATGCCTGCCCTAAGCCAATGTCCTATTTTTCTTACATACCACTTTGATTTTACCACTTGTCTTATATAATGCATATAAAGCAGTCTCTGAAAATACAAAGCCTAGCTAAAATATACAAACACCACTGTGAACTGTGTGTGTGTGAGTGAGTGAGAGAGAGAGAGAGAGAGAGAGAGAGAGAGAGAGAGAGGGAAGGGGATTTGAAAAAGGGGGCATTGAAAGAGCATGAGCAGCAAGTACTTACAAGTTTATAACCCCATCTAAGTGCTTACAACAAAGAAGTTGGTGACTCTTGTCGTGCTTGTGTTGACTGTGCCCCAATTGAACAAACCTATGAATAGAGGCAGAAAAATCACAATGGAAAAAGAACTTTCTGAAACAAGGAAAATAACATGTCTTTTGCAGCTATATTGGAGTCATACAGTTTGAAGTAAGGGACATCAAGTTCCATAAAGGGCAGCTGGAACATACACCACCCTTTTTTCCTGACACTAATATTGTGGGTGAGTAATGCAGCAGCTCTGAACTTTTTAAAAAAAATATCCACTTTGATCTAGGTACTTTGGAGACCCTTCAAGGCTTCTTTTTGTTATGAATCTCACTAAAAGCCTAATCAATTTTAGTTATAGTGTGTTACTGAGAAGCTCGGTTCAGCTGGCACTTTGCACATGGCGCAAACCTATGTGATTCCTTTAACTTCACTCAGCAGGTGTTTGTGCAGTGAGTGCAAGACTTGTTGCAACAGTACGTAAGTAGCAAACCCTGACACAGGCTGGATATTTTTTAACAAATTGCTATTTTCACTGATCTTGTGTAATACGATGCTTCTTAGATATAGAGAGACTATATTTTTACATAAAAATACAATTGCAGAGTTAGCAAAAGGGCACAAGAGCTGGTAGAGGCACCATCCCCCGCCTTTCCATGGATTATTATAGACTCCAAAGAAGCCACTGAGGCCTGCACTGTAGTAGTAAGATAAGGAAAGACAGAAGAGGATGAACAAAAGTTGGTAGTGGATCCCTGCATCACCTCCCAGGCTTTAGTTTCAGTCTAGTCTTGTCCACCCCTATGCAATGCAGGAATCTTTTGCTGTTCAACAATGGAACCATCTCCCTCCCTCCTTGGAACTATTTAAGCAGAAGTTGGATAGCCATCTGTCATGGATGCTTTAGCTGAGATTCCTGCATTGCAGGGGGTTGGATTAGATGTTCTGTGGGGTCCCTTCCAAGTCTACAATTTTATGATTCTATGTGAGGCTCGAACCCATGACCTTGAGATTAAGAGCCTCATGCTCTACCGAGTGTGCTATCCCAGATTCCCTAGAGCCAGTGTTGGACAGAATCATAGGAAGCTGCTTTATACCAAGGCAGACCATTGGTTCGTGTAGCTCAATATTGTCTACATTGACTGGCAGGGGTTTCAGTCAGGATCACCCACTGTCCTACCTAGAGATACCAGATGTTGAACCTGGAATGCAAAGCAGATGCTCTACAACTAAGCTAATAGGGCAGATCTGGGTTCAATTCTCCATGAAGCTGACCATGGGCTAGTCACAATCTCTCAGCCTAACCTAACTCACAGTATTGTTTGAAGATAAACTTGGGAGCAGAGGGAAATCTTGTATGCCACCTGGAGGTAGACCAGGAGCACAATTCAGGCAAAAGATAAGGACCTTTAAAGGTCTTTTGCCTTTCAATACATCGTGAACATTCCCAATGAAACAAGTGGAATTTAAAATGTGCTTAATTTTTTCCTGGAACATACACTTTTACTATTCACTTTTTAAAAAATCGTTCCCTGCTAGCATCAGTGAGATCATCAGAAACACGTTACCTTGTGTATATGCCAAGATCATCTTCAGAAGGAGATTCTGAGAGGTTAATCCCATACATATCTTTTATAGGCTGTACTACATTCTGCAGCAAAACAAGAGAAATATTAGTGAGAATAAATCTTGGGTTTAAAATTTATTTAAACATTTATACCTGCCTCTTACAAATGCAAGGTGGCTTCCAGACAAATAAAATAAAAGGATAGCAAAAATAAATAAATAAAGAATGAATAAAAAGACAATACTCAAGAGCAACATTTTTTCAGTTTTCCCGAAGTAAACAACTGCTACTTCATGATAGAGCTGAGAGCTACGTATCCAGTATTAAACAGAATTATTCCACTAACAGGGAATTGCACAAGCAGCGAGAAAATTTTACTTGCCAATTTTGTGTCCTACTGAAGCATTTCCATCTTGTTTTTTTTTTAACCAGTAAATTTTTATTAATTTTCCATTTTCAACAACTTATACAGTAAATGTTAATCCAAACAATACATAGCTGTCCCCCAGCTCGGACTTCCCCCCACCCCACCCGCAGGTATATTAGTTCTCCCTTCTCGCGTATTTCAACTGTCCTTAATAATTAACAATGAGGGATTTAACTCGTTACCGCCAACGTTTTCATTCCATTATAGTTTTTCCTTGCGTAGTCAACAAACTTACTCCATTCTCTGTGGAATTTCACGTCCCCCTGATCCCTTATTCTATAGGTTAGCTTAGCCATTTCCATCAAGTCTAGTAGCTTTTCCATCTCCATTTTCATCAAGTCTAGAAGCATTTCCATCTTGGTACCTCACTATATCTAATGCAGCATCCTGTTCTCATGGTGTTCAACCCGATTTCTACTGAAACCCACAAGAGGACATGAATGCAATAGAACTCTCCCCACTTGTGATTCCCAGTAACTGGCATTCAGAGGTATACGGTACTTTGTCAGATACTGGAGATAGTACACAGCCATCATGGCTAATAGCCATTGGTAATATGAGCAGAGCCACTGGCTGGTGGTAATGACTATTAGTGGCCATTACTATCTTCTTGTAGTGAATTCCATAGTTTAAGTGTGAAGAAGTACTTCCTTCTGAATCTTCTAACATTCAACTGCATTGGTTGATCACATGTTCCAGCATTATAAGAGGGAAAGAAAAACTTCTGTCCACTTTCACCACACCATGCATCAGTTTTATACATCTCTATCATGTTCCCCTTTACTTGCCTTTTCCCTAAACAAAAAAAAAGCCCAAAATGTTATAATCTTTTCTCTCATAGGAGTTGCCCCTCAGTCATTCTGGTGGCTTTTTTTCTGAAGCTTTTACAGCTTTACAATGCTCTCTTTGAGATGCACAGTATTTGAAATGGGATTGCACCATGGATTTATATAAAGGCCTTCCTCACAAAGCAGCCAGCAAACAAAACAGCCAAACAATATTTTTTTAAAAAAACCATTATGAATTTGCTAATTTTATTTTCAATTCGTTTTCTAATGATGCCCAACACTAGAACTGCATTTTCCACAGCTGCTGTACTCTAGATCAGTGGTTCCCAACAAGTGGTCCGCGGACCCCCAGGGGTCCGCGAGCTATGCCAGAGGGGTCCGCAAGATCACCTCCCCAAGATGCGCGTACTGAGCGGCGCGCGCGCAGCGGGAGCGCCACGCACTGCTGCCGCGGCGTGGCGCCCCTAGCAATCCGCTCCGTCGACTCGGGAGTCTCCTTGGGTCTCCTCAGAGGAGGAGGCGCCACGCCAAAAGCCCCAGAGCTCGCCTGCCTCCTTCCCGCCCTCTCCCTGCCTGTGGCCAGCAGCACCAGACGCTGTTCTGTGGAGTTTTTGGCGTGGCTCCGCCTCCTCCGAGGAGACCCAATGAGACTCCCAAGTCGGCGGAGGGTGGCGGAATCGCTGCTGGGCGCCCCTGCTCCCTCAATTCAGGACCCGGTGGGAGGCTTTTAAGCAGGCGCGAGGTCGCCTCTTCACCTCGGCAGCTGCGCCTTCCCCTCCCCCACCCCATTCCATTGCCCACCCCCACCCCCAGAGAGAGAGGGGGGCACTGTTTTTTGGGGTGGTGGTCTTACCCCCTCTGTCAGTGAGGGAGCAGTGTGGGCGCCTTACAAATCAGCCCCCTTTGCACAGAGGGGTGACTGGGTGGGAGAAGCCCATGGAATGCAGGCTCTCTAGCCCCGAAGAGGCTGTCACCTTGCTTGCAAAAGCAACAGCCTCTCCCGGGCTGAGCCGCCTGCCTGCCTTCTGTTGGCTCTCCTTAAAGCAAGCGAAGTAATTGCTTTAGAGGAGCCCACGGAACGCAGGCGCTCTAGCCCCGAAGAGGCTGTAGCTCTGCTTGCAAAAGCAACAGCCTCTCCGGGGCTGAGCCGCCTGCCTTCCCTGCCTGCCTTCCGTTGGAACGCAGGCACGGAAGGCAGGAGGAGCACTTTTGGGATGCCCCATTCCCCCCTGCTGCCAGTTACCAAGCCTGCTCCGCTTGCTTTGCTGCGAGCTGGGAGGGGTGGTGGTGGACGGGAGCTCCTGTCAGTCCGTCCCTTCTCCCAGCTCGCTGTACCAGCAAGAAAAGCAAGAGCTGCTTGGACGCTGTGTGCGGCTCTCCCTCCCTCCCTCTCTTTCTTTCTCTGACTCCTTCCTTCCTCCCTCCCTCCCTCCCTCCCTCTCTCTTTCACCCCTTCTTTCCTTAGCATTTGCTAATTTCCACCTGCTGCTTCTTGTCAGCTTCTTCTCTGGGGAACCTTTCCTAAAAATGGTCAACAACTTTGGGGTCCCCTGCCTAAAAAAGGTTGTCAATTCTTGGGAATTTTTTTTTGGGGGGGGGGGCGCCGGAGGGATCTTCGTACCACGGCGCTGGATATGTTTCACTCAGCCATAATTGTTTAATAAAAAGGTGCTAATGGAGCCAAAAGTTATTTTCTGCTGACTAGTAGGCAGGTAGAGATTTGCAGTCAGATTTCAGAGTGAAAGTTTCAAGTTTGGAACCTAATATTTCAGATTTAACTCATCTCATTAAGAACTGAAAATTAAAACTAACTGTATACTGATGGAGTACTCTGTTGTAACTGTAAAAAAAACGTATAAAAAAGACTCTTAATTTGGCTCTCACTTTTTAATTTTAGGATTAGGAATTAATGGGGGTCCTTGTCACAATAGCGGCTCGATGAGGGGTCCTCGAGAAAATTTTGTTGGGAACCCCTGCTCTAGATAGACATTTTCATTCAGCTATCCGCCATGATCCCAAGATCTCATTCCATGTCAGTCATGGCCAGTTTAGACCTCATTAGCTTTTATATAAAGTTAGAATTCTTTGCCTCCATGTGCATCACCTTACCCTTGATCACACTGAATTGCATTTGCTATTTTAATGCCTAGTCACTCTGTTTGGAGAGATCTTTTTGGCGCTCTCTCTTTGCTCACACTACTTGAACTCAGGTTACCTGAATCTCTAAAGAGTGGTTCTCCATCCTGCAACATTTTGTTTTAGGTCCCACTTGCAAAACTGTGCAATGCACAAAAAATATTGTGCTATCACACAGAATGGCAGTTGCATGAAAATTTTGAGGATTCTGAACTTAAAATGTGTATAGATTTACTGCATAGTCTGGACTCATGTTAAATTTTCCACATTCCTTTTAGGAAGCAAAACATTAAATAAAGCCTTCACAATACTATCATCGCCATGTATATTTAGATGTTTTGGGGGGCACATTATACAAAAGCATATTGTCATTTCTTTTCAGGTTCCTGATAATTTTATTACACTGCAAAATGAATTGCACATTTATGAAATTAAACAAGTATAAATTAGCTGCAGTGCTACATTAGACCTCAATAGCAGATGTGTCAAAGTTACTTCATACTTTAATTTAACCTTGCCATCCATTTTTTTCTTTTAAATTACAGGAACAATTTTTGTTATCTCACAGTGCCTCCTTTATTTTCCCGTAAATTCCCTGTGACTCATTCCACCCCCACCCCATCCCCGTTGTTGAAATGTGTGAAGGAAGGACGGTGAGCTAGCTAAGTAACTGATCAAGGCAATTTAATGCCATGCTGTCAGAAAACCAGGTGCTTAAGTGGGTAGAGAAAAGGTTAAAAATCATGCCAAGACATCAACCAAAACAACAGATGAAAAATACAGACAATGGATGGTCTAACTCTCAGGATGCCATGAAATTCTATAATCAAAAACCTATTTGGATCCAATCAAATAGCTTTTTTTACTATAAAATTTCCTCCCATACATCCCACTAAATTACCTGAAAATAGCAGGGAGTAGTGTTGCCACCACCCCAAAACTGGCTCCAGAGGGCTGGATATACTTTTGGGTCCCATGCATGCAGAAGAAGCGTGTCTCATATGTACAGCACTCTTTACATCCAACCCTCCTTATAAAAACACTAAAATATCTAAAGGTACTTAATTTGGTACTTCTCAAAATAAGATGTATATTAAACATCTAGTAAGATGACTAGTGAGTCCCTGAGCAGTCAGGATTTCAAGTTATGTGGATGGCAAATGTATGTGCCGCAGGTTGTCCCACGGCAGACATGTCCTCATCCCATGGATAATCTTGGGGAAGGGACAATGTGGGACACAATGAATGGGCTGGGGTAAACATGTGTGACCCCACTCTCCTCTCTTATATGATTACAACTGGGAATTTGTAAACACCTGAAAAGAGCTTCTTTTGAGTATCTGGAGCACATCATGCAAGATGTGGGTATAAAGGACAATCCTTTATTTATTTAATTTATATTTTACTAAGAACTCTTCATCAGGGGTCTGGTTAACACAAACAATGTTTTGTACATTGAGAACAAAGATAATTTAGACTACAGTGTTATTTCTTAATTTTTGTGAACAGCAAGAAGTTAATTTAATTGATTTCTACTTTAATGAAGCCAGCATTACAAAGTACGACCTTGATACAGCTTCAATTCCTGCAACTTTTAAGAACCTACTGGTTAAAATAATGCAATTTAAACCAGTTTTTCAGCATATTCAGCTATGTGGAAGTGGCAATATTCTGTTCAAGGCTGATTGCCAAAGTGCATTGCTATCACATGGAAATATCAACATTAGACAACTATTTTCCTTCATTTGACAGGCTGATTGCAAAGAGATGAATTATATCACTGCCAAGCCAACACAACAGAGAAACCAGGAATATAAAAGGTAAAGTTTGAGAGCCTTGAACTCTAGAGCCACTCTAGCGCTTGTCCAGTCATGTTAGGACTCATGTTTCTGAGCAGTCACATCAACACCACAAACTAAGCCTCTCCTGAAAGTGCCTCTAATAAGGTTTGTAGAGGAGCAATGAGGCCTGCTGCCCCCCCCCCCAAGTATATCCCCAAAATGAACACAAGCCACTGGACATTAGTTCTCTGACTGGTTGCTTAGGCCTCTGTGTCAAATATTGCTTATTATCACAGAAACAACACATGGCAATGAAGGAAAAGCATACCTGGCAACTGATTGACTTTAGATAATAAGCTCCTTCTTACAGGCATACCAAAAGATTTGGAAAATAATATCCATAAGTAAGTCATTCTTAGAAAAGTAATAATAGTAATTTTGTTTCACTATCATTAGACACAGTAATTAAACTTTATTCAAGGCTATGATGAGCGAAGCCGTTTACTTTCATAGACTGCAAGGATGATCTCATTAACCAAGTTTACTCTAGTCACAAGAGATTGTAGACAAATTTCACATGAATAGAAGAGCGAACGGGTTCTCCTGCCCCCTCCTCCTATCACATTCCCACCACCACATCCCATGTCTTTCTTTCTTCCCTGACCTTCAGGAAAGTTTTTTTAGGGTGATACATCAGAAAAGAAAAAGGAGGAAAAGCCTATTGTGCAAGCAGCATTTTGCTCTTGGCAAAGTCTTTATAAAACCCACTCAACTCACTGAACGTATTCTCCGTCAATGTGCGTATGACTGTAGCATTAGGTCAAATTAAGATCCAGCAAATTAAATTCAATCAGACTTCCTTGCGCTAAATCTCCAAATGGAGTATAATGTTCCATTCAGTGGGTTAGAAAGGATTCAGACTGTTAAATTCCTCTACTATGATTACCCATTAAACCCAAAATGCCTTGGGTCCTGAAGGATTGCTTCTTCCTAATTAATCCTGCCCACACCCTGAAAGGGCATTGCGTGACCACAAAAGCCTTCTGGCATCTTGGCTCCTGGCATTACCCACATATCCGTTCAATAAATTAAACTATTTTTCTTTATTTCATTTATATGACAAATTTGAAGGAAGGCTTGGGAGGCCACAAAAACTGTTTAGAGCAGGCATCTCCAAACTGCGGCCCTCCAGATGTTTTGGCCTACAATTCCCATGATCCCTAACTAACAGGAACAGAGGTCAGGGATGATGGGAATTGTAGTCCAAAACATCTGGAGGGCTGAAGTTTGGGGATGCCTGGTTTAGAGGGTTGTTTATGCCCCATAGGTTGTGGCTTAGCCACCTCCACTGTAAAGGATTCTGGGGGACAGATCTAATTATGCTTAGCTCACAATATGAGAGAGCGAAACCTAGCATCATGAGCAGGATTACAAGATATAGTGCCGTGTACCTGCTTGGGGAAACAAATGGTTTCGGCCAGCCTATGACCCTCCAAATTCATGAAAATGCTCCAAACTACAGTATATTTATCTAAAAACAAGAAAATTAAATTCAAGCAATGATCATGCAGGAAAACTGGCTGGAGCCATGGTCTTCCCCACAAATGTCACAGCAAAGCAAGTGGCATCATCATCTGCGTTCTTCCTATCAGTTACATGCTGTGTTCATTCCCTTGTGCAATACTGTATTTAAAATCCAGATTCTGCTGCTATAAAATTGCTAATCTGTTTTGTGTTATTGTTTTTACAGATCTTCATTAACATCCCCAGATACTGAAGTATTATAATGGTACTGAAGTCTGCACAGGAGTGTCATCTGGCAAGATTAGTGTTCGTATTTGAAAGAGCTCTATTAAGCTATATTTCTATATTAAGCCAAACCTCTATTAACACATTTTTCACTCCTAGCTGAATTACCTTGTTTAATTTAAACAACTAATACAAATCAACACTATAACTCAGCTTTAAAACTAATATATTACCTTGCTCCCTTAAAAAAAGAGTTGAAGAGAGAAGTTTTAAATTGCTTTAAGAACTACATCTGCCTCCAAACTTCCACATATTGTTTTACAGGTGTTTTTTTAAGTGTCTTCTTTTTAAAAGTATATAGTACCTTCTCTTACTGCTGAGTGAGGAAAGCCCCTAACATGTAAAGAGAGATGTTCATTTTAGTAAGCCTTAAACACAAATCAAACACAACACCAAAACAAATATACTGTAAAGAAAGAGATGTGCTAATAGTGTCCCTTTGCGGGTTAGCACACTTCCTTACTTCTGTTGTTTTGGTATTATCTCCCGTATCTGTAATTTTCACTGGCGTTGAACGCTGAGATGCAGCCCCCTCATCTTCTTTATCAGTTCCAGAATCATCCTCAGAACTGCTAGACACGGCCTCCTCGCTGGGTGGCGGTGGAGCACTAGCAGCCGTTTTGCGCTGAAGCACCGTTTCTTCTCTATTGCTCTTGTTCCTAAACAAAATCGGAATTTATTACACAATGATATCTCAAGAAAGAGGCAGTTCAATTTTATCACCATTCCCTTCAAGAGACAGAAGGGAAAGGGAAAGGAGAGAGAAAGCCTCTTCTTTTTTCATGTATGAAAGTCCAAATGGTTTCTTTAAGAGATCGGGAATGGGATGCAAGATCAAGTGTTCCCTCCTCCCTTCAGCAATTTCTGCCTCCCCATCCTTAGCAACAGTTAAGCATTATGAGTGCAAATGTTGCCATCATCACTGACCCTAACAGAAAACAATATATCCAGGTCTTGGTTAAGGCCATTAGAATATTTTTTTAAAAGAGAGGAGGGGGTCTGAAGGGAAGGGGGTGACCTTTCAAAACATGCAGCCCTGCAGCCCACCTTTGTCATAAGCACAGATAGAGAGACTAGGAGCATTGTGTCTCTACCAACTCTCAGTCTTATCACAATGCTGCTTTGAAAAATGCTCTATGGACTCCTCTGCTATATATGCTACTTTCCATTTATGTCGCAGGCCTTTGGGTTCTCTAATTATCTGTTATACTCACTGAGTAGTATCCAACAGTCATACTCAGAGTATGCCCAATGAAATCAATGGAATGAAGGAAATAGGTCCCATTGGTTTTAAAGGATCTACCCTATTTCAGTCCAATGGGTTGTATCCAATGAAGTTGTCCCATTAGCACAAGGATTTCCACCTCAACAATGGGACTTTCTTTCCCTCTTATCTTTCCATGCAGCCCCAAATCTGATCAAGAGAGTTGGGGGGAAACCCTGGAAAAGATGGAAGGCTGGGTGAGCAGACCAGGAAGAGAAGAGGTAGTGGCACTGACAGAACAACTCCACTGGATACAAATTACTAATTTGAAATTGATTGCTGTAAATTATAGTTACCAGATGTCCCCGGATTTACCAATCTTTCCCCAGAAAAAATCCATCCCCAGAATGTCCCTGGATTTAATGTAATGTCCTTGGATTAATCATATGCCTGGGGAGTTCCAGGCCCTTCCCAGAGCCCGAAGCAATCATCCACTACAGCTCCAGAGAGGGTCTCCTCAGGAGCCGGAGGTGCAGCGTGCAGCTGGGCTTTGCTGCAACTTTCCCGCCTATCAGCTGACGCACAAAAAAAACCCTTCCTCTCAGTCAGCTCTGCAAACACCCTTGCTCCTCCTGCTTGCTTGCTTGAGCCAGAGAGGCAAGGCTGCTCTTTGGACTGGCAGAGCTGAGGTGCAGGGAAGAAGCCTCCCTGCGTGACATCACTGCAAGCTACCCTGTCTCCCCTGCTTGCTCATGAGGAAGAAGGAGCACTTTTTCATGCATTTAAAGCCCCCTTTGCTGCATTCTGCCTGCTTGTGAGCTGAGCTTCCAAGCCGGCAGAAAGCAGGATGCTGCCTTGAGCCTTCCCTTCACTCTCCCAGGCAGAGGCTGCTGCTTCAAAGTAAAGGGTGGTGGTGGGGGAAATTGTCTTGCTTCTTTTGCTCCATTCTGCATATTTGGGAGCTACATTGGACTGCCTTCCCTCCCTCCCTTCTCTCTGTGTTAATTGTCTGTCTCCCCATTTTTTCCTCCTTACCCAGAAACTCTTCCCAATTTCTTCCATTGAACCCACCCCCACTAGCAAAAAATAAAAGGGGAGGAATGTTTTATGTTTATTTTGGGGGTGTTTATGTTGGGTTCCCCTAAACAGCTTTCCTGTTTCCTTCTTATTAAAAAATGAACCTTAAATTTTTTTAAATGAACCTTTAAAAAAATTAAAAGAGGCTACCTCTGCTTGCTTGCCTCCCTCCCCTCCCCTTTGATAAAAAGGGAGAGATTGGTGGGATGGGGCGTGGGGGGGGATACCTTCTGTGTCACAATAGGTGTAAATGGAGCAGGGGAGCCTTATGTTCTTTTAAGTTGTGGCTGCTCTTGTTGAGATACCTCCATTGCTGGGGGTTAGCCTAGATGCCCCCCAGAGGTCCTTTCCAAATCTGTGATTCTGTGATCATCCCACAGTCGTATTCTCAAACTCTGCTGATGCCTGCACAGGAGATGCCCACAGGCGGGCAGGGCAGCAGCAGGAAGGGGTTTCTGCTAACACCTACTCCTGCGTAAGCTTGGAGGGGATCGCAGTGCAAGGAGGGAGGGGGAGGGAGGGGAATCACGGCTAGCACTCCAAGAAAGCAGGTCGGGACCCAAAGAAAGGCTGCGCAACAGAGGAGACCACAGAAGAGAATATATTACAGTACTTCTTAATTTTTTTAAATAACTTTAGGTGCGCACGCACACACACAATTTATTTATTTATTTATTTATTTATTTATTTATTTATTTATTTAAAGTGTCCCCGGATGCATTGAAAAAAATCTGGTAACCTTAATGTAAGTATTTAAGTGAATGGATTCCAATGGATCTAACTCTGAGTATGACTACCACTAGATACCATCCACTGTTCTCAACTATAACCACAGTTTATTCTGTCCCTGAATGCTTGGGTCTAGAACACTGACTACTGCATCTTAAACTAAGGTGCAAAAACATTAGAATATAAGCACCTAATTAAAACAGCTTTAATGTTCTCCCTAACATTTATTAGGGAGAACTCTGCAAGCAAACCCAGTAAGAAGACGGCTTTCAAAAAGCTTTGCTAGGAGCACTGAGTCATTTTTAATACCTCTAGTCCAGTCATAGAAAACTATAAATTGCCAAATAGTGAAGTAGCTTAATGGCTCCAAACCAGGTTCAGAACATTTTGACACTTTCAGTTTTTTGAAAATATGGATCAAAAGCAACAATTTGGAGTCTTTGAGCTATTTCAAGGGAAAGAATGTGACTGATCTATTATATTGTTCAGGTACAAATGTTCACTTTAGGATTCCCAGCACAGATAGCCTTATTGATCTCTTGCATACATTTAAGTAATTTCCTTCTTAGAAATATAAAGCTTTTGTGTTCTGAACAAATGGATTTTTACAGCCTGATGAGAAGAATGCTCTTTTTTTAAAAAAAAAAGTAGTTAAAAAAGTCAAAGAGAACAGAGCAGAAGGACCAAAGACCTCAGTATCCAGTCAGAAGAACAAGCTGTCCTATAGGTTTAAGCATGCAAATGGTCAGATACAAAGGGAAATTATTTCATAAATCAATACAAGTGCAAAGATGTCCTCAGCATAGCAATAAAATCTGTGACTTGAACTGCACTGGTAACACGAAACTTCAAATACACTACTGCTATAACTGCTGATCTGGCAGAAATAGTTCACATTGGCAGCTTCTGCTTTTTTATCTGTGGAAAACAGCTGTGGCACATGAAGATGTCCTCCTAGCTCTATCAGGGCTGCTGCTCGTTGAGACCAAGTCGGAGGTGGCATTGGACGCAGGTGCATATGCCTCTGTGTCCACTGATGCCAACCTAGTACTCTCTTGCCCTCACCACTGCCCAGCCCCAGCTTGATCCTAGCCCTGGCAAGTGGCACTGCCCCTGTGGCCAGATGGTCAGGCAGTAGTGGTGCCTTACTGGTGGAAATTGACCTTTAGGTCCATTTGTATGCAATAAACCATTCCCTAGAATCTAACTAAAATTACATCAAAACTTTAATTAAAATTAAGAGCAAATTAAAATTAGAGCAATTAAAATTACTAAGGAAACAAGAAGGGTGTCGGAACTGCCTTTTCTTGGCAGTCAGAGAAAGGGAGGAGGGGAGGAGAGCAGCAACTCATTGCAATTTACCTTTTGTACAGTGAACAACCTCAGCTGTTTGTAGATAGATGGCCAACTACATGTAAATAAGGCAAATGAGATTTAGGGGGGTCTTTCCTCCCTCACTCCAAACAATGCTTTGTAAAACTAACATAGTGTCAAAATTATACACATGCAAAAAACATTTACTAGTTTGACTCAAGAAGGTTAAACTATAGTCATACCTCGGTTTAAGTATGCTTCGGTTTGAGTACTTTCAGTTTAAGTACTCCGCGGACCGTCTGGAACGGATTAATTCACTTTCCATTACTTTCAATGGGAAAGTTCGCTTCAGGTTAAGTACGCTTCAGGTTAAGTACAGACTTCCAGAACCAATTGTGCACTTAAACCGAGGTACCACTGTATTAGGTACTAAGTAAGTAAATAAATAAATAATATTTTTGCATTAAATTCTTGATTTTCTTCTTACCCCAAAACGGATTTTCCAGTTTCATCAGGTTTACGTACAGTAAATGGGCTGGGATCAATGCCAACATTCTTGGGCATAAAATCTCTGAAGGGTATAAAGAATAAAGAATCAAATATAACAAGTTAACAGAGCAATCCAAACCTTAGGTAGGTGGGGGGGGGGGGACGACAGAATGGTCTGCTTCTGCAGACCTGTTGCTAATACTGGTAATGCTTTACCAGCCAGGATAGTGATTAGGCCCAAAGCCATAAATTGATAGCTGTGGGATTGCTCAGCCCCTTCTCTGGAAAACCTCATTTCAGGGAAGTCTGCCAGTAGTACTTCTGCCTGCCCACACTTTCAGCAGGCAGAACTAGGTCAACACAGCAGTGACACTAGTAATTTTATACATTTTTAAACTGCTGCTCCTCTGTCTAAGGCAGATACACATGTCAAAAGCTTCAGAATCACATCTTTATTGCGGATTCATCCATCATATGAGAGATACGAATTCTTCTGTACTGAATGCCATTTTAAGGAATGTAAGGAAAGTTTATCTAACAGAATTCAATTCAGTTTCATTTGTAAAATGGAAAGGCTGAATCAAAATTCTATTATCTTGAAAATTAAAACATACATACCTGATTGAATTTGTCATTGCCAGGCAAAAAGTGTCATCAAAACTGCTGAGTTCATAGGGTCGAAAAAATTCATTATGAATGTCAATCTCTTCATCATAGTTATGAAATTTCTTCACTATTAGCTTCCTTCTGTTTTCAGCAACAGACATTGCTAAAAAAGAAACACAAGTAAAGTGAATCTCTTAAATACTATCTATTGCTAAAGGGACTCTTTCACCCTGGAGCCCTCAGAACACCCTCCCTGACCCTCTGGAGCAGCATTTTCAAGATGAGTGGGGGACAGCAAGAGGTGTCAGGGAAAATCATCTTCTCCCCCATTCCTCTAGTGGAGTGTACTATGGGCAGAATGCCACCCATGTATAGTTTGAATACAACCCAGTGTATTAAAAACTACTAATTTCTTATAGAAAAATGACCATGTGTAGTAAATACCTCCATGTGAGTTTTCAGAAGATCTCTTGATCCTTAAGTTAACAGGTACATTATTTCACTTTCCTATTTTTATTCTAGTAATTGTGTCCAATTAATGTTACTATTATGTAAGCAAATTGTGTTCATATTTAAAAATAAAGGAAAAACACATTTTCTTGTATGTATAACTGACCTTCATCATAAGGCATTGGCAAGCATTCCAGGACACCTGGAGTCCACCAGAAAGTGTAGCTTTAAGTATGGAACAAAAACAATAGTTTTAAAAATCCAGTGAGTTATATCCAAAAGATCCCCCATTCCATCAAATGCTGCAACCCTTTCTCCCTTATACATGGAACGGCCTCTTATAACACCTGCATCATGCCTCTTCTTTCTTCCTACAAATCCCTTTTCAAAGCGCATTTCCCCAGGCAGTGTTTAGGAAACCCTCTAGTCCCTGTGCCTTGCTGTAAAGCCTAAGCATGTTTAACTGAAAGAAGCATGCTCTTTCCCTGATTACACCTCTGCTTACACTTGCTTTGTTAAATTTTAGACAGTCAGCCCTCCATAAGATGATGTAAGCTAGAATACACATTGACAGAGCAAAAGAAACAACAGGAGCATCCGTACTAAATCAAACCAACAGTCTATCTAGTTCTGGATCCTGCTTCCCACAGAGGCCAACCAAACGTCTGTGGGAAGTCCACAAAAGGACACGAGGGCAATAGCTGTGGCCCCATAGCATTCACAGCCATTAATTGGCTTATCCTCCATTAATGTGTCTAATCCAGCTGTATCTTGGAGTAGACAGTTACACCCCTTTAACTACATGCTGTGTGAAGATCTATTTCCTTTTGCCAGTTTTGATATCCTTTTGGAGCTGGGGCAACCAGAATTATGCACATTACCCCTGGTGCACTTGCAAATACCAGCACTTTTGATCCCTTTCCTAATGATTCACCAGCACTGAATTCTCCTTTTTCACAGCTGTCAACATATACTAGGAAGCATTTTAATCAAGCTCTTCACTCTGATGCCAATAACTCATTCCTAGTTAGGTAACATTAACTCAGATCCCTATCTGTATATCTGTAAGAGGTAGGATTTTTTGCCCCAATATGCATCATATTATACTTTACAGGAAATTGATCTGCTATTTTATTGCCCATTCACCAAGCTTGCTTTTGGAGATCTTTGCAATCCCTTTTACTACCCTGTACTATTAGTGCCATCAGCAAACTTGACCACTTTACTACTGACCATTAACTCCAAATAATTTATGAATATTGGGGGACTCCACTTTTCACATCCCTAAACTATGAGAATTGTCTGGTTATAATTACATTTTAATTATAATTAACTATATCATAAAATCAAACTTATAATATGTTATGTTAGAAATTATTATAGTTGCCCAATTTAAACATTTCCAACCATAATCTCTTCTTAAGACACAGAATTAGAGTTTAGTGATAGCCAAGTATGCTTTTGGAGCTCTTTCTGCTATAACCAGCAATGGAAATGCTAGTCACACACAAGGGAATATGGATTGTGGTCCATGTGTCTATTGCTCTACACATAACGAAATTGACTTCAACATCCTGCTGTTTGTTTGACTGAGGAATAATTTGATCTGGTAACCTAAGTGTGAAAAGATAAAAAACCCTTCTTGGCTAGAAGAGTTTATAGTCTCAGCTGTGTAACTGCACTTTTATGAAGAATTTTCTGGAGTCTGCAAGGGCAGCATGGCTATATTGATCTGCACAATCAATATAAATTGGTCTCAAAAGCCCATATACAGTTGGAGCTAAAAAGTCAAGACCCACAAATTTAATAGCAGTTTAAAAAGATGAAAAATCAAAGATAATAGCCAGAAACTTTGCAATGTCATACAGTGCTTTAAAACCTTGTCGACTCAGTATGACTAAGGTTTTAGCAAATGGAGGTTCTGCCTTATGTTTAAATTTGTTTTTTTAATTAAGAATTATATGACAAACATAGTGCCAATATTTTAATTTTTTTAATGTAGAAAACACAACTGAAGATGGGCCAGTAGCCTGTAACTGAGCTCATTTTGTTACAAGATGTAATAGTAACTTTTAGTTTATGTTGAGGATAAAAGGAACACATGTTATCAAATGAGACTACAAATCTAAATTAGAACTTAACCTTTGGGGTCATGTGGAACAAGATTTAACTGCTTATTGAAAGCAGGGAACGACACTGAAGACAGCAAACCCTTCCAGAACACAAATTGGCACAATCTTACTATGAAATATGAGGTTAAGTTGATTCAGCACCCTACTAGCCATATCCTATATTGATGTGGAGATGGTGAACAGAAGAACACTACTCATTCATTTTTATCTACATTGTCAACTTCACAAATCTGACAACCTAAAGTTGGGCACAATAGATTGTCTCCTATACTACCCTTCCATGACTGGAAAGAGCCCTTCAATTGAAAAGGAGTATTTGATCTAGCAGGAGACTCTGCTAACGGAAGAGGAGGGTGAAGGCGATTTTCACCAATTCTTCCTTCTTCTTTTGTTCTATGGGTGAGGGCAGAGATGTATAAGATAAGATAAGATAAGATAAGATAAGATAAGATAATCTTTATTGTCATTGCCCCCCTGCCGGCTGCTCAATCCACTCAGATAAGGCACTCTACATAAATTTAAAATAACTACAAAACATTAATTAAACAATACAATACAAAATGACAAGTAAAAATAAGATGACTTCAAAGTCCAGACTTTCCATTTAACGCTGAAATTGCTCTAGAGAAGAAACTGTTCTTGAGACGGCTCGTATACCAACTGGTTTGGTATATGGCAAGCGTCGGCAACGTTTTCCGGCTGTGGGCTGGATCATTCCCATGGACGATCGTCCATGGGCCGGACATACGTAGAAGTGATTTCTGGCACCGTGCGCCCCATATCCGGGGCGCCGGAAATTGCTTCTGCGCATGCCCAGAAGCCAGAAATCACTTCTGCACATGCCCGGAAGCCGAAAATCGTGCCTGCACAGAAGCAATTTTTGGCATCTGGCCATGCGCAGATGCCATTTCGGTGAGTCCCCGCGCCGCGCTGCGCCAGTTTAGCGCAGCACACGGGGGACTTGCCAAGCGGGTAGCTCGGTGACCAGGCGGCTCATGGGCAGGATAAACTGCCTTCGTGGGCCGGATCCGGCCCATGGGTCAGAGGTTGCCGACCTCTGGTGCACGGTCACACTTCTCCTGAAAGATCAAGTCATGGATTCTGTGCAGTCTGTGGAAGCACAGATGGTGGTGATGACTAAGAGCATCTTTTACAAGCACATCCATACAAGACTACTAATGTGCTTTACATAAGACTTTGAAGACCCTTTGGAAGCTTCAGCTGGTACAGAACGCAGCCATCCAGATGCTTGTGGGAACTAAGCATTCAGATAATGATATAAAAATTATTTATCAGCTCCGCTGGTGAGCCACTCACATTTGGGTGCAATTGAAACTGCTAGTATTTTTCTTTAAAGCCTAAATGGTTCAGGTTACTTGAAGAACTACCTGAACCAGTATGAATGGGTCTGGGGCTTAAGATGGGCCACAGAAACCCTTCTTGCACATATACCATCATTGACAGTGATGGTCCCATATCTATGGAACACCAAAAGGAGATACAGCTGACCTGTTCTCCGATTGTTTTAGATTAGGCTTTGAAGACCTTTTAATTTCAATCTGCTTTTGGTTAAAACAACAGGTCAATTTTTTTAAAAAAAAACTATTACTATTCTTGTAACATATTTTTATTGGTCTGGATTGGAAACTATTTTATGTTGCTGTTTTAGCTTAAAATATTGAACTACTTGGTTTTAGAATTATTTTATGGTACTGATTATAGCACTGTAAATTTTTTGGGAAGCTAACAAGAAGAGTGCCAAGAAATACCTTCTCCTTGCCTGGATAAGAGTCATTGTGTCTTTCTGGTGCAAGTAAAAATCAGTAGGAAGATCACAGAGGTGAGGCTTCCCTTCTTCTGGTTGAAATACTCCCAGAAACAGGTTAATTGAATCCTGCCTGTCAGCATCTGGAAGAAATGAGTAACAATTGAGAGCCATACAAATATTTATGTGTGACACATGGTTAATCCAGAGATGGGCTGAAAGCAACAACATCAAGAACATCAATTTGCCACCCTACTGCCACATGGCAAACTGGGGGTGACCATTTCAGGACTCACAGTTTGACCCTCTCAAAATGTCTTTTTGGAGAGGGGAGCTTTGCCTTTGTAAGCAGTGGTTGGTATAGCTACTGGCATTGAAAAGTATTAATATATTCAAAAGGAAGAAGAAAAAATGAAAATGGTAAGGCCCCAACATGTACTGCAATTGTAAATCTCCTTCCCCTCCCCAATCATTTCACTCCACTCCTTTTTGTTTTGGGAACTTGCCTTGAAATGTTCCTCCATGTTTGGGCAAACTTCCAAAACATTATCCATAAAATTAACACAGAGCATATGATATACAAGGATAACTTGCAGGTTTATCAAAATACAGTAAACACAGCTTTAGAATGCAACTGCGGGAAAAACGAATACAAGAAAAGCAATAGGGAAGTAACACTGGAGCTACCTTAAGAATTAATGTTGTCTGTTAAATGTGAAAATAACTGAAGTAACTTTTATGAAGAAACTAATACAACAAAGCTGGGCCTTGAAAAATAGTAGTTTGTAGTTTTATTTAAAGATGAAACACTGATGGAAGCATTAACTGTTTTCCCTTTAGCCATGCTGAAAGTGTGCATTGCAATTAAGAAAATCCTGTACAGATTCTTTTCTAAATTATTTTTGTACCTACGTGTGCTCTAGCACATTTTTTGTATGCTGTCTGTGGAAAGACATATAACCAGGAGCTAATGAGCCAAAGTAATTGAGTTAGCTTAAACACTTCATTGCCCTCACTCTGCAAAAAATCTAAAGGGCCAGAATTAGTACGACTAGGACTGTAGTGCACCATGATTAACTGCATAGAGTAATCAGATTACTTTCCTATATATCAATTAAAGGGAAGTTGACTGTCCAGTCCTGTTTCTGGATAAATAGCCTGTTTTAGATTCCAGAAACAAGAAATATGGCAACATTAATGCTGAAGTCTGTAGTGGGTCATTACCCTTCCTAGACAGATCAGATATACTGCTTTACAATGGTTCTTCCAATAATCTTGGCTACATAACGTGGAAAGAAATCAGTGGTTTATAATGCCTGACAGAAATGCTGCACTTTAAACTGCTGTTTGTCCTCTGTTGCCTGTTTGAAAAGGGATTAGAAGGACACACTTTTATACCTATACCTATAATAGAAATAACAGCATGTCTGGTTCTAAACGTTTTAACCGCAGTATGACATTAGAGATGCCCTCTAATCTTAACTGCTGCTTGGTAATTCCAATTCAGTCAAGCAGTGAAGAAAGTTACCTGCCTATGTGACCTTATTTCACTTATTTTTATGTTACTTTTGTCCGCTTCTCTACAGAAAAAAATAGGTTTATTTATGAAGGATTCTGTCTAAACACTTACTATTCTTGCACTCAAATTTCTCAAAATAGATCCCTTGGCTGCATACATTTGGGCTTAATGCTCATATTAGCAAGGTAATCTTCCCCATGGTTTTGTGTTCCTTAACAACTGCAGTGGCAGTTATGAAGTAAATGGCCCTTGCTAGCATATTATAATGCTACTTTTTGACTGAGTGCTTTACTCCAAGCCACTCTGGGAGCCCCTTTTCGCCCAAGAGCAGCATAAATATGCTTTAAAACAAACACACTAAAGGTAGGGAGGGGTTTTAAAAAGCTGATACCTTCCAACTATTTAATATCATGGTATTTGAGAGAGGCACACTGGGTGTGTTAAAAACAGATAAAATTGTTGCATCCTAGAAATGATCTCAGCTGTGGTAGTGTTAGGTGGATAATTAAAAATCATTTTTTAAAAAAGTTTGTTAACCACAACCCTTACCTAAACTCTCAAGGCACTGAAGAGGAAAGGCCAGATACACTTTTTTGATAAACCAACATTCCTAATGGCTGGGATCCATAGCACTACGAAGCAGTCTTCTCTACACCTACACACACCTACACACACCTACACACACCTACACACACACACACTTTTCACCTCCCTGCTTCCAGAACGAGCTTCCTTTACCCAAAGAAGCCCCACCCCAGACCAGGAAACTCTTTAGATGCTGAAAAGATAGCTGCCAGTGGGAAGAATCATCCCATCGCTAGGCATGAACGATTTCCACTAACACACTAGGTGTTTTAGATATTTTACAGCCTATATGGGAACTGCTAAACAGATCCTTGATGGCTGCTTGAACACTACCATTCTGTTCACTTACAGAAGGCAGATTTTGTCCAGCGTTAATTGTCATGCCTGACAGCAATTACAGTGTCCAACCCTTAAGATTTAACTCTGAAGCTGTGCTACTGAATTTAAAGTTGAGCCTGACCCAAATACCTTTCAGGCTGTCAACATGTTATTTTGACCCAGTTTCATCTTTATCATAAAAATTCAATAGCACCATGCAGCCAGTTGTTTAAAAAAAATCTGTGTTTTAAAAAAACAATTCTCACTTTGTCAAGAATGACAAATGTTGGAAATCTCAGAGAAAGAATACAAGTTACCTGAAAAAGCATTACTATAGTATCTTGAAAGAGTTTGCATAATATCTTTAGAATGCTGGGTCCAAGGTGCTATTTTTCTGTAGGTTTTTACTCGATGCACAAGTTGAGATCCACCATATTGAAGTGACAATGTATCTCCATGATCTTCATACAATTCTTCAAATAATCTAAAGCAGAGAGAACATCAAGGTTAAGAATTCCAACAAGATGAATTTTTACACACAGTATGCCAGTGATTATTTCCATTTTATTTTTACTATCTTTCACCTAGAAAAATGTTTAAGTGTAAGCATCCATACTTATCTAAAATGATGTGTCAAAACGGAAATTAGAAAAGTATCAGTAACAAGGACCATATATGCTCCATTTCTATTAACAGTTGTAGGAACTACTACTATTTTAATAATAATTATAATTTCTAAAATGTCTTACCTAACGGCATCTGTGTCAAACAGCAGATTGGGTTTGTCAATCAGGCCTAAGGAATAAAGCTGATAGGCCAAAGCACATTTCCCAACCATAAATTGGGCTGTGTTCGTGCGATCCAGACAGTCAACACAATTTGTTCGAAGAACTCCCGTCTAAAAAATAAGTGCAGGGACATATAATTAGTTTCAAGTCCATTAGTAAATATCAAATTATTCTTTAGGGCATAACAGTAATTTTTGCCACCAATTCATCTATACCAATAGAACTTAATTAAGGTTGTACATGTGGTTCACTGGTGCAGATTCTCACATTTGCAAACCCATGGAAATCTTTTAGGTACACTGAAAACTCACTCAAAGTATACAGAACTGTTTTTGCACATAGTTTCAGGTTTTTAATTATTCTCTTGTTAATTTATAATACATAGAAACCAATGCAAATGCTCCATAAACAGAAGGAGCTTTCATTTAAGGAAGCAGAGTTGCACATCTTCCCACCAGTGCAACTCTCTTTCTCTTTACAAGCATCTGAGTTGGGATGCAACTGAACAGATCTTTCATGGAATCTTAGAATTGCAGAGCTGGGAGGGACCATGAGAATCATTGTCCAACCCCCTGCAATCCCTGCTAGAATCTTGCCCAACATGGGGCTTGAACCCACAACTCTTAGATGAAGAGTCTCATGCTCTACTGACTGAACTATCTCTGGTTCCTCAGTACCACAATTCATGGCAGGTTTTTCATGTTTGGTTTTATGCAAGCATCTTGAACAAATGTATTTTTTAACCATATCCATAGTATGAGATACGGTAGGTGAAACCTTTTTCTGAGTCATATTGCTCTGATAAGATTAATACAGTGATTTCTCTTTCTTACATAATACTACTTTAAATTTGAAGTACTGTATTGGATATCATTTCAAAGAAACTGTTTTCAACCCTGATACTGAAAGTATTTGGAAAAAACCCTATGTTTATAGAGACATCAAGTGTGTGCTTGCACATCTATAGCACATTGAAAAGTTGTGCAGCAAGTGTGCTTCGTACAGAAAAATGTGTGCTTTTTAGCTATGAATATGTAGAAGCATGAACATTAACAAAAAACATTCTTGGAACTGAAATTATGGATATTATGTTTTATATTCAGGATGCGGGTGACGCTGTGGTATAAATCACAGAGCCTAGGGCTTGCTGATCAGAAGGTCGGCAGTTCGAATCCCCGCGACGGGGTGAGCTCCCGTTGTTCGGTCCCAGCTCCTGCCAATCTAGCAGTTCGAAAGCACATCAAGTGTTAATAGATAAATAGGTGGGAAGGTAAATGGTGTTTCTGTGCACTGCTCTGGTTCGCTAGAAGCAGCTTAGTCATGCTGGCCACATGACCTGGAAATTGTCTGCAGACAAACGCCGGCTCCCTCGGCCTACAGAGCGAGATGAGTGCTGCAACCCCAGAGTTGTCCACGACTGGACCTAATGGTCAGGGGTAGCTTTACCTTTACCCTTACATTGTATATTAAATAAAGATTCTGTTCAATGAAGAAGAAAAAACTACACTGATCACACACTCTTCCAAGTCCGTGTAGTTCCAACACTTGGCCATAGCTGCCAAGTTATCCCTTTTTTTAAGGGATTTTCCCTTATGCTGAATAGGCTTCCTCGCGAGAAAAGGGAAAACTTGGCAGCTATGCACTTGGCTTGGAATTAACCAAAAATCTGACAATACCCCAAGGCTTCTATGGAGTACCTATAGCGCCAAACTAGGGGTGTTTATGGGACAAATGTACCTTAGTACCTACTTGCACCTCAGGCTCTTTTATGCCAACTACATTAACAACAGGATGCTTTCTAGTGATCTATGGAAGACAGTTTTAAATCAATTCCATTAAAATACCTGTAAACGGCCAGTGGGAACCACAATTCCTCCCAGCTCATTCCACCTGTAAGACAGAACATTGTGTGTTACAAAACATTTATTCTATAACAATTATAATCAATCTGCCCTCAGTCAGTAAAGCCATAACCCTGGGAGATAATCCTTTAGACATTTACAACTCTGGAGCTGAATCCTTGGGGAGATAATTCTAGGAATCTAATGCTCTGCTCTAGCAAGGAAACCTGAAGCAGCTACAGTAAACATCAATCAGAAATTACCTTGCATTTTGGGAAGGGGGTGAAATGTAATGCATAATTCTGCAAACACTGACAAAGGTCAAAGTGCAGACTTGGAAAATTCAATTTGGAAACAAATAGTGTATGCTTAGCCTTCAGTCAAGCTCAGTATAGGTCAGTATTGGTTTAAAGTGCAGCTTATAAACTTAAGTGTACAAGTAGGCTCAGTTCTTTCATAGAAATGCTTAAACAGAAAATGTTATCCTACAACCAGGGCACTTGGTATTATGGCACGGAGGGAAGAGAAAATGCTACTAATCTTGTTTGAACCTTGTATGGGAAGCCAAGGCTGATATTACAATACTAAAATGCCCAATTTGGGTAGGAAGTTTTCTTCTTTGGAATAAAGCAGTTCACTCAAGAAAATTGTTACCAACACTTCACCTGAAGGAAGTACTTTCCACATAGTTAATTTCCATTAGCATATAAATTATTCTGTATACTTTGTAATGGAATATACGTTCAAGCCTCAAGACAAATGGTTCCCCATGAACAGGTTTCATTACATCCCAACATAAATGAATTGCCTGTTAAATATTAAAAAATACCCTTTAATATTAATGGCTTATACACCATTGAATAATACATAAAAATATATTAAGTCGAATCAGGCAATTGTATGTGGTAGATCAATAACTGTGTAAGCAGTCTCAAATTAATTTGTAAATTGTAATGAAAAATCAAGCATAACAAGTGCAGTCTTTTTTGTTACACAAGATTTGTATTTTGCCTCTTGTGCTACAGTATCTGCTCCATGAAGAATAAATCATCTTTGTTGTTTAGTCATTTAGTCGTTGTGACCGACTCTTTGTGACCCCATGGACCAGAGCACGCCAGGTACTCCTGTCTTCCACTGCCTCCCGCAGTTTGGTCAAACTCATGTTGGTAGCTTCGAGAACACTGTCCAACCATCTCATCCTCTGTTGTCCCCTTGTCATTGTGCCCTCCATCTTTCCCAACATCAGGGTCTTTTCCAGGGAGTCTTCTCTTCTCATGAGGTGGAGCCTCAGCCTCAGGATCTGTCCTTCCAGTGAACACTCAGGGCTGATTTCCTTAAGAATGGATAGGTTTGATCTTCTTGCAATCCATGGGACTCTCAAGAGTCTCCTCCAGCACCATAATTCAAAAGCATCAGTTTTTTGGTGATCAGCCTTCTTTATGGTCCAGCTCTCACTTCCATACATCACTACTGGGAAAACCATAGCTTTAACTGTACAGACCTTTGTTGGTCATTATCTTAGTGACTACTACTCAGAGCCAATTGAAACAAGTAAGAAATGAGCAACAGCAAAACTGTGTTAACGTGTACACCACCAACATTAATTTTGATAAAATATACAGAAACCAGTTTTGTATTGGGAAGATATAGCCTATCAAATCACCCAGGGGATAAACTATGTGGGGCAGATCTTGCTACATGATAAAATACCATTTGCATTCCTATCATTCCTAGCAGGGATAAAGAACCTGTGGCCCTCCAGATGTTGCTTGGCAACAACTCCTACCAATCCCGACCAGTGACTATGCTGGGTGGGGCTGATGGACGCTGGAGTTCAAAAACACTTGGAGGGCCACAAGTTCCCTAGCCATGGTTTACAGTAACTTATCATCAGATTCTATTGATGGTCTTGCAATTTGTGAACCGGTGGTTTTAATCTTTGTGAACCGCCCTGAGATCTTCAGATGAAGAGTGGTATATAAATTGTAACAACAGCAACAAATTGTTTCTGTGTAAGTACTTCTTTACTTCTTTCAACAGTCAACTGCTGTTTTTCTCTAAAGCAGCTTGAGGAGAGCTCCTTTTTAGGAGCTGGGCTGCAAGATTTAATTCAGATTTCTCTTCTCCTTCCATGTGATGTTTTATTAATAAATGAGTAATTAAGGAAGTCCTCTGTCTACCTAGAAATGACAAACTATCACATGTTACAAAGGTAGGTAGTTTCAAATAGCACACTAATAGTGCCATAGATTTAAAAACAATTGACCAGGGAAATAATAAAAATAACCCCCTGGAATAATCAGAACTCTTCAACCATGAATCAAAGCTAGTTAGTCACACTTAAGTGCCATTTAATGGAACAATTAAGATCCAAGTAATTTTTCTTATTGTTTTCCATGGGACTTAAACATGATGAGCTTTCTTTGGACTGGAACCTTAGTATCCTGGTGGACTTCACAAAATTGGCATTAGTGAAACCTAGGTGACTTCCGAGACAATCCACAGCATACAACAGCACTGTGTTTTAACAAATATTGCAATAAGACTTCAACTAACAGCACTCAGTGCTCAACTGGCTTTTGAGTTTAGAGGGGGCAAGATAGCTGCCAAGATTTAAAAATCACCCAGAGAAACCCACTATACATGATAAACTACTGCATGTATTTCCTAATTAGTTCATACTAGTTATTCATTTGGAACTTGGGGCAAGGTTCAAAAGCACAGGATACAGCAGCTATGACAAGCAGGTCAGGATCTAGTCTGTGCATGGCTTGAAAACCATTTGGAAACCACTTGCATGCTGCTTTGAGTTCCATATAAGAAAGGTGGGTTATAGTTGTAATGAATAAACACAATAATGAGATTTGAACTTTTGGCTTACTATACTACAAAAAAGGGCCATAAAATTGGTGTTCTTGAAGCAGCCAGAAAATCTTAGCTGACTTCTGCTTACAAATAACCTTCAATTAATGTTCTTAGAACTGTTTATCATCTCCCAGGAAAGCAAGAAAGCATAAAATTAAAGGTATAGGAGATTTGCTCACAACGCAAATAATAAAACACTATTGTATGACAAACAAAGAGATTGATTACCCCTTGTTGTTATGAAATATCTGGAGTATACTTTTCTATTTGATCTACATCAGTAATAAATGATTGTGGATTTCAAACTACTTTTTAAAAATCTTTTAAAATAATTATACACAAAAGAGCATTCTCCCACATACATACTTTTCATCTGGGCGCAAGACACTGCAGTAGGAAGCAGGACGATTTACAAAGAACCCAGTTTTCTTCACTACATTTTCTGCAATAACGCTCAGCCTGTCAAGGACGTTACATAGTTTGCTAGATGGGGAAAAAAGCAAAAACACTGAAGACATGTTTGTATTTACCCTTGTGTAAGAATATATATATATATATATAAAATAACTTCAATAAACACCAGCCTCTTCTGCACTCTGCATGCATTGTATCCCTAAGCAATGTTAACCAAAGTTTAAAAAGAAGATAGCAACACACTATCAATAAAAGCATAACCTGTTAACTACTTCCATTTCTCTGTGGCAAAATCATCTTTATAGAAAAGGGATGGGGAACTGGTAACTCTAATCAGCCACAGACACCATGACAGGAGTTAGTGCAACAACATCTGGGGGGCCAGAGATTTCCCATTCCTGTTACAGCATCTCCAGAAGAAGGGATCACAAACAATCAAACAACTCTGCTAGTTTTACTCATGTAAAACTACTCACAGTCCTTTTTGCACTATCTGACACAGTTGGAATTTTGAGAAAGTGCTGTGGGCAACAGTTACAAGATGGCTGCCAGTTTACAAGGTTCAATTTCGTTGTACTATGTACAATGACAATAAAGTATTCTATTCTATTCTATTCTATTCTATTCTATTCTATGGGGAGCAGGGTATAGCACAATATAGCTGTTGTATAACACTAAAGGGGGGATAAGCTGAAATACTTGCACAGACTGAACATTTGTAATAGCACAATGTTGAATTCCACCCATGAAGTGCTTTAAAGTCTAAGCAAAAAGCCTCTGAAATGCAGGGCTGGCTGGCTTGATTTCCAAACAGTACCAATTAACACAAATGACTCACAGTTCATTTACATTCCCATGATACACTACATGAACAATATAAAAATGGAACTTCATCTCCAGGCCCACAAAAGACGCACCCTGAAGAGAGTTATGACAAAGTTCCCTCTGTCCCAACTAACATCTGGAGTCATGTGCTGCTCTAGTAATAAAACACGCACCTCTTTGTATATTTGGCCATGTCCCATGGAATATATACAATTGCATGTTCAGGAGGTAGAAACTGATTGAGGTAGGTCACGGCAGCAACGAGCTCTTCACTCAATATCCTTTCATGTTTCCGTTTTTCACGTTCCTTCAAAAGGGAAAAAATAACTGATCATGGTAGTACATACGCCAAGTAATGTTAACTCTGAACAAAAAATGATACAGCAGGGTAGGATTTATTTCTGCCCCCACAAAGTGTAGGCAGCCCTTTCTGGGGATCATCACAGATGCAAGATAATGAAGAGAATCACTGTCTCAAATTGACAGAAAAATCTGTTCATATCACTCAATTAAAAAGGCAAGGTCCTGGGATCTTGTGAGGGCATGTATCAATGCAAAAAAGAAGAGTCACTATTGTTTAGCATATGTTATTATTTTTTAGAGTATGCATCTGCCTTTCATAATGAGATCCCAGGACATGCTTAAAATACAGTATTAAAAACAGTTGGAACAGATGGCAATCAAAATAACTGGGTGGTCCTAAAATATAGGTATCAAGTGTCAAAAGTCAAGGTGAATATGTGTGTATTTAGGATACAATGGAAAGTATGTAATGAAGGTGCCAGGTGTACCTCTGTGATGAGGGACTAGGTTGCATGGGGTTAGGAAGAAATTATCTCATTAATACTCTTTAAGTATTAAGCTACTCATTTTCTCCATTGACTTCAAGTGATAATGTTGCATTGAGAAATAGAAGTCCAAGTAGTATAAGAAATGTCAGCTACACTTTGGGAAAATCCTGAGTTCTGACAAATGTATGGGCCTATTAGACATGCAAAGTTATTACAACTTCCCATGTGCTCCTCACCCACTCACAGGGTGGAAACACTATTCTGTGGCAAGAAGAGTATATGAAAATAGCAATCTCACCTATTTAACCCTCATTATCCTGAGCTTTCCATCTGAAACAAGTGTAACGAGCTGGACTTTAATTCCATATTCTAACCCCAAACCCAAATGGCATTTGCAAATATATGGCTTTTGTTTTACAGAAAACAAACTGTAAAAATAACACACAACTAATGTCACATCCTAGGCAGTCCTATGCATGTCTACTCAGAAGCCCCTTGTAAGCCTGTATACCAGCCAAGTCTGGTGTATATGACCACAAACTCAAGGATTATCCTTTCCACAGCTTAGATCTTCCACCTTGGCTGTGAATCTTGGAAGACCTGCTCCCTGGCCTGCAGGCCTTGTTCCACCTGGCCTGGGAGGGCAGGGTGCCTGACTGACTCCAGCTATGAAAACCCAGCTGCTGAACAGGCTCTTTGGCTGGGGTATTGTTTAATCAAGCCTCGGCTTAGCTCAGCACAGCGTAGAACAGGCACCCTCAACCTTCAGCCCTCCAGATGTTTTGGGCTACAATTCCCATCATCCCTGAGCACTGGTCCTGTTAGCTAGGGATTGTGGGAATTGTAGGCCAAAACATCTGGAGGGCCGCAGGTTGGGGATGCCTGGCGTAGGAACACAAAGGACCAGGGAAAAACAAGTGACTGTGAGCTTCTCTCCAGAAGCCTGCCCAATTATTTAGGTCCTGGTAAGCCATAGCCTCGACCAGGACCAGGGCCTTCTCAGTACTAGCCCCGACCTGGTGGAACGCTCTCTCTCAGGAGACTACGGCCCAGCGGGAGTTGTCATCTTTTCGTAGGGCCTGCAAGACAGAGCTGTTCCGCTTGGCCTTTGGACTGACTCAGTCTGACCCGTGTTACCCTCCCCTAAGGTTTTATCCTACTGATATTTAAATGAGGTTCCACTTGTAGATTCCCATTTTAAAATTGAATTTTAACATTGTATTTAATCTGTATTTTAATTGAATTGTTTCTTTTATGCTTGTTTTGATATTTTTGTTGTTAGCCGCCCTGAGCCCGGTCTTGACTGGGAAGGGCGGGGTATAAATATTATTATTATTATTATTATTATTATAGCTTGGCTTACTGTGCCACGTGAACTAGGCCAATGGAAGTAAATGTCAGTATCCAGAATGACTAATATGTAGGTTTATACTTTCTTTTAGTTCCCTTCTGAAATGATCTAATATCATAAAAATACAAAGTGTCTATAAAGGCAATGCTTTCGATGTCTATAATGCCAATGATTTCGAGATAAAACAAGCTGAAGAAAGACTAGAACTGGTATGGAGACTAGCTCCTTTCCAGATTCAGAGTCACCAGCCTGAGTCTGTAGAAAGCAAAGGAAAATAATAAATAATTTTGTCAGGTGGAATTTCAGAAGCATAGTCATGATATTTTTTTCAGACAGATTTTTTTCAAATCCTATTAAGGAAAGTCCTCTAGATAATTGGGACCAAGGAGAAAGCCTGACTGTCCCATCCAAACTAAAAGGCAAATGAAGTGTTTTGTAGAGGTGGCAGAAGCAGAACAGCAGTCCTCTTCTCAGACCTTTTAACCTGGTGTTGAGGGCAGAAATGGCACATCCTATTAGACAACCATAACGTTTTGGGAAGCTGTCTTCTCTTACCTTCTATGTCCCTCAGTGGGTGAATAAAAGGCCTCTGTAACCACCCAAGGTTGAAACTAGTAGTCCTATTGCAACGTAAATTTATTTTAAGACCAAGAGCTATACAGTGGAACCTCGGTTTACGAACGCAATCCGTTCCACGGAGGCATTCGCTCCCCGAAGGCACGCTTTTGCGTGTGCGCGAAGTGCCGATAGAGCGCTTCTGTGCAGAAGTAATCTGTGCATCCGGCGCTGCAGAACCCAGATGTAAACACTTCCGGGTCCATGGCGTTCATAAACGGAGGTGTTCATAAACAGAGGTAGTTGTAAACTGAGGTTCCACTGTACTGCAAATTTCCATTAAATAATTCCTGGCGACACACAGAAGGAAATTCTTACCTATTGCAATACTCTGTGATTGGGATTGGCTAAGTGGTGCAGAGAGTTGTTTGGCCAGAGAACAGGAGACTGAAATAAGTATCTCCAGGAACTGCTCTACATTCAAATGAAAGTATAAAATGTCTGTGGGGCAGGAAAAAGTTTATTGTTTTGAGACTGGGGATATTTATAAATTGTTTCAGATTCTTCTTGGCGGCTCTGTGCCCAGTAGCCCTAGTGCAACAGCCTCCACTGCATTCCCAGATGCTTTCCACTCTCACAGTCATTGTATTCAACCCATGGTTAAAACATTTCTCCATACAAATGTTAGAGGAAGCATGTTTTATGAAACAATTCAGTAAATTAAATTTATCCATACTTGAACTTGTAAAAGAAACAAAGGAAATGCAAAATTTATATTTGAATATACAACTATTGTGTAGTTATTCAAACTTGCAGTGCTTCTGATATAAAAATATACTGAAGTACTAACTTAGTGTGATTTTCAAGAGGTTGGTCTTTATCATAAATCCTCTTCACCGTCCAAGACTAGATAATATCCATAATTAGTAACACTTTCAAATAGGTTTTTAAATTTCTTTTTTGTGCTTACTTCACCATTGTTGCACATTTCAGGAAATGCCAGAGTTTCAATTGTAGAAATCTAACGACTAAAACGTAAACACACACACACACCCCAATTCAAAATGGCCTTTAAGAAGCCAAGCACGAGGCTGTTGTAAACAACATTAGACATAAGAGGGAACAAAATCATTGTCGCTCTTGTATTTTTAGATTGAGTTTAGAACTATACTGTGTATCCTGGCTCACATGACTCTGCCATGTGAATCAATTCACAGGGCTTCTGTAGTGTGGCTGAAAATGTGTCTCCCTGTGGGTGCTCAATGCTAGATTGTTAAAATTAATGCTCTCTTACCACTTGTGCGTAGGGGGAAGGGGAAATATCCTGTTCATGTGAGGAAGCATTGAATCAATTGCTAATCAACGAGAGAGGCTTTCTAATTCAAGTATTTGGAAGTTCTCTTCAGATCAATGAGGTTTTTTTTAAAAAAAATGCATTTGCTTGTTTAACGTGATGTGGAAAGGAGAAATAATTAGGGATATACTTTTTCATCATTTTCATGTAATCATGAGTTCCACTGTAGACATTTTACCAAGTATTGTATTCAAAAATGCAGAGCAAGCTCTGAATTATGCACCTAAAACATATGTTACAAAATGCTGTCAGTGTAAACCTTTCTTCTTCTTTTGTACCTTTAAAAAAACATTCCCAGTATTATTTGCAGAATGTTTTCTAAGGAGATATATTTGCCTCATCATCCCAAGTTGTTTGCAAATGATGTCCTTTTTCTGACAGAAGGCTTTTTGATCTAGCAGCATCTTCTGTCAGTGGCACAGGGATCAAGGAGATTTTTGGAAAAAAATTGTCCCTCTCATCCTGATAACAAATGCATGCATAGGGCAGTCAACTTTCTGCCCCTAATAAGCCCATGCAAGACACTAAGGCATACAAAGCCTATATAGTCAACTCAGTTTGCACTTAATGGGCAAAGGCTGGTCTATGTTTACCATTTGGGATACTCTTCTTCTGCATTGATTATTATTGTTGAGACTTGTCTCAAGTAGGGCCAGGGCTTTTTCAGTACTGGCCCTGACTTGGTGGAACGCTCTCACACAGGAGACCAGGGCCCTGCGGGATTTGACATCTTTCCGCAGGGCCTGCAAGACGGAGCTGTTCCGCCTGGCCTTTGGGCTGGACTCAGTCTGACCCCTATGTTTTCCTCCCTTATGGTTTTGATTTGGGTTACTTTAAAATGAGGCTGCATTTTAAATTTTTTAATTGAAATTGTATTTTAATCCGGGTCTTATTATAATTTTACTGGTGTCAGCCGCCATGAGCCCGGTTTGACTGGAGAGGGCGGGGTATAAATAAAAATTTATTATTATTATTATTATTATTATTATTATTATTATTTATTGTTGTTGTTTTGACCATCATGGTCATTTTAACCCAAGGGGGTAAATAACAATAATATACACTGATACAATACTGAAGAACAGCATCTGGCTTAATCAAGCCATGGTATTATTCAGCAGGCCTTTCGCTCAAAGCTTTTTAATAGGGCTGCACCAATCAGTCCATTATAAATAGCACACACTATTTATCACATCTTTTCTATGACTAGTAGGTCATAATACAAGAACTGCAGAGGCAAAAACTAATATATGAAAGTTCAGGTACTGGAATAATTATAATAATTTAAATGATGTGCAATTTAAAATATGCATAACAAAATATGAGTCAAGTTACCCTTTTCCAAGGATAGACTTGAAATATAGAAAAGTTTACTGCTCTTGTTCTTTGTATACAACAGACATAAAGATTTGCCACAATTCAGGATGTACTAGGTAGGGCTGGATGTCTGGATAGCTTTTCTTAAAATACAGCAAATGCTTGACATATTTAACATACTAAGGCTGAATGACCAGCACCAGAAGGAAAGTATAAATGAGACAAGGGAATTGTCTAAACAGAAAAGTGGATTTTTATTCCTTAGGTGTCATTTGCTTTCAAGAATATCAAGTACTAAATAAAGTATCTGCTTTCCAAAAGACTTAAGATCTATTTTATAATGCTGAGTTAGCATACCCACATGCAAGCACCTAGTCTTATAAAGAGAATTTGTATTAATATTTTGATGAAAGCTTGAAAACTTCTTCCATCTGTTGCTTTCCTATTTTCCAGCTGTTTTCATCATTATAATGTATCTTTTGGTCTCATCTGCCACTTTCCCCCATCTCTTCCAGTTTCTAAAGAGCTATGACAAGAAGCACCTGGCTTGGGTCCACGTTCTCCTCTACAAGCTGGGCACAGCAATTTAAAGAATCACATATGAATCATCAACTCTTGTCCCTACTGTCTATTGCTTCCACCCTAATGCTCTGAGCATGCTATGTGCGTGTAATCTGCCCGTGACTGCACTGCCTAGAAAATGTGTCTATCTAGGCAGCCAATCAACGATACGCTAAGTAACGATGCACAGATGCTATGCACTCAGTGATTCTATTGACCATCCCATGAGGGATTTTGGAGTGTGGTAGAAACATTGCTGCCAGTGGCTGACACTGATCAGAGAGTCGCCTTACATCTTTTCCAGTTTTATCCTCTCAAGATGAAAAGTTCCTGCCGATAACCAGCTTAGTCATTCTTTATGGCACCCCTCCTCCTTCAGATGCAGGGAAGGAAAGCTAGCACAACTCTGGTTTGGATTTTTTCAACTTCTTCTTGAAATGCTATAGAGTTTCAAACTTCTGTAAAGGTATCCTGAAATATTTTTACCTAGAATGTTACAGAAGTTCCTAAGTTACAAGTAGGTAGCCGTGTTGGTCTGACGTAGTTGAAACAAAATAAAAAAATTCCTTCCAGTAGCACCTTAGAAGCCAACTAAGTTTGTCATTGGTATGAGCTTACGTGTGCATGCATGCACACTTCTTCAGATACACAGACGTTCCTAAGATTTAGCTCCTTCTAGAGCAACACAGTCTTGGCAACTAGAGAAACATTTTACTAGTTGCCCTTTTTCCTACATCAGTCTTTTACAACTATGTTTGAACTCAAGCACTAAAAACTTGGTTGTTAAAAATTGCTCACCTCTATACACATTAAATTTCCCTTTGGCTATGCCCTGTTGTGTTTAGGAGCCTCATGTAGAGCCTCACATATATCTGTTTAACTTAGCTTTACAATATATTGAAATAATGGTACTAATATTATTTTTCTCCCAGGAGAATCTACTAATAGAAGCTGACAGAGATGGAGAAAGAGGGATGTTGAAAGACTCTTATGGGACTTGCATATTCTGTTAGGCAAATGCATTTTGGAGTGTTGAATTGGCTGTTGACAGCTGTTCTGAAAGAGCCCTGGAACAATGCAAGTGAAAACAAATTAGCTATTTTGGTAGCCTGGTTTATTTTATTCCCAAGACACAGCTCCTTCAGTCCAATTTATGCTCTACACAGATCAAAAGGATATTTTGTAAATTAAGACATCTGAAAGCAGTCCTGTTTAGGGAAGTTTTTAATGTTTGATGTTTCATCATGTTTTTAGTATTCTGTTGGGAGCCCCCCAGAGTGGCTGGGGAAACCCAGTCAGATGAGCGGGATATAAATAATAAATAAATAAATAAATAAATTCTTATTGTTATTATTATTAAGGTGGGAAAGAAAATGCAAAATGTATTATATGCTTTAGGTGGCGCTGTGGGTTAATCCACAGAGTCTAGGGCTTGCTGATCAGAAGGTCGGCGGTTCGAACCCCTGCAACGGGGTGAGCTCCCGTTGCTCGGTCCCAGCTCCTGCCCACCTAGCAGTTCAAAAGCACATCAAAGTGCAAGTAGATAAATAGGGACCGCTCCGGCGGGAAGGTAAACGGCGTTTCCCTGTGCTGCTCTGGTTCGCCAGAAGCAGCTTTGTCATGCTGGCCACATGACCCGGAAGCTGTCTGCGGACAAACGCCGGCTCCCTCGGCCTATAGAGCGAGATGAGCGCCGCAACCCCAGAGTCGGACACGACTGGACCTGATGGTCAGGGGCCCCTTTACCTTTACCTTACTGTTGGGAAGAGCAAAAAAAGAGAATATTTCTACTGTACTCTCTAATGAAGTAGTTTTAGACAGATTTTGCCTAAAAGAGCTGTCAGAGTTGTGCTGGTTTGAGAATGAGCCCTCACTTTCCAATATGACTTTTGCATTATTTTTACTGTCTTTATTTGGATACCACAATTATGCTAGCCACTGAGTTCTAGCAGAAGTGCTTACAACTACAAATATAAAACACTGCCACACAATGCCTAAAAATACTACACACATCATGAATGGGGGTGGATTAGGACTCCAATTTTACTTTTAAGACTTGGATTGAAAGTTGGATTGGTCTTCAAGGGAAGAGTGCAGTGAACCATGCAAGCTTCCTCAGAGCACAATTCTCCCTCACATCAGCACTCACTGAGTTATGTCTATGCATCATTTGTTGAAGGCTGTCAAACACTGCAGATGGTCTGTAGATAGTGTACATGTGGCACTTGCAGACATTTAGAGTTTTGGAAGAGGAGAGGAGGCTGGTTTCACAAGGATGGGGGATTTGTACCATCTGTTTGCAAACAGGATAAAGATATCCAAGAACTGTGCTACATAAATGCTAGGACACAGGTGGCACAGTGGTCTAAACCACGGAGCCTCTTGGGCTTGCCAATCAGAAGGTCGGTGGTTCGAATCCGCACGACGGGGTGAGCTCCCATTGCTCTGTCCCAGCTTCTGCCAACCTAGCAGTTTGAAAGCATACCAATGCAAGTAAATAAATAGGTACCACTGCAGTGGGAAAGTAAATGGTGTTTCCGTGCACTCTAGCACTCGTCACGGTCCTCTGTGCGCCATTAGCGGTTTAGTCATGCTGGCCACATGACCCAGAAAGCTGTCTGTGGACAAACGCCAGCTCTCTTGGCCTGAAGCGAGAAGAGTGTTGCACTCCATAGTCGCCTTTGACTGGACTTAACCGTCCAGGGGTCCTTTACTTTTTTACCTTTCATAAATGCTCCAAGCACTTTTCTTTTTTTTTTTTAAATGATATTTTATTGATTTTTGCATAGTAAAACACACACACACACTCAAAATACAGAAACAAACATAACATATTTTCCACCTACTTCTGTCCACCCTCCAAGAGCCCTCTCCTCCCACAAGAGGATCCCCTGGAAAACGGGCATTCGCAGTGGTTCATTTTATGATTGGATTTCTCCCCACTCCTCCCTCCCACCCCAGGAAACCCCCCCCTGCCACAAAGAGGCTCCAGGTTTGCAGGAGGGACGCAAGTGGGTATCCATCCAACCATCTATTCAATCTTAATACACACTCAAAAAAAAAAAAAACCAAAAGAAAAAAGAAAGAAAAAAAAGAAGAAGAAAAAATAAGAAAAAGAAAAAGATAAAAGAAAAATATTATTAACTAATCATTTTTCCATAAACATTGTTTTTATGTGGGCTTCCCCGATCTCCCCTCTATCTGATTTTCATTTTTGAATCATATTTTACAGTTTTCTTATCATAGTCCTCATTCTATTTTTAATCTTTCCAATCTTATATTACTATACTATCCATATTCTTTAATAATTTCTCTTTTATTCCCAATTCTCACCTCCTCCCTCTCCCGTCCCCCAGAACCCCTCCTGCCACGAAGAGTCCCAGAGGACGGAAAGAGGCAAGGAAGTGATTCTTTTTCCAATTGGATCCCTCCCCCCTCCCCGTCCCCCCCACCCCAGAAGCCCCCTCTGCCACCAGGAGCCCCCAGCCCGGGGACGACCGACAAGTGGGGGAAAGCACCCAACCGTTACAAATCATCTTGCCTAAACCATCTTTCTGATGCTACCAATTACTATTACATCCTAATTCTAACAAACATACAATTTTGTTCCCTCCCTTGCCACAATTTTCTTCCAAGGGCATCCTTATATTTTAAATCCTTTTTACCTTCCCAATCTTTAATTTATCGATTATTCTCAATTTTCCCTCCTCCTCCCCCGATCACGGCTATTCCCTTCCATTCCAACAAGTTCCAAAGTCAGCAATCCAGTTTTCAATCCCTTTTTATCCATCCTAGTAAATAATATATATTCCATCCTCCTTCATCCCTCCCCTTTCTTAACATATTTTACAACCCAAATGTCTCTGGCCTCCCCCCAATGTTCCCATCTTGTTTGCACATTGTTTTCCTTGTGCGTTTTCTTCTCCTCAAACAGCTCTTGTTCCACCCCTTCAAAAGGGGGGGGTATTCCAAATCCCAATTTGATCTTTCTCCTCTTGCATATCTGCACCATCCTCGTCTTCTTTGATTGAATTATGGTTCGATTCATGTGTCCTATCCTCCTCTTTTACTGTTGATTCACTTATATCCTGTTTCTGTACATCCTGATTTATTATTTCCATTTGCTGTTGAGTCTTATCCATGCTGATTTTTATTTCCCACAAGAGTCTCATGACTTTTCTCTGGAAACCAGGTGCATAGTCCATTGTTGACATTTTCACCAACTCTTCAAGGACAGAGCAGAACTTGAATAACAGGAAGTGGTCACCAATTGTGACTGTACCGATTTCTGCCAACTGGATGCATTAAGTCCATTCCTCTAAAAGTCCATTCCACTATTTCTTTTATGTCCTCCCCGTCCGCTTGCTGTTATGTCCGGGTTGCCGCTTTCGGAATGGAGGGGGAGGGGCTTGTCTCTTTAGATTCCACTGTTTGCAGGGGTTTTCCAGCCTTAATACAGTTCTCCCCCTTTGCCCTGCCTCTGGGGGAGAATTTTTTTTTTTTAATCCTTGGAATTGCTTAGGCAGCAAGCTTCCTTTCCCTGCTTCCGGTCTAGCGCCAGCGCCGTCCGGTGGGGTTTGCTTCGAGCTCCGAGGCAGCCCGTCTTTGCGAGGGGGGGGGAAGCAGCGGGAGCGACGCTGCACCCCATAGAACCCAGTGTCGAGCGTCACTGGGGCAAATGCTCAGCGGAGCCCCAATTCCGACTCCCTAGCTCGCCGGTATGCCCTAATAAGAGCGCCGCTGCAGGAAAGGTTGTAGTCGTGGGGGCCATCTTGAGCATGATCGTTGCCCTCGCGGAGAGAAGCTCCGAACCGGAGGTGGAGAGCGCTGGATACTTTTTAAAGAAGGACTGAAAAGATTGGGAACTGTGAGTAAAAGGACCTAAAAATTTTTTAATTGACTTTTAATTTGGAACGGGGGTGAGACTTAAAAACGGAAGCCGATCTTCCCCCGCTGATGTAAAGAAGAAGCAGTAAAAGGAGAATTACCCGCTGCTCCAAGCACTTTTCATACCTAAGGGCATAGCTGAAACCTACAAAGGGCACAAAAGTCTTTATTTCATGTGACAGTTCAACAGCTTATCCCACTGCATTTTAAGCACTTCAGTGGGAAGAACTGGCTCACTGATAAGTTATAAGGAAAAGGAACTTACTGACACCTCAAAAGTGGTCTAAAGCCTACTCGCCCCCTATAAATGGGCTTCATGGGGACTAGAAGAAGGAATAGGGAGAGAATCAGCATTCTTTCTAAACCAACAGAAGGCAGTGGAATCTTCAGTGAATGTAGCTTGGATCCAAATGCCTTTCCTCGAGAATGTTCAAGCAATTAGAATACATAAAGCAATATTCTTCACAGTATAATAATAAAAGCAGTAAGATATAATTATCTGCAAATTAAAATCGAAGGTGGAAGCTGCGTTCCCAGATATATTTTTCATGAAGCCTGTTAACTTCAAAAGCTTGTGTATCAATGTATGCACTAACTTATCACTAAACCTACTTTGCGTCTTAAGTGTTAAACACTGCTCTTCTAAGAGGCAACATCTTGATTTCAATAGTCTCTCTCTGAGAAATGAACACAAGGAAATGAATATATGAAAAGTTCATTAGCTTAATGAATGTCGCAAATAAATGAAGATAAAACCATGCCTTACCTTTACAAGATTCAAAATTATGATAGGGGAGCCAAACCTCTGGAGCATCTGATCAAAATGAAGAGCAGCTGCACGTGCATAGGGGTCAGCCTGATCCACTAGAAAAAGGAACTACTATTATTAGGTGGATTGTGAATAAAGTAGTTTGTTATTAGGAATTGCACCACTAAACGTGCCAAGTTTTAGCAGTCTCCAAAAATATTCAGGCTGGCATAGGAGAGGGAGCATTTGACTACTGTGTCAAGCACACATTATGAAGTTTTAGCAAGCTTAATAAACTTGTAAATAAATTACAACGTAGGGAGAAAGACATTTTGATTGATTTCAGACTGATGAAATTCTTTGCCTGCTAGCCTTTTGCTAAATATATATTCATTCCTGACCTGTGACTGTTAAGGGACAGTAAAAAAAGAAAAAGAAAAAAAGAAAATGGAACTCCCATTTAAAATGATAAAATGAAAATGAAAACTAGCAAGACTTATGGAAGCACAAGGTAAGGAAATGTTGGGCAAATAATTCCAAAGGTAGGGGACAATTGTGATTCTACAATCCTTGTAATTTTATTGCCAGGCTGCAAACTGGGGGCAGGTGTGTGTAGGGGGAACAGGAGAAAACCCTATGCAAAACCGCCTTAAGTTGAAAAATCAGACCTAGTTTAGGGACTGAATAGTGGAGCCCAAACAGGTCCAAGGAATAGACCTTGGAATAGATGTCTGATCAAGCTAGACATTAAAAGAGATACCTAGTTGACACCCTGCTATGCCCTGTTACTTGCTTTTCACCTACAATTTCTATGCATGTGCACCAAAAAAAAAAAAAAACCCTTCTCTTGTCTGTGACTTGGAAGGACAACATTTACATTCCCTGCGTCCAATGGAACAGATTAATGAGAGCTAGTGATTTGACAGTAGGCATCTGTACAAGTTCTAAGATAACATATTGTATACACACATGTGATTGGTGGCTTAGGCATCATTGTTGAAATGTCCTGAGACCAATAGAGAGGGACAGAACCCCGCACTTGGACATAAGATGAATAGCTTCCAGCAGAAAATGACATCACTGAAGCATCATAGAGTATTTGTTCAGTTTCTACTTCATTAGCTACATCTCCCTGTACCAAAAAAAAGCCATGACATCACATTTTCAGCTGCATCCTCATAAGTCACATTTATACCACCCATTCATCAGACTTATTTTAGTTAAAGGAGTGCTGAACAAATGCACTTGTTCTTAATCCAACTTTAAGGTTTTTAACTCCAGACCTAAACAAATTTGTTTGGAAGAATGCCCTATTAATTTTAGTATTGCTTTCTTCTACAAAAACATTTTCAGGTTGAACAGCCTAAATCCATAGCTGCGTCAAACCAGAGACCCATGAGTGTACTAGGAGGCTGCCTGGTGTAAGCCTAAGGAATTTAATTACTGAAATATGCTTAATCTTGTCCCAGATGTTTTGTTCCCTTACCTATATATAGGTAAGCAGTGTCTCTAGGCAACAAAAAGAACTAAGGTCAGACAATTCTGAATAATCCCCTAGACCTTGATGTTCACATGGAATCCAATCATCATCTGAAACGTCCACTTGAGAATAAGGATCCTGGGTATACACTGGCTTGTAAGTCTATTTCAGGAATGGGAAACAATTTTCATCTGAGGGTCATGTTCCCTTAGGGCTACTTGCCAATGGCAGTTGCACCGATAGGCAAAAGTAGGCATGTTCCTATGCGAACATGCACAATGTGATTAGAAAATTGTAGCATGCCTGTAATTGCACAACAAAGTCTAGAAAATATATATGGTAAATTAGACCACTGAATTCAAGGACACTCACTAATGCCCAAGGGTTTCCAGTATTTTACATTAAAAAAAATTAAGCACATTAAATACACCACATGAATTTTTAACTATAAATGTCATCCTCAAAAATACCAAGATTTACAAGTTTTAGATTTGCTTGGATCATTGCCCAAATGAGGCAAAATACACATGCTACAAAGCCAAAGGATTTAAATCTTATTCTCTATATAGCAATAACATGTCTTCATGAAACCCACACAGTGAAAAAAAACAGATAATGATCTTTTTTACCTCACAGTTTGCTCCTCTCTTTAGAAACCGTGTCCCAGCAAATTTACTTGATCTTCTAGCTATCAGGGTGACGTACACTGGACGACCATAAATGAGCAGCTCTTGGAAGCCAGGTTAAGGATTACAGATGTTTATATTATTTATTTAGCTTATTTCTCTTGAATTTTCCCTTAGTCCTGGCATATACATAAATACACCTACTCTCAGTGCCTTTTTGTAACTTGTTTTGAAGCAGATGAAGAGTACCTTCTATTATTTTAATATATCGTCATCAGCAGGGCTTCCATTTTGAACAACAATATTGAAAACAAAAGCAAAAGAAATGGATATTAACTATTTTGGATTACTTTATTTGGACAAAGAGTTATTTCAAGCAGATATGAGAACTCTCAAACATTAAGCAGCCCTGACTGTGGTACTAGAATATCAGCTTACCACTTTTGCCACAGACTTGTAGTCCCATGCATCTTCTCAAACAAGAAATGAGGGTTTTTGCAATAAAATTGAAAGATAAAAAAGCAAATCCCCTTTCAATGCTCTTTCATAAATGTCCTTAATGAACGTACACGGTAGCCGTGGCTACTTCAGAAAGACTATTTATGCTAAGGCTAGATGACCTTCTAAAACCAATGCTGAATGAAAACATATTATTTCCAGAATGTTTTATATATATTGAACTAAAAAAGAATCTAAGAACCAAATACTAAACATATAGTTATGCAAAAATTCCATTTGTGATATAACGTTGAGCATCAAGCTTCAGAACTACAAATAAAATCCTTGATAATCGTGTGGGTGTACGAGGGAGCTTTGGAAGATACATGCCCTGTGCTCACATGCAATGTGATTTATGTTTAGAAATATATGCAATTTTCAATCTTACACATATGGAGCTACAAGTGAAGGCTACTACAAATTGAAATAATATTTTACACAGGATATTTATAGTTGCAATTCAAAAATAACAAATAAAGAGTCATTTGCTTCAGTGTACATTCTATTTGATCCCTCTGTTGCACATTTTGGAGCTGTTTTCAACTAATGTTTTTTATAGTAATTCTACTCTTTTGTGTTTCCAGCTATCTGCCCCTAAATTAGTCTGTTCAATTATCCTATTGAGACCTGACTTCACAGTGGAGCTAGTTAAATACATGGTCACTGTGATAGGTAAATTAAGCTATTATCAAGCCCTTATTTCTTCACTGGCAATACTAGCCCAGGCACGATTTCTCGTAACATGCATGCTTGGAATAAGAATTTTCCTTCATTGTGTTTCATTATCTATGCAGCAGATGAAAACTGAAAACTCATGTCCCCTTTTCACAGCAATTAGATCCAAGAGAGATCCTTTAAAAAGGAACTAGGCAATTAATTTGTGAATGGGTTTAATCAGCATGTCCGAAGACACTGAAAAACAACTATATTGTACGTTACCATAATTCATTTCTCTTTCTATAATTTCAATTTGCTGTTACTGTAGTAAACATAAATCACCAACAGTAGGAGGATACTTGACTGGCCACAAAATCCATGAATAATATACAACAACCAGTCTCGATGAACCGTGGTTTTGACTATGTCAAGCAGTTTACCATTCCACACATATTTCCTATAAGGTTCACTGCAAATTCCAAAAACACCTGAAAAATAATTGCAACCAAAAAAGTAAGTATGTGTGCTCAATGTGGATTTTAATCAGGCTGATTGTTCCCAACTCAAATCAATTACATACGTATTTAGGCAATAATCTATCTTTTTCTATCTTAAACAGTGAACAAAGATCTTTTTCATAATCACTGATTTTGAATGCTCTCACCCCTGAGATTCTGCACTGTTATCGCGGACAGGAGGAAACAGAAACAATGCCAATAGTCTCTGGCTGACCATTGTTGGAAACTGGATGCTTGACTACACAAATCTTTGGACCGGTGTAGCAGGGCTCTACTGTACTTTAGTCATATACTACAACTACAGTCTATGTCTTGTAAAGGTGAAACGGGAGCAGGAGCTCAAGCCACTCTCAGGAAACTCCGTTCCCCAATACTATTATTCAAATTAAAATCAAATCAAAATACTTTATTCGAGCGATAGTCAGAAAGAAAAACATTTCTCAAAACAAATATAAAAATATAAAACTGAAGGCATTGGAGGGATACATAAATGAAGTATGACCGCGCTACTGAACCTCCTACAGATAACCCACATCAAGGCATTCAATTATACGTTTTCGACACTTGAGCACCAGGAAGAGGAATTTAGCCACCGAGAAGGATATTTTCCCAGTGGGCTTGTTTAGCAAATACGCTGCCTGCCGTTCTCTTAGTCGGGAACTAAACTGAGATAAATATGGGGTTATAAGATATTGCCTTAAATCATTATAAAAGGGACTATTATTAATTTTATTATTTATTCAATTTATATTGAATAAATTATTATTAATTTTATTATTTATTCAATTTATATATCTTACTTTATCCAAAGATCCCAGGGCGATGTAATAAGAGGCAAACAGGAAATCCAGATTTCCTTCAAACATTATAGAATGAGAGTTGTTATATATGCTCCCCCCCACCCCGGAATGGTAGGAGTTTTATAAACTGCCCACATGAGCGATACTTCATCTAATTATTATTAATGATTCTTAAGATTCCAGGATAGCCGACATTGAGTGCTTCTCATGCTCACTCCATTCACGATGAGATGGGAGCTATGACAAAAAACCAACACCCTATTCATGCACTCTCAAACTTTAACTGTGGAGGGGTTGTCGGGCAATACCTGCTGGCGCTACCCCCCCACCCCCACCCCAACATTCTCATACTGACGGGAAACGTGAAGGGAAATTGAACTCGGATTTGACCAAACATGCTTGCAATCCTCTTTGCAAAATGGTACCTAGAGAAGAATTGTAACCATTTTTGGCCATATGCACTGATAATCCCCCTTTAACCCGTCCCACTCAACATGCAAAGGTTGCAGGTGGAGGCCTGTACAGGCAGCCCCTCCACAGATACAAATTAAGAATGTCTAAACAGGACCCAAATTCTCCACTTTTTTCCTTCAGTAACTTATCCCTCTCTTTTCCTATAACTTAAATTTAACAAACAAATTAAATTTTCATTGCTGATCCAAAAACAATAAAATATGAAAGGCTTTGGCTTAAGTTCATGAGTGCTCCCAAACACTATAATTCAAACAAGATAAAACAGCACTACTCTATTTTCCCATCAGTATTTGGCACTGTTGAACAAAACAGCAGTAGCTATTAACACTATTTAAATGCTACGGAAGACAGATTAATGCTTTATGTATAAATTTGTATCTGTCAAACCTTCAAATTAGTTGAATAATAAATTGTCAAAAAAAATTCAGCAAGTCCAATTATTCTCCTGAGTTACAATTTAACTTACCAAAATAAACAATTAATCATTTATAGACATTGTCTTGGTCAAAAACATAAAAAACCAACTCCACTAGCTGTAATTGGCCCTTTATGTAATCTTTCATTAATTTGGAGCTGTTACAACACTACAACAATCAATAACAAAGAGCTAGATGTTTCTGCTGTTGAAATAATTCCAAATATATGCCTGATGGCTTATTTCTATTTAAGTCACACTCACCACTTCCACCGTGAGTTGCAAGTCCCTCGTCTTCAAAAATATCAAAACTCTCCTGCCTCGTTCGAGTTGTTTCTGCCTTTAGTGTGTCAAGAGGCATCCTCAGAACTGTAAGGTTATACTGAAGAGAGTGGGATAGATCATAGCTGTAGCTGAAATCAGGATAAAAAAATAATACAATGGTAGAGGCACTTCTGACATAATTCAGGATACAGGTCCACAGTTGCTCAAATACAAAACAGGCTACCTTCAGGTGTTATGGCTTCTACATATGCCTTGGGTGGGCCTAATCCAATATGGTACAGAAGGGTCAGTGCGGTGTAGTGGGCAGAACCTGAGCTCTTTCTCAGTCAAGACACAACCTGAGTGACCATGTCTAGTCCCTCATCATCAGAGCTTAAGAGGGCTGCTGTGGTTATAAAAGGGAATAACTTTATTATGTACCTTGAGAGATCCTTTGGAGGCAGGGCAAAATACAAACGTTTACTTGTTTAATATTTCAGCTATTTATATACTGCTTTATCACATGAGCAGTGTGCATAAAGATTACAAAATAGCATGCAGTGGATAAGACCTATTAAAATTAATCATAAAAACATAAACTTCATTAAAATGCATGCTGAAATGGAAAGGTCTTTGTCAAGCAACTGAAGTTCAACAGGGAGGGCACCTATCTGATCTCATCTGGGTCCTCAATACCAAATGTGCAGCTACTGGTGGATATAAGCTGGGCATCTGAGCCATGGGGGACCACTAATGAGACACACACCCACCCAAGTTCTTAGTGGCTGGGCAGGGATATAAGGAATCAGGAAGTCCTTAAGGTACTCTGGACTCAAGATATTAAGGGCCTTGTAAATTGATACACTACAAGAACCTTGAACTTGGCCCATAAACACGTGAATAGCCAGTGCAAGCTTTTAAGTAGCAGAGACATGTGCTGGCAGTCGCCTGTTCCTACCATCAATCTAGTTGCAGCGTTTTGCACAAGATGGAGCTTCCAAACCAGTCCCAAAAGTAGACACTTTTATTAAAACAGATCTGACTTGGGTATGCAAGGTAAGAATGATAATCCCGGGGTGCAGACATTTACAAAATAAAACTACTACCACCACCACCACCACCACTACTACTACTACTAAAATCCTGCAGCTTTGTTATTAAGTGGAATGCTGAAACTGAAAACTTGTAACTTTGGTTCATAATGAGCTCAGTCCCTCACTCTTCCTTCCCATTGCCCAAAGCAGTTAAGCCTTTTCGGAGGCCTCTTTGTAATATCTCCACCATCCTCGTGCCTGAAATACTGAAATGAAAGCATCCTAGGTACTAGGTATCTCAGGAAATGTAGTATTCCAGGACACTTGGAGCACAATTGCTGGAGATTACCGTATATGCCCCATGGTTCTTGGCACCTAAGATACTGGTTTTTCTGTGCAGCGGCAGAGCAAGCCGATCAGGTGCCTGGGGCAGCGCGTGTGTCCTGCACCCAGGGGTGGGGCTAGCCACCTGCGGGGTCAGGGCCAGCCGGGACAGGACGCTCCATGGGGCTTCCGGAGTCTGCCTGCTTCCTCCCATTTGACCGCCCTACAGCTGAGGGAGAGGCAATGGGCAGACCATTTGGGAAACATTGGAGTCTGTGCGTGCCCAAGCCACCATGTCTCTCCCAGGAGAGACGTGTGGCTCAGGTGTGCTGCAGGCCCCACGGTGAGTGTTGCCTGGCATTTTATCACACCCTTCAGTGGTGAGACCTGGGGCGGACCACCCCCACCACACCCCCTTCCTCCGCCCCTGATCCTAGGCAGCAGTGACTAGTGGAGATCTCACCCAGGTACATTTTGTGATAAGAAAAAGGGATGGTGGGGCAGGGCTCTAGTGTGTGGGAGGAGGAAGACTTAGCTCCTGTCACACTCTCAATGAAATGGTTGGGAATGCAGAGGAGTGCAAATTTCAGAATGGGCTCAGAAATAATACTAGTCATTTTCAAATTTCATGGAGAAAAATAACTTGATTTAGCTGAGGCCCTTTCTAAAAATTGAGATGGAAGGGTTCATCCATCATTAGTTTATAAGTGGTCAATTGTGCCCGCTGATCCTTGGAACTTCCACCTTCACCACTGCAGGGGTCAAACTCCTGGAAAAAGTGATCAAGGGGACTTAATGGCAACCAGGGAAAGGAGCCAGAGGCAAGAATGGCTAAGACAATTTCACATATGAAAACAGAAGGATCCTAGGATCTGGGCAGTGGTGGGCAACAAGCACATTCTGTTTTAACAAATAAGAAGTTGCCTGTGAGTGTTTCTAAATGGAAGTGCTTCAGAGATCTTTCTCCTTCCGCAGGATTGTGAGAGAGATAATGGAGAAGGAATTCTTGGATGTTCCATAATTAAGAACCAATTTCAACATTCTAATAATCATTTGAAATGAAAAACATACCTGAAATAAAAGTTACTAGACAGGTCCACGTTCTGAAATATTCGAAGGTATCTAAAGACACAGTAAGACAATATTCTCATAAAGCAATGGTTTGTTTTATTATAGCCCCAATACTTTAGCCCAGGCATCCCAAAACTTCGGCCCTCCAGATGTTTTGGACTACAATTCCCATCATCCCTGACCACTGGTCCTGTTAGCTAGGGATCATGGGAGTTGTAGGCCAAAACATCTGGAGGGCCACAGTTTGGGGATGCCTGCTTTAGCCCCTCCACCAACAATTAAACATCCTATCAGTCAGTCATTCTCATTAGCTCTGAACATGTTTTGAATATTTCTTAAATTGGTTTGTGAGCTCAAAACCATATCCTCACTATAAGAATGAAGATGCCAGGAGAACATATGACAGCTGCACATGCCCTAGAAAAATGTCATAAAAGAGAAGGAAGCACCAAAACTTTAGTTAATGACAATGCACCAGTATAAAGACAAGCCACAATACTAGACTTCATACGATGTCAAGTGATGTCTCTTGGCCAAAACAGTGTTGGCCAAAGGTTTCCCACCAGTGCTCTGAAAGGTAAGGAAATGAGGCAGCAATCCTACACAAACTTACCTGGAGTACCGTATTTTTCCATGTATAACACGCCCGTATATAAGACACCCACTATTTTGGGAGACTCCAAATTAAGAAAATGGGGGGAGATTGCCCATAGTTGTTGAACTTTTTAGTTGCTGAGCTTTTTTGGGGAGGATTGCCCAGAGTTGTTAAGCTCACCCGCATGACCTACGACGACGCTTGCACACATCGCAAAAGCCATATATCGTCCGTACACCAATCAGCGACAGACAATCAACACCAGCCCTTGCCACAGTCACCAATAGCCGCTGGCAATCTCCGGTTTGTGGCAGCAACCAATCCCATGACCCTGCTATGCACTATCTGTGTATTAAGACGACCCCTAATTTTTAACATAATTTAATAAAAAAATAACCTCGTCTAATACATGGAAAAGTATGGTAAGTTCCACTGAATTCAATGAGTTACTTCTAAATAGACACACACACCACTGTGCTATTAACCCATGGCTATGCATCAGCATTGGTGACCACACATTTGAGATGGTAGACGATCTTGTCTACCTGAGCTCCACCATAACCAGCAACATCTCCATTGATGCTGAGCTGGGGAAGTGTATTGGTAAGGCAGCTACAGCAATGGCTCACCTCTCCAAAAGGGTATAGGAAAATGTGATGCTAACAACCAATACCAAGATGAAGGTCTACCAGGATTGCATAGTTAGCATGCTGATTTATGGTAGTGAGATGTTGGCAACTTACACCCACCAGAAGCAGCGCCTCAACGCCTTCCATATCTGCTGCATCAGGAAGATTTTGGGCATCACAATGCAGGAACAAGTCTCAAACAAAGATGTAGTCTCCCAAGCCTACATTCCCAACGTGTTTGCACTCTCCTCTCAGCAACATCCACACTGGCTTGTTCATATCCACAGAATGGAAGATGGCAGGATCCCTAAGGACATGCCCTACGGGAAGCTGGCTTCAGGCAGCTGGCTTGTTGGCAGACCAACTCTGCATTACAAAGATGTCTGCAACAAGACTTGAAGGCTGGCAACATCAATTCCAATGTGTGGGAATCCCTTGAAGATTACCACAATGCCTGAAGACAGTTAGATTGTGTATCCACAGCAATGACCAGAGGAGGAAACACCATGATGCACAATTGGCCACCTTCATCTGCCCCAGATTCTATGAAACATGTTTATCTCCTATTGGTCTCTACAGGCACTGTAACTCTCCAAAGGATTGACTTCACCCCTAAAGAACCACTCCTCCATTGTTTCCCAAGACACATGGATGCCAACTTATGAGTAGACATGCATATCACTGTGCTCTTAACCCTTGTCTTCTGTGTATGATTATGTTATCTGAAAGAGAAAAAGAATAATATACCTTGCTTCATCAGGATGAGTCACTCGTACAGAGTCATTTGGAATATATATCATAGTTGTATCTTCTATTTTATATATTGCATGTCCTCCAATATCTGCCATCTTTCTTCTCTTTGTAATTAGCACAATGTAGTATCCTTCTAAAAATCTGACAAAGCCTGTAAAAGACAGAAAGAATGACTTCTGTCATTTTATTCAATATAGTACTAGACGGCTAAAATCAAGCACATGCCATTTCAAGTTGAATTTCCTAACACCTCAGAAAACTGCAGTTGGATTAAAAAAAACTAATGTGCAAATGGATCTCCTTTAATTTACAGAAGTGTATGAAATGAGCATGCATTTCCTTATAAATTGTAAACTAAATTATTCAAGGATATAAATTAAAATGTGCTTTTGAAAGTGGTTGCTGGCTTTTGATTTTCTTTTCTTTTCCTTACAAAATAATTTATTGGATTCTTGACACATATTTCATCAAGTCAGTGCCGGGGTGAACTAAGGAAACCGAAAAACCCATATCAATGTCTGATACTGCAACGTGACGATTGTACAATGACTGATTTGTCTATACTTCATCGTTATTAACTTCAACTTGAAAAAACTTCATCACTGCAGGGAAAAGAACCCCTGCCTAGCAGAATAAGAAAATACCACATCCACTTCAAGTTACTTACTAGAATCTGATTCTCCCTCTGCCCAGTAATATTTGATGTAGAGACCAGGTGAATTTTTCATTCTTTGAATTTTATTAGGAGTAATCATTTAATTACTCATCAACTATGGATTCTGGCTTTTGGCTAGTTACTCTTACTTATATACATTCAGAGACATTTTGCATGTTGTAACAATGCTGCATGTGTGTACATGCAGGAACAACAGCAAATACAAGAACCACCGTTCCCATATGAGCCTACCTGCTTTTTAAGATCTTTGTCAAAGACTCTAGTTCAGATATTCCCACCTTCAAAACTTAGACAAGTGGTTCCTGGGGATAGGGTTTTTTCAGTGGAAATGCCTCAGATGGCAAATACTCTACACCAGGCATAAGCAAACTTGGCCTTCCAGATGTTTTGGGACTACAATTCCCATCATCCCTAGCTAACAGGACCAGTGGTCAGGAATGATGGGAGTTGTGGTCCCAAAACATCTGGAGGGCCGAGTTTGCCTATGCCTGGTCTACACAATACATTCAGCTGAGGTCTAGCTTTTTAACTGTTAGGCACAATAGCTTTTATTGGACAGGGTATTTTAGTATGCTTTGCTGCTGTTTTCCTTTTACAGTTTTTCTTGAATTGTCCGTAGTTTTATTGCAGGGTTGAGGAACCTTTATTCAAACTGAGGGTCAAAATCCCTTTGAGTTATGGGATTTTGTGTCTGGTTTCATGAATTACCGTACTTTTCCGTGTATAAGACTAGGGTTTTTGTTACTAAAAATAATGTTAAAGAAGGGGGGTAGTTTTATACATGGGGGCAATCTCCCCCCATTTTCTTAATTTTGAGTCCCCCAAAATAGGGAGTGTCTTATACATGGGGGCATGTTATACATGGAAAAATATGGTAACTCTACTTACAAAGTCTTTATAATATTCAAATGTATGCAAGTCACTTCATAATAAATAAATATATAAACAGGCGTGCCTTACCTACTATACCAAAAGCAGAGACTGCGCGGGATAATCCAGAGGAGCCCTTCTGTCCCATTTTTGTCCTGTTCCCCAGATCTAAGCGACCAAGCAGCTCTCTCACCTCTTGTTGGGTATAGACATGCTTAAAATGGAGAATGTGCAATCATATAAAAATATGTTCCTTTAAAAACTGCTCTGAATAGTTGCATATACAGACAGAGAAAGGACTGTTTCTATGTCTTGTTGGAAAATGAATGAACTGATTACTGCTTCCTCATCCTTTCATGTTTTTTAAAGCATAATCCAATTGTAAACCAGATGCTGCAAGATGTATAGCAGCAAAGTGGGTTGATTTCAAAAAGGGTTCAAATACAGCTTAGGCCCCAATCTAAAGTGTTTTGTGTTTTCTTCACATTAAAAAACATAGATTCAATTATGGTTAATTAACATTCCAACAAATCTTAAGCTATGTTGTTACAGTAACAATTCGTTTAAATAAGACTGAAGACTCAATTAGGGAGATACAACTTTGTAATATGCTGATAGAAAAAGCTGAAATAATATTCATTGGATAAGAGTCCTGTAACACTGGAGACACTACTGGGGCTGAATATTGTGACTTGAGAGAATTTTTCAAGAAGAATCCTTAACTAGGATGTAAGGTTTTTGATGGTTCTTGCTCATAGTATCATTCCAGAAAAATCCACACAGATGGCAAGTTGCCTCAGAGCATTCATCATTTAAATGTTTCCATAGGAAATCGTTCCATCACACATGCTCATGGCAATAAATAAGAGACAACTAAATGCATTCTTATGACTTGATCATTCTAAAGGGTATATCAACAGGTGGATGCCAACAATCATTTTTCTCCCTCATCTGCACAAATTGTATAGTAAAATGGGTAATAATATCCTTCTTAGTGCTTGGCAGAATGAGATCATTGTGAATTATCAGGCTGACACAAAAATCAAAGGCAATGGGTCTCACAGCCACTTGGCACACAACAAATAAACACAGAGGGAGGGAGGAAGCATATCTTAATCAAGGTCCAGTCCATAGCTGCCAAGTTATCCCTTTTTTTAAGGGAAATTCCCTTATGCTGAATAGGCTTCCTCGTGAGAAAAGGGAAAACTTTGCAGCTATGGTCCAGTCGTGTCCGACTCTGGGGCGCTCATCTCACTCTATAGGCCAAGGGAGCCAGCGTTTGTCCGCAGACAAAGCTGCTTCTGGCGAACCAGAGCAGCACACGGAAACACCGTTTACCTTCCCGCCGGAGCGGTACCTATTTATCTACTTGCACTTTGATGTGCTTTCGAACTGCTAGGTTGGCAGGAGCTGGGACCGAGCAACGGGAGCTCACCCCGTTGCAGGGATTCGAACCACCAACCTTCTGATCAGCAAGCCCTAGACTCTGTGGTTTAACCCACAGCTCCACCTGGGTCCCCTTTGCTGGAGATAAAACTGATGGATTTTCTTCAATCCTACAAGTTTCATTTTGTATGACACAGGAGAATATTCTCTCTCTGAAGACATTGTAGGTTGTACCTAAATGTGTTCTTTCTTCAGAAGAGATCTTCCATAGGAGGAAGCCATTTCTGTCATAGGAACAGAACATTTTGATATGAGCCAAGCTCAGAAGTCGTTCCCAGTTACCACAACAAAATCACCCACCACAGCCATTCATTTACTAGTGTTCAGCCCATCTACTGGAAAACAATATAAAATGAGAGGAACCAATATTTTGAAATGAAACATTAGGAAAGGGACCATCTGAATAGCTTCATTTCCACTTGAATTCAAAATATTTGATTATTAATACTGCTTGCTATAATGTATCAAATTGTGATGTACTCACCCTGTCATCAATAACAACTAAATCCTGTGGTTCGGTGCGATCAATTTTCAAGACACGATATTTAGTTTCTGCATGATTGCTCCCAACAAGAAAATAACGCTTTGTAAAAAGAAGAAGAAAAAAATTTCATACAAAGCTAATTAAACCAACACAACCACACTTAACATAACTATAGGCAAAGAGTTTTGTTGCACCTTATTATAGCACAAGCTTTCACAGGTAAGAGCCTCCTTATTTAGGCCTTAATCAATATAACACGTTTTTATCCCACTTCAGCTATCAGTTATCTTACTAATGCCAGAATGTTTGTATTATCATCAACATTTACTTAGTGAATAGTGACTGTATCAATTTTAGATACATTTTAGCTTCAGCCTGTGCATTTTGCATTCCACTTTCCTCTGACCTTACTGCTTTCAAAATTCTACCCCATAAACACACACACACACACACACACACACACGCACACGCAATGGGTAATTGGATCTGACTGACAAGGCAAATCCTTATCTGCCCCACCCACCACATTTGACAGGTGGGCTTGATTCTACAATGACATTGGGTGGACCATTTTTGCTTGCATGGTTTGAAATCAAGCTGTATAGTCTTCAAAGTGACAACAATCAGCTGATCATTGGGACCTGCAAAGCACTATGCACAAGGCTTCAGAAACACCAACAGTCAATAAAAATCCACCCCTGCAATAGGATTTGTGGGTTTCCCCCCTCTGTCCTCCAGCCCCCTGAATGCCCCCCAAATCTACTCCATAAGGTCCCCAGTTTCACAGATGTTCTGGAGAGGAACATGAAGTTATGCTATGTGAGTGAAGGTCTGCCCACACTACAGCGGATCTCCCGCATAGCCTTGCTCTTATTTTATTTTACTGTACAGTACAGTATTATCAATTGTTTTAAACTCCTTCAAGCTGCCTTGGGGACTGCACAACTGAAAAACAACATGGGAACAAAAATAATAAATTTTATCCCAATAAATTATAAAGACTTGAAACATGTTCCAATAACTTTTAAAGAAAAATAAAATATTAAAACACATTCTAAGTCTTTATAATATATTGGGATAAAATGCTAAATCCTTTCCCTTCTATCTTGTCTATAATAAAAATTACTCTGTTATCTTAATGGAGACAATTTTACATAGTACCGTACCTAGGTTTTTCTAGAAGAATGACTCAAGAGAGAAATGCATATTTAAATGTTTCGCAACTATTGCAGCCAACCTTTAACCAGGCAAAATACCACAAGGATACCAAACAAATGTTCATTTTCTGAGCAAAACAATCTGAAGTACACATTACAAATTATTATTTTAAAATATCCAGAACAAATTGCAGTTTTTTTTGTAAATCTATTGGGGGCAATTGCCATATCTCTGCATTGCCATCAAATCAAGCTTTGATAGTTACCAAATTCCCCATTTTTGACACACCAAATGTTTAGTAAATGGCATTTACTATATTACTTATTTTTAATGCTTCCTGCCTCTGTCATAGCTCGTGATCATAACCCAAGCCAGTTGCAGCCTTAATCTCCATGCAAGGAGATAAAGATAGGAGAGGAAGGAAAGTAGTAGCCACATTCCAATGACTCTTCAGTGAAGCACAGAGATACTGCAAGCATCATGTGCAATTCACTCTTCATATATATAAATGGTTTCAACTGTGTTATACACAACACTTCCTTCTCTTTACAAACAATATTCCTGTTAATGTTTCATGCTCATCAAATATCAACATGTTAAGGAATAGCTATATCCCCCCACAATAGTTTGCTTTACCGCTATACTGCACCCTGCATAAATTTTATGTAGCCTTCTATCACAGAGAGAAAACTGTAATGATAATGCACCAATCTAATCAGTGTCCTTACATTTTTCCTTCCATCTAAAATTATAGTCAACATGAGTCAGCAATTGCCATCCACCTTTCAAGATGCAGTTCAGCAATTGCTGAAGCCTAAAGGAGTGGGTCAACCTAACATATTATTTATTAAGAGCAATTCACACACATCTGTTCCACCAAATTGAAAGGAAAAGTTTCTGTCTTCCAAGAGTACTATTTCTAATTGCTAAAGAACATTCCACTCGATTAACCTCCTTCTCAGCTCCATAGGCATTCTGCATGACTCACACAAAGATTCCAGCAAGCACCACCTTCCACATTCAATGGAGAGTCAGGAGCTCTTTGCAAACCAAAGAGATGTTAACATGCAGCTGGTCAACAGTACTGCAGTGGAAAAGGGGAGTCAAAAGCTTGCTTACAAGCAAGGAGCCCCAGGATGCTTGCAGTTGCTATAATTATCTCAGATTTACAAGTGGCTCTCTTTGCCTTGGTTTGCAAATATCTGAAATATACTTGAGAGAACTTCTCTTGACAGTGTGATTATTTAAAACAGACTTCCTTTTCTACAGTGGGAATGTGTTGATTTATAAAACCACCATTTGAACTGATTGAATGGGAAATGTTCACTACGAAACTAAGCATTCATGGGAAAAGATTTAGAGATTGTACAGATGTATATTACAATCTACCATTCTATAACCCCCAAGGCTATAAATAAATACAAAAGGGGAAAGGAGATGAATGCTTCTGCCTGGCCCCTTTGTCTTGCAAGATTTATGTTTTAACTATGCTCTGCAAGCTTTTCAAATCATTCTGAGGGGAGAAAAAAAGCCACCTGACACCCATGCAGCCTGATCCTATGCATGTTGACACAAATATGTATTTGCATTGGTAAATGTAACAGATTAGGAAGCAAAAGATAACATCTGATGTTTTGCCTAACATGGACTGGGTTGCAGAGGCAGGGTCTAGAAAGGGACATTTTCAGTGGCATAATACAGGATGCAGATCAGGTACAGCAAACCTGTGACCATCCACATGCTGCTGTACTCCACTTCCTTTCAAGCCCAGCCAGTGTGGTCAATGATCAGTTATGATGGGAAAATAAGAAAATTCCTTCAGTAGCACCTTAAAGACCAACTAAGTTTATATTTTGGTATGAGCTTTCGTGTGCATGCACACTTCTTCAGATACATGCACACGAAAGCTCATACCAAAATATAAACTTAGTTGGTCTTTAAGGTGCTACTGAAGGAATTTTCTTATTTTGCTTCGACTCAGACCAACACGGCTACCTACCTGTAACTAGAGTTATGATGGGAGTTATAGTTAATAACGTCTGAAGAGCCAATTGGCCCAGCTTTCAATGTATATCGTTCAAACCCTAGCATATGAAGTTAAAGAAGAAATATTATGCCAAAAAGCTGAGGAAAACCTCTGCCTCTTATTTAAAAAAGCTGCTGCCAATCAGAAAAGACAATGTGGTACTACGCTCTGGGAATATATAGTGAAATGCAGAGATAGGAATAATCTCATACATACAATGTATACATGGCAAATGAAAACCAAAAAGAAAATTTCCACATTGTGGAGTTCGCGGTTTCCATGTTTGTCCTTTTGTCCCTTCATTACCTTTTAAAAAATGCCTCACGACTCTTGAATTCTCAATATGCTTCTAAGGAACCCAAATTTGTTTTGATTCATTCGTAATATTATCCTTCCCCGTATTTGACCTTCTGAAGGAAAACATGGCTTGATTTTTATTGTGGTTGATAATGTAATGCACATACCATGAACTGCTACAATTTACTGCATGTTGTAAAATAGCCTAAGTGTTTTGTAAATATTATTGTCATAGAGAGAGAATACTGGACAGGAAGCACAGTTCCTTATCACTAACCAGAAAAGGTGAAAATCTGCAATAGGTATTTTTCCATTTTCTAAATAGCAGTAGGATGAGTCTCAATAAGGAATGAAGAGCTAGGAAGTTTTTGAAAAACTCTTTCTCCCTATGTTGTTTCCCAGTGAAAATACAGTGGTACCTCGGGTTAAGAACTTAATTTGTTCTGTAGGTCTGTTCTTAACCTGAAACTGTTCTTAACCTGAGGTACCACTTTAGCTAATGGGGCCTCCCACTGCTGCCGCGCCACGGCTGCACAATTTCTGTTCTCATCCTGAAACAAAGTTCTTAACCCGATGTACTATTTCAGGCGTCTGTAGCCTGAAGCGTCTGTAATCCGAGGTACCACTGTAATCACCCTAAAGCTGTGTTAGGGGAATACAGTATAAGGTACACAGGTGGCGCTGTGGTCTAAACTACTGATTCTCTTGGGCTTGCCGTTTGGAAGATTGGTGGTTCAAATCAGCAAGATGGTGGTGAGCTCCTGTTGCTCTGTCCTAGCTTCTGCCAACCTAGCATTTCAAAAGCACACTAGTGCAACTAGATAAATAGGTATCGCTGCAGGTCCTTTATCTTTTTACCTTAGAAGAAATATATACGTATGTATATAATCAAAAACTGCAAAAAATAAATAAATAGCAGGGGCAATTAGAATAAGATCTATTATTTGATTATTGATGTAAACCTCCAGAATGTATTTTATATACAGTAGTTAAGTTTTTACCTCTATTTCAGTACATTGTATTTTATTTTATTGCTATGGATAGTGACAGATGCAAATAAAGATTACTATTATGATATGTATATAGCCTGGAAACATACATTCCCCATTGTCTAGTGAAATGATGAACAATCTCAGTTGGATTCTATGTAGACAAGTCTTGGGGTGAGATATCAGGAGCAATTCTCAATTGCAGGCAAAGCCTATACTATTCAGATAAACAATTTAGGAGAGATAAGATGAGGACTTCTTTAAAATACTCATAATCTGTCAGATACTAGAGCAGGGTACAGATCAAATTATATACAGTGTGTGTGTGTGTGTGCGCGCACACACACACACAAACCACAATAAACCTGCCATAGACAAATAAAAAGGCAGTCAAAAACAGAGCAATCATATTTACGCAATGACCACCTTAAAACCTTTTTAAATGTCTGGGCAAATAGATACAGTACATTGGTATTACCACAGGTGCCCCATCACACCCATTCTGCATTTATAAGATCTTGATAATTTAGTGTGGCAGCACCTACACCTTGGGACTCCCTGCCTATTGAAATAAAGCAGGCACCACTGTACTCTTTTTGGCACCTGCTAAAAGCATTCCTGTTTAAACAAACCTACCCAGATGCGTAGAAAGTTGAGTGAATTCTAATCTACTTCAGTATTTTAACTTCTGTATGTTTTAAAGTAGGGTTGTATTTTTCTTTTCTTGATTTTACTATTTTAATCCCTTTGCAAACCACTTTTTACAAACAGTGTATAAATTTTATGAAATTAAATAAACAAATAAATACATCTTGATCTGGCAAGAAAATAATGGCAATGTTGCTTCCAGTCAGACTTCTAAGGGGAGGGTGTTCCACATATGAGGTGCCACTATAAATAAGTTTCTCTCTTGTGTTACTATGGTGGAACATAGCAAGAGCCACCTCAGAAGATCTTAAGACATAGCTGGGGTGGCAGAGAGAGGCTATCCTTTTGGTATTTTGGCCCAATGACATTTAGGGCTTCACAGATAAACACCAGCACCTTAAATTTATCTCACAAACAAATAGGCAGCCAATAAAACTAGAGGCTACATATGTTATGCAGAAATGAAACTTTTTTTAAAAAAAATAGAAAACATGCATCCTAGTATATAATTAATGGATGACAGAATTAAAGGACTAGCAGTAAATGTACCTCTTCAATAATAAATTATCACCATTCATAATAAGCAGCAATCCTACCCACGCTCATTTGAAAGAGCCCATTGAACTCAGTTGGACTTGCATCTGAGCAAATATGTCTAGAAGTGGGTCACAGTGTAAATGTCACAGGCCTGAATCACACAACATGCTAAGCCAAATTTAGTGGTCACTTGGCTCCCGTGGTCTTTTTTTGCTGCTTTGCTACACTGAGCTAAGCCAAGAAACATCGGCAACAGATTAATGAATCCTACACACACTTAACTGAGAACACAGTAGGACTTGCTTCCAGGCAAACATATTACATTATCTTTTAGTTTCTCATATTACTAAATTTAAGGTTTGGTAACCATGCTGCTTGGAAGAGGCAAAGGCACAGCACTGAGGAGTTGAAGTACCTCTACTTCAATGTGGCTTAATAAAGAGACCATGTTTCATCAAACAAGCAATATTTAGCTCCTTCTACAGACAGGACAGCCTCACCCTACAATCTGGGTAAAATTATGAGGTGTTTCATTTATTTGAACAAAATGAGCACCTAACTCAGTTTACTAACATAGTTGGAGATTCCACTTGCAGAGTCTAAGTGTGGAATGTTTCTGTTCAGTATTTCAGCTAGTCACAACTTCTCCCAGAATCCTTCATTATTCTATGGTCCAAACAGCATGGCCCCTTATCAGTCTGTTCTTATGCATTATTATTATTATTCAGAAAAATCCCATCCCGTTCATTAGGAGTCACTCCCCTCTAAACCACGGGCACATCTTAGGGGAGTGGTGAAACATTAGTGGCCACTAATTAGGTGTCCTGGCGTGCTATGGTCCATGGGGTCACGAAGAGTCGGACACGACTAAACAACAACAATTAGGTGTCACTGGAATTCAGCTCCCATCATCCATCACCTATCACTGGCAAGGGTTGATGGGAACTCCAACAAGATCTGGAGAGTCAAGGTTTAGCCACTCCTGGTCCAGGGAGCAAGCCCTAGAGAGCACAGTGGGGCTCGTGAGTAAACATCCATAGGATTAGGCTGTAAACTGGGCTCAGAAGGTTTAGGTTGGATCACCACCAGTGCCATTCCCCGCTTCCCAATGCAGCACTTACAGCTTCCCAGTCATCAGTCAAGCAGTGGGAGAGAAGAGCGGGCGCTGCGGGGGTTACTTACAGCTCTAGTCTCGTACAGCACCAGCTTCTGCACAGAGCTGATGATCGGAGCCGCCACAGGCATGGTGACAGCGGGGGAGAGGGCCGCACTCAGTCAGCGGCGAACCCCTTTTCGGGCGCCCTTTCCTTCTTTTGAGGGAAGCTTTGCTCCCAGAAACCCCGAGGTTACCGAGTGGGGATAGAGGAGTCCATGAACCCCGAACCCTTTCCCCCTCTCGCTCCACTGAACCAACAATAACCCCCCCCCCAGCCCCCTCGCTAAGGGGGTAACAGGTAACAAGGAACGGGCACTCTCCAAAACACCAGGAAGGAACCCGTCCCGCCTACATCCTGCGCAGTCGCAGAAGAGTGACAGCCGAAGGCAGGGCAAGTTCACGTGACTGCCTTTGCCGCCGCCGCCGCCATTTTACGTTCGGGAACAATGCCCGTTCTGCCAGGACCGCGTATTTCGTTGTTATCGGTGGAAGAAGGGCGCCGTTTGTGGGCCGTGTGTGTTGTCCAGCACTTTATTGGTGGTTGCAGTGCTAAGCACACTCCGTTAGGAATCTTCCGTAGTCACAACTTCCAGAGGGTGAGCCGTGTGCGGAAGAGTCCGTGTGACACCTTTAAGACCAGCAGGTTATTTGTTGTCTCCAAATGACAGGTGTGACTGGGCACCAAGAGCCTCACAATTATGGCACCAGCTTTCGCGGACCGAAGTCTTCCTCAGATACTTGAAGTATTATCCTCAGTTCAGGGGTCTGGGCAGGGCATGTGAGGGGATTTGCTGTTCACTGAAGAGAACCCTCCATACCTCTGATGGTATGGAGGCCACTGTCCACAAAAGCTGGTGCCCTAAAAAATGCGGGAGGCTTCTTTGTTCCCTAGGGAGCAAGTCCCGTTGAACTCACACATTCAACAAGGGGCGCATTTCGCCTCGCGTAGCTGCAGCCTGATTTTAAAACAGAGAGAATCGCGTGGCACCTTAAAGACTAATAGATTTATTACGACGTAAGGTTTCGCGGTTTCAACCCGCTTCGTCAGACGCCGATCGTACTCGTGCGTACTTGGGAGTTCGCACCGTGGAGTTCAGTGCCACTTACTCCTACTGAGAGTATGTAGGCGAATCCCGTTAAGAGCCGACACGATCAGAAAAGGCTCGGATTTTTCCCCCAACGGCTCTCAGTTCCGCTACAGAGAAACCGTTAATTTCGAAACTCTCGAAGGCGACTCCAACTGCCGCTCACCCAGCCGCCGAACGTTTTGGCGGCTGAGCGTCGCCGTTGGCCCTGTGAGAAGAGAGTAGAGCCCTTTTAAGAACGACTCGGCCTCGTGCCCTCATCGCGCTCGTTGATTGGGCGAAGGGAACGGGGGCGGGTCAAGAGAACGGCGAGGCTGGTCGCGGTCGCCAAGGTTACGGGGAAACAGCAATCTCGGCGGATCAGTGGTAGCCTATCGCGCGCCGCTTCATTGTGGGCTGCCACCAAAAAGCAGCAGAGAAACACAGTTTGGTCACATCACGCAGTAAGTGCTCCTCATATTGTTTCATCCGGTGCTGGCCGAAGCCAGACTCTCTCGTGCCGTTGTGTAATCGGGGCTTCTTAACAATACCACATGATTTCTTTTTCATAGATGCTACTACATTTCTTATACCGACTTTCGGCCTGTGCCCTCAAGGTTCACAGTTTTGAAAACAATTTGAATTTACAGTTTAAACTTAACATTCTGTAGCATAAAGAATGGTTTCTGGACTGGGAAACCTGACTACGCTCTTGGATTTTGCCAAAGGATATTGTGATGTAGGGCTTGTCAGTAAATTGGTTTATCTCGTAAGCAATATTGATATTGATAATGAACACATTTTTCTCCTAATGTAGGCTTAATGATGACATCTCAACAGGAGGAACAACCTTATCCCTTTGTAGATATTTATGATGAAGATGAAGCTGACAGAGTCTTTCTTACGTCTAAGCCCACCTGTTTCGCCATCCTTGGGAAACCCGTAAGAATTTCCAGTTTGATTCAACTGGCATTTTGAACAATATAACTTGATGCACAATCCTATACATGTTTATTCAGAAGTAAACCCCACTGTGTCCAATGGGAGTGTACCTATAGGAAGCATACACACTTACCTGGAATTAAGCCCCATTGAACTTAGTGGGGTGAATGGAGTGCATCAAAGCCTTTTTCTCCATGTTGCTCAGTAACAGATGTAAGCCTTAATTGACTTAAGTTTTAATAACATTAAGATCTGCCTAGACACACATTTTCCATAGCAAGTGCAGGCTCTTCAGCTCAGGAGTCTTGAAGAGATCACGGTAGACATGCCAGCTCAATCCTTTCTGTACAAGTTTGGTGAAAAAGAAACCTACCAATAGTTTTTACTTCATGCTTGCACCTCAAGTTCACAGATAGTTGGCAGATACCATCCCTTTTATGGAATAGATTAGAAATGGCCTCTGCGGGATGACTTACCCACACCACTGTGTAATATGTCTTATAAATGACACATCCTATTGTGCTTTGGTATTCTTTGCAGTGTTTCTGTGGTAGCCCTAACTTGCCATCAGAAATAGTTTGGGTTTTTCAAAAATAAGTCATGCCAGACCGATCTGATTTGTTTTTTTGATGGAATTACAAACTTGGTGGATCAGGAAAATACTGTGGACATAGTGTACCTTGATTTCAGTAAGGCTTTTGACAAAGTCCCCCATAATATTCTTGTGAGGAAGCTGGTAAAATGTGGTCTGAACGAGGTAACTGTTGTGGATTTATAGCTGATTGACTTTCCGGACCCAAACAGTACTCATTAATGGTTCCTTGTCATCCTGGGAAAAGTGACAAGTGAGGTGCCACAGGGTTCTGTCCTGGCCTGGGCCTGTTGTTGTTCAACATCTTTAAAAATGACTTGGATGAAGGAATTGAGGAGATGCTCATCAGATTTGCAGATGACACCAAACTGGGAGGGGTAGCTAATGTCACAGAAGACAAAATCAGAATTAACGGATTGGAAAACTGGGCACAAGCTAAGAAAATGAATTTCAATAGGGACAAATGTAAGGTTCTGCACTTAGGCAGGAAGAACCAGATGCACAAATATAGGATGGAGGACACCTAGCTTACTAGCAGTACATGTGAAAAGGATCTAGGGGTCTTGATGGACCACAAGCGTAACATGAGTCAACAGTGTGATGCAGCAGCAAAAAAAGCTAACACTATTCTAGGCTGCATCAACAGAAGTATAGTGTCCAGACTCCAGATCAAGGGAAGTAATAGTACCACTCTATTCTGCCTTGGTCAGACCATACCTGGAATACTGTGTCCAATTCTGGGCACCACAACTTAAGAAGTATGTTGACAAGCTGAAACGTGTGCAGAGGAGGGCAACCAAGATGATACAAGGGACTTGAAAGTAAGCCTTATGAGAAACGCTTGAAGGAGCTGGGTACGTTTAGCCTGGAAAAGAGGAGACTGAGAGGAGATATAATAGCCATCTTCAGATATCTTAAGGATTGTCACATGGAGGAGGGAGCATGCTTGTTTTCTCCTGCTCTGGAAAGTAGGATTTGAGGCAATGGCTTCAAGTTACAAGAAAGGAGATTCTGACTAAACATTCAGAAAAACTTTCTGACAGCAAGAGCTATTCAGCAGTGGAACAGACTCCCATGAGAGGTGGTGGAGTCTCCTCCCTTGAAGGTTTTAAACAGAGGCTGGATTGCCATCTGCCATGGATGCTTTAGCTGAGATTCCTGCATTGCAGGTGGTTGGACTAGATGACCCTTGGGTCCCTTCCAACTCGAAGATTCTATGAAGGGTGATATGATGTGCTCTGCTGCCTGCTATGGTGACAATATGGAGAAGCCACTACCTAGAGCCATGTAATTAAGGTAACACATGGCTGATCCTTAGTTCCAAGTAAGAATGTTGAGCATCCCAGTCTCATCTGAAACCATTGATTGTAAAAGCACTAACTTCCAAATGAGTATATTTATATTCTCAGTCATGAATCTTGAGAATGCACCATTTCGGTGAGATTTATTTCTAAATCTCAGTGATAAGATCAGGCTGACTGGAGCTCCAGTCCTTCCAAGCTCTAAGCAGCTCCTTTACCACTGACTAAATTAGCTTCATTAGAAATTTATAATGAATATGTCATTGTGAAGCTTGGTGTTGAGATATCTCAATGCTCAATATATTGAATGTGATTTAGCAAGTCCAGCATTGTGCACATTGTCAAAATGTTTGTGTCTGTTTTGAGTAGGGCCGGATGTGGACACAACAAAGAACTTTTTCAGTTAAACGTGTTGCGACATTTATGAGAAATCGGGTTAGCAAAAACAGAACTTCACATTGCCATCTGGTGTCACAGTGTTAGAATGCATAAAGAACACATATAAAACATTTTTTCTTCGGCAATGTGGCTGAGTCCTAGATTTCTCTCGAAAGTCTCTTCACTTAGTTTCAGGGTGTAATTTGTCAAAACAGATCTAGAAGGTAAAGCGGCAGTTGTACATTTGATGTGCTTACTTCTATATGATAGGCACAATCCAGGAAAAGTTAAGGAACCCACCATGCTTATTAAAAACCGGAGCCACCATGTTTTTTAGCCCCTGCAGCCCTGATCCTGGCTTCTTGTTACAGCTGCTCTTCAATAGGCACTATGCAACAAATACTGAATTCCTGACTGGTAGTTTGCCCCTCCCCCATTCTTTTGGTGGGCTGTCCGCCTTCAAATCTTGTCTAAATTTAAATCTTGTTAAAATGTACAAGTTGTTCATTATTTCTACAGCTATTTATGTAAACAATTATGTTGTGTCTGGTTTGGGTTTTTAAAAAATAAAAACCTGTACTTTGCTTATAACTTGAAAAACTGTTCCTGAGAGAGGATGGATTTTGATGGCACAGGCCCCTAGCCAATCAGTGTTTTCAGTGTTTCTACTTCTAATAATTTCCCTGAGCTCAATCCTCAACAGAAGATTTGTACCGTATGTGTGACAACAACATGCTGACTACACTTTCCAGAATGGAGTAGCTCTTGCTTTTATGCATAAAACTATCCCTTAGGCACACATTTAAGCAGTAAGGTACAAGAACTAGCTGGGTTTATATACTTAAATATTTTACATCACTACCAGTTTTCATGTACAGTAAAGGTAAAGGTAAAGGGACCCCTGACCATTAGGTCCAGTCGTGACCGACTCTGGGGTTGCGTGCTCATCTCGCATTATTGGCCGAGGGAGCCGGCGTATAGCTTCCAGGTCATGTGGCCAGCATGACAAAGCCACTTCTGGCAAACCAGAGCAGCACATGGAAACGCCGTTTACCTTCCCGCTGTAGCGGTTCCTATTTATCTACTTGCACTTTGACATGCTTTCGAACTGCTAGGTTGGCAGGAGCTGGGACCAAGCAACGGGAGCTCACCCCGTCACAGGGATTCGAACCACCGACCTTCTGATCAGCAAGCCCTTGGCTCAGTGGTTTAACCACAGCGCCACCTGGGTCCCTTTCATGTACAGTAGTAGGAGACAATTACTTTAGTTAACTTTCTACCCCACCCAAGCCCAGCATGGAACTCTATTTGTAAATATGTTTATCACATAGGAGATAGAATCTAATCATTTCAGTTACTTTGGTTTTCCAGGGCTTGCAAGTTTAAAATGTCAAATATGTTTTTGCTGTGAAAGTTACCAAGGAACAGAAGGTACAGTTTTAAGTTTAGTATAAAAATGGAAGCTATGGAATATATTCTGTCAGATACAAGGGTGACAAATATGATTTCTGGCCTGCACATTTCAAATCCATAAATACAGGTCTATAATAAAAATTAGCCTTTTAGTCTTTGTCTTTCAATTATATTATGTTACATTTGAAACACTGCAGGAATTATTCTAGTTTTAAACAATCCTGCTTATGTTTATTTATCTTCTTTTTCAGAGTGTTGGGAAGAAAACATTAGCTAAAAAATTAGCCCAGATCTGGAAATGCACACTCATAGATGGTAAATATAAGCAACATTATGTTAGACAATATGTCACTTATTGGATTTTTTTGAATGATTTCTTGAAATTACATGTGTCAGTCAGATTAATGAAGCAATATGCATCTTTCCCATTCTTTTCAGATGTTAAGAACTTTAATAGTAAAAGGAAAATAGTAGTAGTAGTAGTAGTAGTAGTAGTAAAATAATTTTTTAAAAATGCTGCCTTCATGCCCTGCTTGCCAGCTTTTATAAAAGTGTTGGAAACAAAATGTGTTAAATGGATATTTAGTCTGGTTCAGCAAAGTTCATTTATTCTTATGGTCTTGTTCAGAGTTGTAGGAGTGTCCTTCATTTATTGTATGCAGTGTACACTTTTTAACCTCCCTTTTACATTTTGGCCACTGGGAAATTTTACTTCAATTACAGTGGTAGCTCGACTTACGAATAACTCTACTTACGAATGTTTCTACTTACGAACGGAGCTCTGTCCGCCATCTTGGATGCAGTTTAGATAGGATTTTTTCGACTTACGAATTTTTAGATAGGGTTGCTTCGACATGAATTTTTTCTCCCAATGCATTCCTATGGGATTCGACTTACATTTTTTTCGACTTACGAAACGCATTCGGAACGCATTAAATTCATAAGTAGAGGTACCACTGTATATAGCACTTAAATTTTCTTTCAATTATATAGAATCCAAATAAGAGATATTCAGACTGGTTCAGAATTTTTTTAGATAATAAGTTTCAGGGTCATAGTTGAAAAGGTGAACCTGATATTGGTCTGGAAATGCTAGAAGAAAACTTTGAAATACTGAAAAAGATAATACGTACAAGATAAACCTTCTTTACATTTTTTAAGGAAGCTTAGATAGGAAACAATATCCTTTCGGCCTCACCTAAAGTGCAGGTCACAATCTAGAACTGCATGTTGTAGCCCCAACTTCTGCTCCCCACTCCTGTTCAGCACATCACCCTCCATCTAGTTGCACATCTTTCCCCTCTTGCTAGGTGAAACAAGGACGATCTCATTTTACCTTCAGCGGGCAGAAAAAGATTGGTGGTTGAATTGAATCAGGAGGCATAGCTACCACAGTAACATCTTTTACTGCTGTGAAGTGATTTAAAGGGGACACAGATTCTCTCTGAGGTTCAAACTGAAAACCTCATTGCCACTTCAGCTACCTGTTCCTTTTCTTCTTTCAATTTTAAGTTCTTCCACAAGTTCGTTCTGCCCCTCAGAAACAAACCATAGTTCCCCAGGTGATCTGATTTCCTTGGGAGCTGTTACTTTGCTTAAATTTGCAAGAATGAACAGAGTGTTACACAGCAGGGCAGTGATTGAATTCTCACTTGCTTGCTCAGGACTGATCTGGCATCAGCAGGATTCTGAGTGAAAGTCTAAGAAGGCAACAGAGGTTTACCTGTTTGTTTCAGAAATAACTGCTTCTCTGAAATTCTACCCTTGGTGAAAAAATTACAGTGATTTCCAAAGAATAAAATATATTTGCAAGACTAGAATCTCTCAACTTTTAAACCACACTATAAGTTTTCGTTAAATCTGCGAATAACTTGTTTTAACTTAGTTCTTTGTAATTAACTGTTTGTTTACAAATCTTGGTATTCTTGTATTTCATTAGAAAAACATGGGAGCCCTCTGGTGGATAAAACCACATTCCATGATGCAGGAGATCTATAATTAGAATATTTCACCCTTTTAAAACTAATTGGCAGCTTGCATAGCTACTTTGAAGATCAGAGAAGTGGCACAGGAGGGTAGGAAAAAGTGCTTTCCCCTTTCTTCTGCTACTATTTCCTTGACATAAATGCTGTTTTCTGAAGCCAACATTGGCAGAAGGTGCCTTTTAACTTTGAAAATCCCTAATATTCATTTTATTAGGCCAATGAAAACATCACAAAACTCTCAATCAGATTGGGGATTAAGTCACTATGTTTAGATTCTAGTAAATCTACAGCATAAAGATAAATTAGTTATTGTCTTTCTATTTATGCAGCTGTGGATTCATGCAGTCTGCTTTTCTTTTTCTTTCTCCTTTTTAAAATAATAATTGGTATCTGCATTTAAAAATTGATTCAGCTAACAGTTTAAACTTTTAAATAATAATAATAATAATAATAATTCCAACAAAATATTAAAATACAGAAATCCATCAAACATTAAAAGCTTCCCTAAACAGGGCTGCCTTGAGATGCCTTCTAAAGGTCTGGTACTCGTTGTTCTCTTTGACCTCTGGTGGGAGGGCATTCCACAGGGTGGGTGCCACTACCGAGAAGGCCCTCTGCCTGGTTCCCTGTAACTTGGCTTCTTATAGCGAGGGAACCACCAGAAGGCCCTCGGCGCTGGACCTCAGTGTCCGGGCAGAACGATGGGGGTGGAGACGCTCCTTCAGGTATACTTCAGGTATATAAAAAACACATACCAAAAGTCTGCTAAACCATGAGAAAAATGCAAATCAAAATTGGGGGTGGGGGGACCCTAAACCTTACAAAGGTTGAAGATTTAGACAACAGCTCAATATACATATACTGTTCCCCTCTCCAAACGTCTTCTGTACAGGTTATTTTTAATTTTCACACAGCACATAGATAAACTATGGGATTAATCAAGTTGCTTTATAAGGAGATGATAGATTCATAAGGATAAGGCTATCAATGGCTATATGTCTAGAATCAAAGACATTATGCCTCTGAATATCAGGTGCTGAGAAACAACATAATGAAAAGCCTGTTTACTTCATGTCCTGTTTGTGAGATTCTCATACACAATTGGTTGGTTGCTATGGCTGATCCATAAGGGCTCTTATATAGTCCTTCACTCTGTTTCCCAAAGACCTATGTTCTCACAAGAGAGAAAAGAAGGGGCTAGCAAAGCCTACAGACACCAAGGAAAAGGCCCTCTATTGAGGCACAGATAACTATTTAAGCATATACCTATGTTCCCATGTTGACATCATCTCCGTATTGTGAAATGCACATCCAGCAAAGGGACTGTATTTACATCCCATGGTGGAGGGGTTAAAGAAGCGGGGTGTGTCATGATCTGTATGATCATTCTACATTGTTGCTGTTTAATTACTATTTAAAGTAATCTAAACTCTATTGTGATGAATGTGCATATGCATCCAGAAGTCAGCTCTAATAAATTGTAATCTATTTCTCTATGATGTATCATTTTTAGCTTCAGAGCTTATTGATGAGAACATAACAGCAGAAACAGAATACGGAATCAAGGTAGAACCCTTATCTTGTACTTTTTAATTGATTTATTGGGCATATTTTGTTTTTAAGGCTATGTTAGTGAGGGTCCATTTCATCTCAGTGTTGCTTCAGTTAAAAAGAAGAGGTAAAAGATGTGGTGAAAGATGCCCTGAATGGCGCAATGGATCAGTGGGTCTGGCTGTTAACCAGAAGGTTGGTGGTTTGAACGCACCCAGGGATGGCTGTGGGCAGGATTCCTGCATTGCAGGGGTGGGACTAGATGACCCTCAGGGTCCCTTCCAACTCTACAGTTATTTGATTCTATGATTCTGGAGATTTTGTGGAGCTAGTTTCAGAGTAAAAAAAGCAGGGCCAGAGGTGTGAATAGTATGAATGGTTATTAGATAGCTGCCTATTTTAATGTGTGTTAATTATGTATTTTACTTTATGTATGCAGAATATGATGTTTTGCTTTGCTTTCTCTTTAGTGTAATGAATTGCTCTATCAAGGTCAAGCTATACCTGAAGACTTGATTATAAACATGCTTATGAAGAAGATTGAATCTCCAGAGGTTTTTCACTTTGGTACTTGTTTTCTCCTCTTCTTTAAAGGCAGAATTCTTTAAATCCTTCTTTAAAGGCAGAATTGTGTATGATGGGGAGGGGGGGTTGTCGGTGTTAGTTACTTGGTAGCCCTGAACATAAGGGGATGCATTTGCACATTATGCTTTGCTAGCAACAGTGCAACCTATGAACATATAAATATTATAAATCATCCCATAATTTTTATTTTTTTTATTAAAGGGCAGCATAGAAATCCATTGTCTAACTATTTGAAATAAAGCAATATGGGCTTCTTCTCTTGGATTCCATCTCTTAGAAACCCTATAAATTGCAGTGCTTTGTCTCCCTGCATAAGAGTAATCTTTGGTAATATCATAATCTTTGATATGGAGCCCTGTGCAAGGCCAAAATTTAGTGCCCCCAAATGGACCTTCTCAATTATGGACCTTCTCAATTTTGTACCCCCATTGCTCAGCGCCCAGTGTGGGAGAACTGCGCATACACCCTGTTCTGAACCGCAGGCCCAAAGGAAGGCTTGTTGGAGTGGTTGGGTGCAGGGATACCAAAGAAGGATGCCAAATACACCAGAATGGCCAGTTCTAGTGCTTTATTAAGAAGGTGTAGGCTTTATTAAGAAAGTGTAGCAAAGAAGCCTGCCAGGTCTCCTAGCCTTTACAGATGTGAGACAGACACCAGAGCAAGGAGATGACTTGTCCACACCCAAGCAAACATCCATACATTTTTTTATACACAAAGCAGCATACGTCATTTCAGCTGACTAGATGAGGATATATGTGACAAATACCTAAACTTTACAGATAGTTCCCCTTTCGGGGCTCAGAGCCCAGCCCCCAAGCCCACAGATAATGATAACACCAGAGCAAGCCAATTAGCTTATATCAATAATAATAATAATAATAATAATAATAATAATAATAATAATAATAATAATTTATTTATTTATACCCCGCCCATCTGGCTGGGTTTCCCCAGCCACTCTGGGCAGCTTCCAACAAAATATTAAAATATAGTAGTCCATCAAACATTAAAAGCTTCCCTAAACAGGGCTGCCTTCAGATGTCTTCTAAAAGTCTGGTAGCTATTGTTCCCTTTGACATCTGGTGGGAGGGCGTTCCACAGGGCAGGTGCCACTACCGAGAAGGCCCTCTACCAATTACAGTGGTACCTCAGGTTAATAACTTAATTCGTTGTGTAGGTCCGTTCTTAACCTGAAACTGTTCTTAACCTGAGGTACCACTTTAGCTAATGGTGCCTCACACTGCTGCCACGCCGCCGCCGCGCGTTTTCTGTTCTCATCCTGAAGCAAAGTTCTTAACCTGAGGTACTATTTCTAGGTTAGCAGAGTCTGTAACCTGAAGCGTCTGTCACCTAAAGCATCTGCAACCCAAGGTACCACTGTAATTGTGGGATTATCTTGACAACCAATATGGTGCTAGCATAGCTTGTGGAACACACCGTCCTAAATGGTGCTGGAGAAAGGTACACCATCTCCGTCATAGTCACACAGTATACTCATAATCAGCCCCAACACAGCCTTTTGGGGGGGATAATTTAGTGTCACAAACCAAGATAACTGCATGATTGAACATTGATGTTCTCACACAAGATTTTTCTAGGACCCCCATCCTCGTCAAACAACATCAGTTACACACTTATTATTCTGTAACAGTGGTTGTAAAATTTGTATATTTTCGACTTTAAAACAACAACCCATTAAATAGTGTGTTTTTTTCCTGGGTGGGGTTGTGTGTTTTTTCCCATAGGTTATGTTCTCTGTGATTTTCCTTCTCTCTCTGAAGAACACATGAGTATACCAGAACAAATAGACGTAATTAGAAATGCAAAATTAAAACCAGATTTCCTGATTAATATTAAGGTAATGTCAATATTATTTATTTCTTAGCCAATCTACTTACTCTGCAAATGTGTTTATACCTGTGGAGTGAAATATTTCAGACAATTCAACTAATTTTTACTCACAGTGGACCCATTGAAATGAGTGAGCCTCACGACCTTTTTTTAGCTGGAACTCACCGGAATTGAGTTCTGGTACCTCTTTGGTGCATTCTGGCAGCTCTGTATTATTATTATTTATTATTTATATCCTGCCCATCTGGCTGGGTTTCCCCCACCACTCTGTAGCATTGCAGCATGGTGGCACATTGCTTGGAGCTGGGTGACAGAGGCTGCGGTTGGTGTGACTCAACAACTTTGGCTGCGTGCTCCTCCCCAAAATAGTTAAACAACTTTAGGTGGGTGCTCTCCCTAAAAAAGTTCTGGCACCTCTTTTTCTAGAAAAAAATCCTGGTGAACATGACTAAGTTAGGTCCAGTTATTTTAGTGGACCTACTTTGCGTAAAAATTAGCTCAATACCAGGTTTCTAGTTGTTTCATTCAAAGGTTCTGGTTCTCCCAAAGTTAACATTTTCTCTGGTGCCCATGGCACTTTCTCAACATTTCAAATGTCCCAAAAATGTTGGTGATCCCATGGTTAGTCATTTGAAGTTTCCCCAGCAGCAGTTATGCTGACATTCACTTTAGCTTAGGGTGGAGGGGCTGGATGAACATTTTTTCAGTATAGTTTAGCTACCTTGCTGAATAAAGTGATCCACTGCCTGGTGACATTGAACCAAACAGCACTGAATTGGACTAGACCCTGTATAGGATTAGTGATGTGCATGTATACAAAATCATCCCTTTTTACTGCTCTCTGGAAATAGCTTCTGATTTCCCTTTTATTATTCTTTTATTAAACTTTAATTTTAGTTGCAAGGCTAGTGCACAACCTTAAAAAATGTACAAAGTTGTGAAGCTTTCTTTTAGCTTTACTAGGATGGAAAAGGACCAATCAAATACAATTTCCATGACAGATAGGAAAATTCTTGTTTCAGGATCCAGACCTGAAGGAGGTTAGGTGCAATAACGCCAATCAAAGCTACCAACAAAATAGCCATGTATTTAAAGAAATTGTCCACCACTGCATTGCCCTTTCACATTTTTCTGCAGCACTTGCTGTTTGGGGGATATAATGATACAGCTTCTAGTATTATTATTATTATTATTATTATTGTACTGCAGTCTCCCCCATATGAGAGCAGCCAATTTATGAGTGTTCTCAAAACTCCAAGACCTCATCTTTCCTTCAAAGAGGTTTTACTGAGTCCTAGTATTTGGGGGTTGGGACTCTGCATAGTATCCTCAATGAGAGTTTTATGATGAGAAAACTCACACTGGGAATACTGTGCAGATTTCCTTCCCTCCTCCCTCAATTACTGCTCCTTTAAAGAGTTTACATTCCTGGCTCAGCACTTGGTTGTCACCTAGAAAGGGTTCTGTCAGTTCCTGCTGTGCCTCTCATGCTGAGGCAATATGGCACTTAATTTTATAAGTATCCTTTCCTTTTAACTAGATGTTGCTGCTCACTCTTTCCCAAGTTCTGTCCCTCTTTATAGCATACCAAGGAGAGTGATCCCAGGCAGGTGTTAGGCTCTGCAGAACCAAAATACAGTTGTGGCTTGCCTCCAACATAGCTCATACTGAGATCAGACGCACTATGGTATTGTGTTTAATCTTAAAGATGAACAATATTATTATGTAAACATCCCATCCCCCCTATTTTTAACTAGTGTCCTGACTATGATTTGTGCCAAAGAATCAGTGGACTAAGGCAGCACCCCGAAACAGGGCAAATATATATTAGAGATGAGTGGGATCCAGATATTATTGAAAAGCGTAAGAAAAAGAAGAAAGAGCCACGCAAATCTGTGGAAGAAGAAGAGGAAGAAGAGGAAGAGGAAGAAGAAGAAGAGACAAATGAGGTAACTTAACCAGGTTATCTAAACAGGTAAGGTTAAGAATACTGCAAGTAAGGGAAGACTTTGGAATTGTTCAGAAACAATGTTGAATACATTTTACTCAATTCTATTTGTAACTGAATACAAAATTGCTTCCTAGATAGAATTCAAATAAAATACTTCTTTTCTAGTACAGTTATCTTTCACATATATCAAATATCCTCTTCAGTGAATTGAAAATAATTTATGCCCTTAACAATAATACATACAATATAATAGGCTCTTCTTTGTGCTCAGTAAATTAGTAAACTTACTTGAATGTCTATCCAGTCTTGATCTTTAAGGCTTGAAGCAGGTAGCTATAAAAATGTATTTAGAAAGGGGATTATAATTAATTATTCGCTTACCCCCTGCACGCCAAACATCAGTTCTAACAAAAAATATGTTACACTATTTATTAGGCCAGGCTTTGGCGAATCTTCTATGAAAAAATGAGTCCTGTAATTGTAGAATATTATTGTATACTTTAATAGTCATGGCTTTTCCCAACGAAACCTGGGAACTCTTGCTTGGAACTGTAGCTTCTGACAAACTATAGTTCACTTGAGGAATGAAGTAAAACTGTATGATGAAAGAATGGTAAATGAGTTCCAGAATTTGGTATACAAGAATGCAGGATTGACTACAGGATCATATTGAGGTACAGTATACAGAATGATGAATGATGACCATACCTTTGATAATTGGTGACACTATTTAAATTCCAGCCTGATTTATCTGCATTCATAAGAAACATTCCTCACTTGGAATGTTGTAAACAACTACAGCTTATAGCAGGCATCCCCAAACTGCGGCCCTCCAGATGTTTTGGCCTACAACTCCCATGATTCCTAGCTAGCAGGACCAGTGGTCAGGGAAGATGGGAATTGTAGTCCAAAACATCTGGAGGGCCGAAGTTTGGGGAAGCCTGGCTTATAGTGACCCATTGAAATCAACAGACTTACTGTAAGTTGGTCAACATATTTTTATTTCAGTGGGTCTACTCTTAGCATTACTTCAGGAACAGTGAATTGTTTTCAGCCAAAGGGATGCATCCTCCTCTGGGCAACTGGTGGGGTGGAGTGTGAGACATGCCAGTGGTGAAGCAACAAATGGGAATTTTACCTTTACACGGTAGGCTAGATTCTACACACACTTGTACAATGCTCTCTGCCCTCCATCCAGGCAAGCTATAAATATCATCAGAGTTCAGGGACGCATTCCAACCAGGCAAAAACACCCAAGGAGGTTGCAGGGGCAGTGAGGACTGTGGTCTGGGGAGAGTGGGTGTGGCCAGGGGAGAGTCCAGAGGGCTAGGTAGAGAGGCATTTGGTCCCTGGGGCTGGTGTTCCCATTCCTGACTTATGTAGTTGGATTCAGTTCACTATCTTCAATCCATGAAGACCACAGTCTAGTGACTCCAAGGCACACCCAGGCTTTATGCACACAACAGAGGGTGCTCACACAGAGCTCTCTCATTTATAGAATTGAAAATGCCTTTGAGCCACTGTTTACATTTTTCATTCTGTAAAATACTTGAGTAGGAACTAGAAGCAAGCTTGGAAAATTCTATTTTTAATTATAATGAAGCAAAGTATGTTTTTGTTGTTTTTGTTGTACTCTTAGGCAATAGCTGATCAAATCATGCTGACAGAAATTTTGCCACATTTAGTGCACAGACCAGAAGATTTTTTAGAAAACATACAAGAGAGAGTTGCAATCTATAAGGACATTATGCTACGTCCTTTAGAGGTAAGAACAAGATGAGATCTGTGCTGCAACTTCTAGAAGTAAGTTAGTTGTTTTTAAGTACCTGATTGCCATTTCTTCAAAAATTTGTTTGATATTGCTAATCACCACATGTGCTCTGTGAGAACTGTGCTCGTAAATTATACTGATGATAACACAAATGCCCACTGCTCCTACAAACCATTCATGTTGTAGTTACTCATCACAGCTGTAACAGCACAGAACTGGGTGGTTGAATTGGGCCCATGCATCAGGAAGTAGAACTCTAAAAAATAAATTGTAGGATAATACATTCTTTTCCTACCTAGCTTTTTTGTTTACAGGGGGATGGGTGGTGTCTCAGTTTTATTGGAAGTATGGGCATTGGGTATGCATGTTGGAAAACTGTTTGTCATGCCACTAAGGCTCTTAATCTCAAGGTGATGGGTTTGAGCCCCATGTTTGGCAAAAAGAATCCTGCATTGAGGAGGTTGGACTAGATGACCCTTGTGGTCCCTTTGAACTCAACAATTCTATGCGGGTGGCGCTGTGGGTTAAACCACAGAGCCTAGGGCTTGCCAATCAGAAGGTCGGCGGTTCGAATCCCCGCGACGGGGCAAGCTCCCATTGCTCGGTCCCAGCTCCTGCCCACCTAGCAGTTCAAAAGCACATCAAAAGTGCAAGTAGATAAATAGGTACTGCTACAGCGGGAAGGTAAACAGCGTTTCCGTGCGCTGCTCTGGTTCGCCAGAAGCGGCTTTGTCATGCTGGCCACATAACCTGGAAGCTGTACGCCAGCTCCCTCAGCCTATAGAGTGAGATGAGCACCGCAACCCCAGAGTCGGTCACAACTGGACCTAATGGTCAGGGGTCCCTTTACCTTTATGATATCTACATTTGGTGTTAAAGAATATCAGTTGCTTATTTTATGATCTACTGCATTGACTAGTATTGTAGTTTTGAGTTAAGATTAAGATCCAGCCTCGTTTTAGATCAAGGTGTGTTCCCAGTATTGGCAAAGTGGATAGGATAGTTAGCATTGCTATTCTACCAGCACTACATCTCTTCTTTATCTCTTGCTACATGCCACAACATAGTTACGAGTGCAATTGTACTTGTGAGTATTTTGTATGAAGGCAGTTCCATCTATGTGAACAATAATCCCTAATATGATACCATGAATATAATACCCTGAATTAGTACAGCTACTATTTTAGACATTTGCTATTCATAAAGCACTGTACAGAAGTGAATGTCAAAAACAGTTTTACAAACTGTTCTCAAATAAGTAATTGAAATCCGATTAGAAGGGAACAGAATTGAATAGCAGTGTAGTCTTTTCAGTCAGCTGTATGTCATAAAGCATTTTTGTTTCTGGTTGTTGTTGTTTTTATGCACTTTTAGACATTAATGGCTGAGCAGGATTCCCAGTACCTGTTTGAACTAGATGGAAATAAGCCTGTTGAAGAACTCATTGCAGTATGTACATAGCAATTGTTATATATTTCTCTCAAAAAAGCATGATTAATTGATCAGAGCCTATTTTGCAGCTTAATGTTTTGTTGTTTAAACTGATACCTGCTTCCTCTATTTTAGTACTGTACGTCTAATAAAATTTATCAGAGTCATGGGACAGTTGTATAATACACTTATGGCCTCATCTACAAGCTCGTTGAGCCCATATAGTTAAGGACAGTCATTAGTTCAATAATCAGTTGCAGCTTTGTCCTGCTGGCCACATGACCTGGAAGCTGTATGCTACCGGTAGCTCCCTCGGCCAATAACCCGAGATGAGCACTGCAACCCCAGAGTCGGTCACAACAGGACCTAATGGTCAGGGGTCCCCTTTACCCCTTACCTCCTTCAGTGGAAGGAGCTGTCCCCACTACTTTATTCAGGACAACAGAACTTTTACAAAGTTTCAGTTTGTGAACTCTTTATCTGAAGGAAACAGTTGAAACCCTCACATTTGCAGATATTATCCTTTCAAAAATGGAAAGCCTTTCATTTGTAGGACTATGCATTGCAGCTGGTATCTTTTATTGACAGAGATAAAATAATGCAATCCTGTGTTGCAGCAGAGGCCTCAGCTGTGCCCAAGCAGATACAGGAATGGTAGCAGGAAAGCCTGAAATAGGGAATTTCTGAGGCAGGATCCTGTAGGTCTTCTGCATGGCCTAATCCTCAAGTTCCTCAGCTGTGCCAGCCTGGAGTTGCTACAGTGAAAAAGCAGGAAGAAACTGCCCCTCACCTACTTGTGCCCTAGTCAGCAGAAGCCTACAGGACATTGGAAGTGTCAGTGAATCCATTCCTCTCTGACCCCATTTAGATTTTTTCTTTCCATTGTTTAAAAATATTGTTGGATCACTTTTAAGGGGTACCCAAGTAAATTGCCAAATGCCTGTTGGTTTTATATATCGACAAGAACATATGTGATATCAATTAAATGTATAAAGGACCATTTATGGAAAAAGGTTTTTGTTTTTGTTTAGACAGTAATAGCTCGTCTTCAGTCCATGGGCCTACGAAATGGAGCTCTTATAACCAAACTTCAGAGTGGTGAGGAAGAAATGTTGGATGGACTGGATAACGTAAGCTTGATATTTGCATGTGTTATAGTTAGTTGTGTGCAGCAATAGCAATAGCACATTATAATATAAAGGTGGCATATTACATTTAATGCTGATATAGATTTAAGAAATCTTTTATTTTTTATTTAGCAGAAACGCAAGACAAAACTGGAAGTGTATATTCCATGAGGCTCCCAAACAGTTGATCCTGATTCATCAGCTCAGCACTGTTTGTTGTGTCCAACATTTTAATCCCCCATTTGTCATCTTTCCAAAACAAATAATTGTTAACATTGTTAGGTTGTCATCTTTTGAGGCCCTTGTGGTTGTGCAGTAGCCTGTAGAACCTTGTCGTATGGAGGCCAGGAAGAGAGCCTTTTCTGTTGTGGCCCCCACTCTTTAAACCTCCCCATGGAAATAAGGCATAAGATGATTTAGTTTTTACTTGTTTATGAATACTTGTTTACCTATACTGTACTTGCCGGCTACTGATGCCAGTCATTTATCATACCTTTTTCAGTTAAATTTTATAGTAACAAGTAACACTGCTAGATTTATTTTATTTTTCTTGCATTTTGATACAACTACCTTGGGATGTTTTCATAATAGAGCAGTATATAAATGTTCACAATAAATAAATTACAATTTCCCCCCTCCATGTCCCTTAACTCCTATGGCCCTTGTTATGATTGTGCAGTACCCTACATAGGCAAAGCTACATATCAGTAGTATGTAAATGTAGTGCAGTACATTGGAAATATGTGAAGATATTTGATCACTTTGTAAAATAAATATAGCACTTTAATTGTTTTGTTTTGGAACACAGGATGAACTGTTCCGGGTGCTTGCAGCCTACAAACTTGTAGCACCTAGATACAGATGGCGTCGCAGCAGATGGGGACGTGCATGTCCTGTGGCTTTAAAAAACGGGGAAATTATCATGGGATCAACAGACTTTGCCCTTGGGTAGGCCAAAATCCAATGTGCCTTAATGTGAGTGCAATCATCCTAAGCCTGTCGTTCTATGATTTTGTTTTCTTTTTAGCTTCTTAGGTAAGATGTATACACTTTCAAGTGAAGAAGCCCTGAAGGAGTTTATGCTGAATCCCCGTTCTTATCTTCTACCACCTATGCCTCTTCCACCTTGTAAAGTAATAGTATTTGGACCTCCATTATCTGGGCGTACAACCTTGTGTGGCTTGATTGCAAACTGTTATCAGGGAAAGGTAGGTATAAATTAATACTTGTGTATAAATGACAATAATTTAGTCTATAGATTATTTTATTTAAATTGCATGACTCCCAGTCATGTAATGGTTTTGCTGACGAGGAACCAAAGATAGGATCCTGAATAAACAAAAGTCAAGGTACGAGACCAGGTCTCATGCCGGTAAATAGACTGGTAGCTATGCAGATTCAGACAGGGCTTGCAGCTCAGCTCAACCTACACAATAAGCAATGAGTTGCTCAAATTGAGGAGTCAGGCCAGACACAGCAATTATGAAAGGCCAGATGGGTCCTTATTGGTTTCCTCAGTCACCTGATCCTGCTGGGCTGAAAGCTGCAGTTCACTATGTTTCGAGAGGTGGCACCATAGAGTTTCAGCAATCTGGCGAGCAGTTCCCTCTGCCTGCACACTGCCCGGTGGTGCAGAGTAAGTGGGCTGGGCTGTCCTAAGTGCCCAATTTGAGATTCCAAGGACCTTGCAGAAAAAATGGGGGGGGGGTCCCCAATGAGATGTTTAGTAAAAAAAGTGTTTGCCATAAAGGTGAGGGGATATATATCAGATTTAAAGATACAGGGACAGATAGGTCAGTAGCGAAAACAAGGATCCTTAAAAAATATTTTTCAATGAAAATAAATGACATCAAAAGCAGGTTAACTTCTATTTTATGAGGTTTCAACTTTCATTACCAGACTTGGCAGTAGGTGCCTCAGTTGGTGTGGGTGACATAAGGAGGTGGGGCTCATCAAGTTACCACTTTCTATGTTTTGAGAAAAATTGTGCAGGCATAATTTTCTCCCTCCCACAATGCCCTGATACTTTACTTTCAATGGCTTTATCTAGGTTATTGATATGGAGCGTCTTCTTAAAGCACAATTTGAAGAGGCAAGATTACAGCTCATTGAGCAGACTCGTTATGAAGCAATTCAGGCAGGCATTCAGAAAGTGAAAGAAAAAATGGAAAATGAACGACTGTTCCAGGAGCAAGGTGAAGTTGTTTTATGTAGAATTTGAGATGTTTAGTTATTTGTGTTATATTGGAAGGCCTTCCCATTGGAAGGCAATTATGATGTTACTACAGCAGGGATAGGCAACTTGCTGCTCTCTAGATGTTCTATCTAGACTAAAACATCAGCCTCAACCAGCATGCTATTGGTCAGGGATTATGGGAGTTATAGTACAGAACATCTGGAGGACACTAGGTTGTTTACCCTAGTATTACACAAATAGTATGGTTAGCAATTTCAGGTATTTAAATCATAATCCAAGTAGAATTGTTGTAGGAATTTTAAGGTCTTATATATATACGGTATATATATAATAAATGTTCATAAATGTACCAAGCAAACAGTACAGGAAGACAGGCCTGAAAACCATTTTGACTCCCAAACTGACCAAATATTTCTCTGCGAGGAGGGAGGGAATGGAAAAAACCCCTTCCCTTTGTGTCTCTGCTCACAGATCCTGCCTTAAGGGCACATTTAAGATATGAATAGGGTGTGAGTCTGTGTCCTGGCTCAGGAACTAAGTATTTATCATTTCAAAAGACTGGCTAGGCCCCCTGGTAATCCAACATTAACAGGTAACTTGCCACACAGGAGATAAACAAGGTACTCAGATGGATGACGTGCCTGGGGGTTGGTCTTGGGCTGCACCCCTTCTGTGATGTATGTATGATGTATGTATGACGCTTCTAGAGGTGGCTCTGATTGGAGGGGGGGATTTAAAATTGTTTATATAAGGGCGGCCAGGCTTTTGTTTTGTGTTCTTATTCTCCTTTGTCCTGCCATGAGGGAAGACCCTGTTGCAACAGTCAATAAAGATCATGCTTACTAGCTGCTTTGCTTCTCAATATTCTCTGGTTGGCTCTGTCATTTCCTCTTACCGATGGAGAACTCTGCAAGGCTCTTATGTATCCCATAAGGGAATAAGGCCAGATTTTATTTATAACAGTATCAAACTCCAGGACATATGCAGTGAAGTCTCCTGCATGCTTACTCAGAAAAAAGCTATGTTCAGTTGAGTTTATTCTTGTGTAAGTGTGCCATGCTATCCCACCACTTATGGTGGAGAAGGCAAAAAGGAAGTGCTGCGGGGGTAGTTGGAGGGAGGCTGCTGGATTCAAAACCCTTCTGTTCCTCAATATGGCCCCAGAATAGCGGGGGGAGTATGCCATTCCTGGAGCTGGGAAGAACAATCTTTTTTTAAGAAAGGGGGGGGGATGCTGAAGAGGGGGGAATGCACAAGGCCTGAGGCCCGCAGAGCTCAGCTAGGCTTTGCAGCTGGTGATTGTCCCCTTTGGATTGGTGCTCTGCTGCCCTTCAAAAATGTATGCTGTACCCTTTTATAATAGAAAATGTAGTTGTCTTTTCTTGTCAGATCTTGTTCATATTTAATTTTCTCTTACAGCGGCATTGATAGCCCAAGACTTAAGTGACAAAGAACCAGATGAATATGAAGAGGGTGTTACCACTGGTGAAATAAGTTCAGTGCCGCAAAGCGTTACATCATCTGTTAGTCAAAAAGGTATTATAGTAACTTGGCTTGTGAGAGCAGGTCAGAATCTGAAACTATGGCTGTGTACACACATTAATCCATTTGTAGCACAAAACTATAGTGGTGTGGGGTTTTTAAAAATCCAGAATCATTCATGCTCAGTCTCAACATACTGCTTTAAATCTAGATAGATTCTAGATCCTGCCACAAAGGTAGGTGTGCTTACTTGATAGGCATTTGAAATATCTCCCCTTGGTTAGGTTATCTATGCCTTTTCCTCCCTGGACATGCCCACCTGTCTGCTCTCACCAAGCATCCACTTGATGGTGTTCTGATTGTAACATTAGTGGATGCAGCCGATGGCAGCGTCCTTACATAGTAAGAGAGAAGATACTGGGAACAAATAAAACGATTGTCCACAACACTGAATACATATGTGTGCATGTGTTTTTTCTTTCTTTCTATGCCTAGAAAGTAGTACCATAAAAGAAGAAGAAGAGGAAACTGAAATGGAAGAGTTGTCTCCATCCCAGGCTGCAGAAGAAATGGGTATTATTGATCATAGCAAGTAGCAATAGTTCAAAATTGAAGTGTTCTTAGTCATAGCATTTTATTTACCGTATTAGTGATGACAGGTTTATTTATATATTTTATGTAGAGCATAAGCAACCTCTCAAAGCAGTTTATGATACAGGCGACTCTCACCTTACACCAGGGCTGCGTCTTAGTTGGGTATAGTCAAATCACATTGGGTTCAATGGTGAGTGTAATTGCCAAAGTCTTTTTCCCCCCGGACACCTGCCCACTTTCCACCCCATTTTTATTTTTATTTGCCGTGTGTAAAGCTGAATGCACACTAGTTAAATATGTGTAACTTGTGAGTTACCTGTGTATACTATTAAATTTTAAAATGGAATAAAAATATTCATTTGAGGTGGGGTGGGAAAACACTTTATCTGGATTTTACACAGTTAAAACGAACTAAAATCCTGGGTAAATAAAAAGGTATTCACCTGGAAAATATAATGGAGTCTGTTAACATTGGGGAGCATTTTGCAAGGGTGGAACATCACAAATGAGAAGGAAGACCTACGCAGGACGTACCTGCCCCACTGCAGATTACCAATCCAGAAAATGGCATTGAATGAGGATCATAATATTTGGGCAGGTTCGTGCAGGAGAAGGCAGTCTGTGAGAGATCTCCGTTCCTTGCGGTGGGCTCAGAAATGGACCAGAGGACTGTTGCCTATGTACTAGCCCAAGTTAGTTGTTTCACTAATGTGCTTTACCACTGAGATGAGTGTGTGGTGAGCATATGTCACCATCAGAAGCATTTCCCAAAGAAATGGGTGTCCATTGAGGTAGCCTGGGCAATTCTTATTATAATTTATCAATGATAATTTGATAGGTCTGCCTTTGTTTAAGGTACTTAATTTGCTCAGCATTTAGCTCTTTTGCCTGCATTTTTCTCCCCTACATACCGGTATTCACTGTGTAGCTAGAAATGCCCTAGAGGAAGGGCCATTCTAATGATATTCTATAAAGACAGAGGTAGAGAACCCTGCCTCAGCCCTTTCCACCTGTGGGAGCATCACTCGAGCAGAAATTTCATCAGGGAATGCAGTCACAGGCAGGTATAAAGTGTCAAACCAATGTTTCTGGCAAAATGAACCTAATGTTTACCTGCATGTTCCCATTTACATTTTTCTAACATAAGCGACAGAAACCTCAGTGCCCCAGACTTCGGAGGTAACATCTGAGCATCCAGAGGTGCAAGAGATAGTACAGAAAGCCATTGAAGCTGTAATGTTCTCTCCAATACTGCTACCACCAGAAGCATATGCTGATGCATTAGAAGAAGCAATTACCGAGGTAAAAGTACCAGTATCAAAGGAAATGTGTTGTTATTTCAAAAAATGTTACTCATAGTGTGCATTTTCATGAAGCATTGTTTGGAGGGCGGTTCCATGGCATCATCCCACCACACCAGTTGCTTGTATACTGTTGAGTATGAATGCTTTCCCATGAAAGTCCAGAGGCTCTCTCTTCAGTCATTTGAGCATCACCATTCTGGTGTACCTTTGTGTCTAATTTCACAGCTTCCCTGCCTTTTGCAGGGAACAGAGGCTGCACACAGTATTTAATACAGGGTGAGTCTTTTAAAAGAGGCCCCGTGGAACATGTGTACTCTGTATCAACGGGGCCTGTTTTAAAGGACTCACCCTGTATAACATATTAACAGCCAGCAAAATGCTTCTTCATGACCAAGATATCCTACATAATGTTAAACTTTCCATATTAATTAAACAACCTTTCCATATTAATTAAAAGTTTCCTGCTTGTGAGTCCTGCCCATTTTATTGCTTCCTGATCCTCATGGCCAGGAGATGTGTGATGAGTTGCCTCTTAATTGCCCCTGGAAAGTCTCCTCGACTGCTCACTGTGCACACTTACCTGAGTGAAAGCCTCATTGAACACAGTGGGACTTATGTCTGGGTAAACATGCATAGGACTGCACTGTTTACTACTCCATTGTCAGTTTCTACCATGGCCAAAGTCTGTAATTAATGGCAAATAACATTATAAAAATGGCAGAGGAGTTGGAATAAGAGGAAATCAGTTTTGAAAGCATCCCCCCCAATCTTTCTTAATTATTGGGGTAATTAAGAAAGGTTATTCAAACAAGGAATAATTAAGAGTTTACCATTTAATGCCCCAACTATGATTGATGGGAAGCAATACAAAATGTGGAACCTGCAAACAGGAAACATTTAATTGAAGGGACATGAATCTTTTTAAAAGCCCCATTAGCACTTTTTAACTAGACAGACTGGCTCTGTGGTTGGGTTTTATTTGTTGTTACCAAAATTGAACAAATTCGAGGAATACAGAAAACACTTGGCTGTAACAATTTGTCAACTATACCATCTGGATTCTCTGTAAAAGTGAGTGAACAAAGAATTACAATTGTAAGGGGGGAAGGGGCCAGTGTGGAAGCAACCACTAATTGGCAGGAATTTGCAGCTCCCTCTCTTCCTTCTAATACGTTAATGTACAGTATGAGTGAGCTTGTTTTGTTATGCTTGATCATAATTCTATTACTTAAGACAGTATTCACATGTCCCATTTTATTCTTACAACACACCTGTTGGGTAGATTAGACTTGGAAATACTGACAGGTTCAAGGCTACCCAGTGAGAACTTCATAAATGATGAAGATTTGAACCTAGGTCTCTCCAGCCATAGTCCAACTACTACATTACAATTCTCTAATAGCTCCATCAATGTTATTTGTTGTTATTAACAGCAGTGTTTTATTACAGCTTTCTAAATCAAATAAGTACAGATATCCTGGAGCGGCAGAAAAAGGAGGATGGGTCTTGGATAATTTTCCTCCATCGGCAGAACACTGGGCAGCTTTGGTAGAAAAAGAACTTCTACCAGATACTGTGATTTGCTTGAAGAATTCTGAACAAAATGGTCGGTGCATATGTAAAATTGAATGTCTAACATTAAAGCTATTTTTGAAACAAACCTCCAGGGTGGGAAGTATATGAACATGTGAAACTACGTTATACTGGGCCAGATCATAGGTTCATATAGCCCAAAGGTGGGGAACCTTTTTCAGCCAAATGGATTTATTAGTAACCTTCTAAAGATTGCATGCCAGTGTTGGGTGGAGCCAGGTGCAAATGCAGACAGAGCAATGGATGTGACTCTTACCATTGTTGAGTAGGCTATATTCCAGCCACGTAAAAGTTGGAAGTGCCTACACACACTCCACACTTCTCTCCATGTTCATCCCAGGCAAGAAAGAGGCATTATAAAAGTTTAAGGAGACATTCCAACCAGGCAAAATTGCTCAAGGTGATATTTGGAAAGGGGTGAGACTTCCAGGGCCAATTGAAAAGGCCATTGCTGGAAACAGCAGGTGGGAAGAGCACTGTTGCATCATGTCCCGCTTGTGGGCTTCCACAGGCATCTGGCTGGCCACTTGGAAGAAGAGGATGCTGGACTAGATGCACCCTTGGCCTGATCCAGCAGGCTCTGCTTTTGTTTATGTAGATTCCCCAGCCCTGATGTAGCCAAACAATGTATGCTCTGGCAGGAAGCAGTTCCCCAAGGTCTCTAGCAGAGGTGTTTCTCAGTTCTGCTTGCCAAGTTCCTTTTAACTAGAGTTGCAGGAACTGAACCAGGGTTCTGTGCCCATAGCTGCCAAGTTTTCCCTTTTCTCACGAGGAAGCCTATTCAGCATAAGGGAATTTCCCTTAAAAAAGGGGATAACTTGGCAGCTATGTCTGTGCCCCATTACTTTTTTTTTAAATCACTGAGCAATCCCAAGTAGCTTGGGGAAAAACCACCTGCAAGCATCAATTAAGGTCTGATTTAGAAAAAGCTTATCTTTATTATTTTTTCCATTTTCTTGGCAGCTAAACTTCTTAACTTTTTGAAAAGGCGTTAATTGCTTACGGAGCATTAAAAGTAATCCACTAAAGAGAGAGAAGTTCATTCAGAAACAGACCTGTCCTAAACTGTACAATGATATGTCTATGATATATGAAATTTCTCTTTAATTTTTGAAACTATATGCAAATTCTAAGTCTTATTTCATAGCATCTTTTTTCTATTACATTGCAGGAAAGATATTGCTCACTAGAATGTACCAAGCAAATAAAGAAGAAGTTGATGCTAAAATTATAAAAAGGCTAACAGATGAAGCTTTAAAGAAGAAACAAGAGGAAGAAGATGCAAAGTAAAATATTTAAAAAACAAAACACCATTTGCCCTCTACATGAAGCTGCATTTGGGTTGTTTGAAAAGTTGCAAGTAGGCTGTTAAGCAGGACAGCCTACCAATAACAATTAATTTGGTTTGTTATGTATTAGTCCTGCTCCAGCCTCTTACCTAAGTAGCTGTGTTTTTAGCTTTTAACTTTGCAGTTCGTAATTGCTTTCAGTTTAAGTTGCTTTGGTACAATCTGTGAGAAAAGCAACTAGGAAATACTATTAATAAAATATTAGCATTTATTGGTTTGTACCCTGTTCCAGGAATATATTTAATGAAGAATGAGCTAGAGTTTTCAACCAGTTTCTCATAAATATCTGTACAATTTGCTAATTGCAGAAAAGAACTGCAGGAAATGCTGAAAATGCAAGCTGAAGAATTTGCCGAAGAGAGAGGTAAAAAAAATAATGCAATAGCAATATTTGGAATTGTTTCTGTGTGGAAGCTGATCCTGTGAATTTAAGCTCAACCACTGGACCCAATTCAGAATGCTGGTCATTAGATAGTAAGACAGCTAATCTCAGGCAGCAGATGCTCTGGTGCAATGGCAGCAACAGAAGTCTCCCCTTCCCCAGTGCCCCCCACATTCTCTGGAGCCCCCATATATTCACTTCCCTGTGTATGCTCACTACTTGGCTTGCTCTAAACTATCTTGCTGTCCTTGAGTGTAGTGGAGGATGCTTCTCTTATTGCTGGCATTGAGGAAAGAGGTAGCTGTCAATCTGGCAGGCTTCTGCATGTTGAATGGCTGGGCAAGGGGCATCTTGTCCTTTGCCTCAAGCAGCAAAATGTCCTAGGCAAGCCCTGGTGCTAGTTTTGATCCACAAAACCCTGTATGACTTAGGACCTTAGCTCCCAATATAATACCTCCTGCCATATGCATAAGCACTGCAAAAAGCAGTGCTTGAGAAGTGCTTGAGGATGCTGCTTCCTCTGAATGAGCATACCTGCACAAGAGTGAGCATCTTCACTCTTGCCCTTTTTTGTGGTGCTTGTGGATAAGAAATTCAAATCTCAACTTGTTATAAAGCACATGCCAAGATAGCCTTCATTTTGGACATAGTTCTGTGCAAATGCAGAATATATGAATGATTTTTCAGTCACCTAATGTATGTATTTATTTCTAAAGTTTAAATGCTTCCCTTTGACATTGGCATTGCTGAATATAAAAAAACCCTTTAAAATCTGTTGTTGTTTAGTTGTGTCTGACTCTTTGTGACCCCATGGATCGGAGCACGCCAGGCACTCCTGTCTCCACTGCCTCCCGCAGTTTGGTCAGACTCATGTTGGTGGCTTCGAGAACACTGTCCAACCATCTCGTCCTCTGTCGTCCCCTTCTCCTTGTGCCCTCAATCTTTCCCAACATCAGGGTCTTTTCCAGGGAGTCTTCTCTTCTCATGAGGTGGCCAAAGTATTGGAGCCTCAGCTTCAGGATCTGTCCTTCCAGTGAGCACTCAGGGCTGATTTCCTTAAGAATGGATAGGTTTGATCTTCTTGCAGTCCATGGGACTCTCAAGAGTCTCCTCCAGCACCAAAATTCAAAAGCATCAATTCTTCGGCGATCAGCTTTCTTTATGATCCAGCTCTCATTTCCATACATCACTACTGGGTTCTTTAATTCGGTATGCTATTTCTAAAAAACCAACAATTTTCATTTCAATATGCAGTATTAAACATATATGTTTAGAAATTAATGGAGTTGCCTTCTGAAAAGGCATTGGATTACCGGTATGTAAAAGAAAAGACTCCTGTTTGCAGAAGGGATTGATAGCCAGTGCAGATTCCTGCTAGAGGATGGAGCGGAGGAATTTGCTACGTTTGCCTTCTCTTTTTCCTCCAGCTCAGTGACTCGTGAACAAAGTTCTGAACTGAACCTTTAAAAAAATTATAGAAGCTGCTGAAATATTTCTGTGTGAGATAAAGTTAGCTTTTGGGTGGTGGTACTTGTTATCTTCCATTCAAACAGTTACTCATCAAGGAAAAAAGAATGCCATGCACAAATGCCTGTACTGAAGATGAGCCACAGTTCTTTGCCTGAGAAAAGCATGTTTTCCCCAAGCTACAATTTGATTTCCATAATCAGACACTGACTAATCAAACATCTCAGTCATGCTGACCTTTGCCTACTCCTGTCATGCTACTCCTGTTCAATATACTGTTGCAGATTGATTTCACCTGCATACACTCAGTTTTTATTCTCTCTCCCAAAGCAAGCATAATAAATTATATTGTTGTAGGCATTGAGTCTTAGGAATGTTGATTGAAACTTTTTAGTTGTGTTCTGTGACTAAGAGGGGCTTCATACATTACACAGTGACAAACGTTGCCACTAAGTACTTTTCAGGCCTCATAAGTAGTCAGACTTTTGAGTGTCAGACTCTGGGACCCTGGCAGGCTGTTCCAATGGGACAGATGCATGGTCTAACTGACACAAGCACTCTCCAGAGCAATAAATCATGAATCAAACGACTAGAGGCAGATGTATAGTTGAAACCAGGCAGAGTTCAAGATCCAAGAGAACGGCTGAAGATTAGGAGAACCAGGAGTAGGTAAGTAAACAAAGCTAGGGAGGGGCCAAAACACATTTGGTTTGGCTGTGAACTCTGTTGTATAGATGTTATCATCTGTTGCTGTTTTTATGCTTGTTAGATCTTATGCACTCTTCATGATGACAAGCTATATGAAGTTAAGGACTAAGCAGCGGGTAAAACAATAAATTTTGGGAACAGATAATTTTTTTAAAAGTCATTGGGATCAATTTAGAAATATCTTAAGAGTGGGCTTTATGTAGATCTTGGGTTGTGGGGGAGAATTCTATAGCTATGCATCCAGCACTAAAAAGCCTCTGTCCCTGATGACTTATCTAGGGAAATATCCCAAGTTCTGGACATGACTGACATCTCTTTGATATTGTGTAATTCAGAGTTGCTTTTAATCATAATCACTGGGATGTATGTAACCAGACCTTATTTGTAATTCTGCCTCCTGTGTGATTTCAAACATGCCTACCTATTAGAATGTACATCTAGTCTAAAAAGAAAATTGTTGCCTAGTGAATAATAATAATAATAATAATTTATATGCCACCCATCTGACTAGGTTGCCCCAGCCACTCTGGGCGGCTTCCAACAGATTAAAACACATGAAGAGTCCTTATATTGTTAATGATGCTATGGATTTCTATCCTTGAAGATTTAAAGTGGCTTTGTGAACATTAGGAAAGATGTGTTTTCTTGTGCCTACAGAATCCATGGACTTTATAGATCATCCATCTGCATCTGAATCACAGACCAAAATGCCACCAGTGACTGAATCAGGTCCAACAATACAACCTACTGGTTCTGACGAGACTAAAGAGAAAGAAAAATCTGGAGGTTGGTCTTCTGTACTATGTGTCTTGTCCTTTTTTATATTAAAAGAAACTCTGTGGCTCATTATTCCATGCCTTTGCTTGCACTTAATTTCTCTCAAATATCATTTATTAAATAATGAAATAATGTAAAGATGCCATTGTCAAAGATTTGCACACAATACCATTGATTTTTGCCTAACAAATACATTTGTCTTGTATTATCTTCCTTTTCCATTTTCCTTTGACCATATCTTCTCTAGTGTACCTGACTTCCTGTACCCTAGTTCAGATATTCAGGCTGCAAAAAAGCCAGGCCTTAGAATTGTACATAGCTGAGTCCTTAGCATTGTACACAGCCAGTACCACACAAATTATGTTTTGTGTGAGCCAGTAGATCTCATGGAAACTGTGTGCTTCCCCATAGTTTTTAGTTCTAACATGAATTTGTGTGTAAGTGTGTCTCAGTTATGTAAAGAATCCCAGTTTACCCTGTTTCTCATATTTTAAGACATACCCATAAAATAAGCCATAGCAGGATTTTTAAGCATTCGAGGAATATAAGCCATACCCCGAAAATAAGACATAGTGATAGGTGCAGCAGCAATGCCAGCCGTGGCAGGAGGAGGAGGAAAAAAATAAGACATCCCTTGAAAATAAGCCATAGTGTGTTTTTTTGAGGAAAAAATAAATATAAGACATGTCTTATAATATGAGAAACACGGTATCTTTAATAGTGATTTTATTTTTTTATATATCCAATGACAGAATCATTAGAAACTAGGGGTCAACTTGATGAAGCACAAGCATCTCTGGATTCCAAAGAGCAACAGGAGAGCAAGACAGGTAGGAATTCACAATCAGACTTTTGTGCATACATTTTGCCACACAAATAAATAAAACAATAAAATGTTACTTATTTTTATTTATTTGGGTGGTGCCATTTATTTCACTTCCAACATAATTGGTGGAAATGTTGAAGTTCTTCATTGTAAACTTTGGGTTTGTCTGTGCACTGGAGTTAGTTTCTGCAACTACAAAGTTCAATTTTACATGACTTCACTCAGGAGAACAAACAAGAAGAGTCATACTTCCAAAGATTCCCCAGGTTATTCTGAGACAGCCAAGGACTTAAAAGATCTCAGCAGCTGTCTAACCACCTCTAGCCTCAAATCCAAAATCTGTCTTAAAGGGGAATTAATCACAACTGTTCCTTAGTTTTCTGTTGTTGGCGGCAAGACTACCAAGTGATCAGCCAGTAGATCTCATGGAAAGTGTGTGTATTGCTGCCCAAACTACTCCATAATCCCCAAACAAACATACATGCAAGAGTTACATTCAGAGCATTTCCTTCGTAGTGTGCATGTACTGTGTGAATAATGAACAATAAGAGCTGGATTTGATATGGTCCCTCTAAATTTAATTCAGTGGCTGTGTCTTTTCAGCCTGCCAACTGTGTTAGTGAGAAACACAAGCATATTAAATTACTAACAAAAATAAACCCTCTGTCAATAATATACATTTTGATGACACACCAGTATCGTACCCACATTTTAAATTCCTAAATTGCAGATAACTGTAGTAGGTAGCTTCCAAAGCATGCTTTTCAGCTCCTTCTCCTTCTTCGTCTCCCTCCACCCTGGACATCTTTAGACATGTCAACCTTTACCATTAGTCCTTCTCTTGCATATTGCAGCATTGTATCTCTGTAGTAACTCCCTTGATATTTTGAAATCTTTTTGAACCTTTCCTATAAAGTGCAAATGGGGATCCTGTGGTGCTCCGGAAGTAGTTTGAGTTCTAGCTCCTACCCAGCCAGCATGGTGAATGGTCATGGATGAGGGAAGTTGTAGTGCAGGAGCACCTGTAAGGCTACAGGTTAACCTTCTCTTCTATAAAGCATGCAGAAGGCATAATCACTTTCTGCTTGTTCTCACAGAATCAAAAGAATCAGCAGAACACACTGAAACTGAAGAAGAACCTCAGCTACCAGCACCACTGAAGAGTATTGCATCTGTACTAGGTTAGAGATCAAGTTTTCTTCCTCCCTCCCTTCTTCTCTCCTTCCTTTCTTTCCTTTTCTTAGCCATTCAATTATCTAGAGATCCTGTGTTGCATATTGTAATGACAATTATGCACTTGTCTTGCTTTCTCCACCATAAATCCAGTGTTGCACTTGAATTGACATACTATGTAATTAAATAACAGTATGCAAACATAAAAAGTAACTAAGCCTCTTTCCTTTTTGTCCTTTTTTTAGCAGTATATCCATGAAGAAACAATGCAATAACTTGGTCATGGTGATTCTCAGATAGTGGGGAAAATAAATTATTAAACTTATAGGGTGATATGCTACATAAATCATAATCATAGTGGATGCACTGGAGTTAATGGACTTAAGGCCATCAATTTCACTGTATCTACTGAGTTGAATATAACCAGCATGTTATGCTGAAAAGAACTATTGATTTGTTGAAAGCATGTGCTACAAAAAGCCAATGAGAAGGGAAAGCATTATTTGAAATTACCTTATGAGAAATGGGACCTGCAACAAAATGTTACACTGTGGAGTGTCCAGTTTAAGGTTCCAGAGAACCTGCTGGTACCTCTCTCCTGTGTGAGGGTGGTGCCATTTTGGCTACATAAGTGTTGGCCATTATGCATGAATATCAATATAGAGGGGGCAATATAAGTCATACAATGTCAAACTGTTATCTAAAATGCAGTTTGATTTTTTTTCAGGAGTCAGGCTACCTGAATATCCTGAGGATGCTTTCCCAGATGTAGTAGAAATGGAGCCATTGAAAAGTAAAATTATCCAATTTCTGCATGAATGGCAAAGAACAGAAGCAGCAATTTCAGAGTCACCTTTAGTTCAGGTTTCAGAATTGGAGATTGAAGGACAAACTCTGCAAATGCTTCTTGACCAAACTATTCAGTCTATGGAACGTAAGTAATTCTCCTAATTATTTTTTCTTCACATTATTTCTAGACCAGGAGATATTTGAAAGAAGAAACATTAAATAAATCAAGAACTCTAGAAGAGCAGTAGTGCTAGTTTTTTTAAAAAAATATATGAAAGGGCTTAACGGGATGCTTCTGTTATCCTATATAATAAAGTGCAAGTGTCTCTGTGTCCAGTCCCTGTGTCCCTATGTCCGCGCTACTGCGCATGTGCCCCATGGACACAGGGATTGGACACAGAGACTGGATGCACACAGCGCACTCTCCCCCCCCCCGCCTACCGTTTACATGCGGCCGACAACCGGCGCGCCCGCCGGACAAGCGCCTCACTGCGGTTGCGCTAAAGCTCGAGGAGGAGGCTGCTTCCCCCTGCTCCCCCCCATGCCGCTTCCAGCCAAGCCAGGCCAGGGCGGGGAAGGAGCCTCTCCTCCCCGGCGTAGCGTCTCGGTGCCAGCTGAGGGAGGCGGGGCGCATCGGGGAAGCGAGGGTGGAGGCCGGCGGAGGTGAATGGGGGGAGGAAGGACGCCTTTGAGCAGCGCCTCCTTCTGTCCCTCCTTGGGTTGAGGCAGCGCGTCTGACTCAACAGGGGAGAGTGAAGGCGAAGGAAAGTTTCTCCCCAGCCTCTGGCGGTGCGGTGCCTGCCCTGCCTCTCTTCGCCACCCATGGGCCGGCGGGCAGCCAGGCAAGGCCACCCTGCCCTCCTCTCCTCTCGCTTGCCCTCGCTCGCTCACGACGCCAAAATACATGCAGCAGCAGCAACAGCAACAGCCAGTTCTGGGTGCTGAGCCGTGGCAGGAGGAGGCGGCAGCGACTTGCTGGGTCAGCGCCCGGCAGCGCCGCATGGAGAGTCCTGAGCCTCTGGGATGCAACAGTGCTCTGTAGCACTTTGCTACAGAGCACCTCCTCCTCCTGCCGTGGCTCAGCGCCTGGAACTGGCTGCTGCTGCTGCTGAAGCACCGACAAAGCACCCAGCAGCGCCGCGTGGAGCGCCCCGAGCCACGGCAGGAGGAGGAGGATTCAAAGTGCTACAGAGCACTGCTGCATCCCAGAGGCTCAGGACTCGCCGACCCGGCAAGCCGCCGCCGCCTCCTCCTCCTGCCGCGGCTCAGCACCCTCCCTGCGAACGCACAACTCTGAGGAGGCTTTACGCACCTCTTCCGGTGCAGGGACGGAGCGAGGAGTCAGAGGTGCAAGGGGGGGCAGGAGGGAGGAGGAGAGCACATGCCTGGCAGGATCAGGCCCTGAGTCCAGCCGGAGGCTGCAGAGCGCCCCCCCCAACCGGGCAGGAAGGGGAAGGGGCTCAGCTTGGGGGCATGGCATATGCAGGAGGGCATAGGGGCAAACCCTGGCATCTCTGGGTCAGGCTAGCACAGACCCTGCCTGAGACCCTGGAGAGCTGCCCCCTTCAGTCCTATAGACGATGCTGAGCTCAAGGGGCACAATAAGGGGTCCAAGACGGCTGCTGCTTCGCGATGGAGGCTGCATGTAGTCGCCCACTGATCAGTGGCGTACTTGGGGCTTTTGCCGCCCCTCTCCCTGTCCCTCATCAGGGAGCCCCGTCCTCTTCCACGGTCCTCCCTCCGCTCCGACTGTCCTTCCCTCTTGCCTGCTTCTGCCTCCCTGCGGTGGCTGCAAGGGCGATGAGTTGGTTCAGGGGGCGGCAGCACAGGCACAAGCTCACGCTCTCCCACCGGCGGAGAGGGAAGGCGAGGCAGGGGGGAAAGGAAGAGCAGTGCAGCAGGGAGGTGCCCCTCTCACTCTGCAGCCCCGTGGCACCCTTTCCAGGCCACTACTCCTGCCCCCCTTTCCTCTGCCAGTGCCATTGATAAACCTATAAGCCACCACCATCACTGCATCTTTTCATTACCTCTACGAATGTCCTTGCGCTCTAGCACCCATTATTTTAACAGGCTTCAAGATACTAGTATCATCATAAAAAGTTGCTTTAGAGCTTGTAGAGCTTATGATCTACTTTCAAAGGTAGCAGAACATCTTGTGAGTGTCTGCTTGCCAGCCTGGCTGGGGCTGTGAAAACGAAGGGGTTATACAAGTTCCTACTCTTTATGCAACATGCTCTGCATGGAATCTACAACAATATGTAGGACCACAGGTTCCCAATCTCTGCCTAAAAGGGACTCTGAGCTTTAGAATTTTATGGTGCTTTTTTGGCAGGCCCTCTGGCAAGTGGAACTGGGTAATGTTCTCTGGATCTGATCTTACAGTGGTCTCTGGTGGACAACTGATGGACGAGAGCTTCTGGCTCTGAGGTTTCAACCTTCAGTGGATGATGACTCAGCCTGGGTCAGGAGTAGATAATACATTACTGCTATGGATAAAGTTGTTACATGTTCAATCAATTTTTAGTGAAAGAATATGTCATGATTTATCTCTGCTGTTGCGTGCTTTTATACTTGCATTTTAAAGAAAATAAATTAGAGTGTGATTATCTCTGGCAGATGGGATGCGGGTGGTGCTGTGGGTTAAACCACAGAGCCTAGGGCTTGCCAATCAGAAGGTCGGCAGTTCGAATCCCCGCAACAGAGTAAGCTCCCGTTGCTTGGTCCCTGCTCCTGCCAACCTAGCAGTTTGAAAGCACGTCAAAGTGCAAGTAGATAAATAGGTACCGCTCCGGCGGGAAGGTAAACGGCATTTCTGTGCGCTGCACTGGTTCGCCAGAAGGGGCTTAGTCATGCTGGCCATATAACCTGGACGCTTTATGCCGGCTCCCTCAGCCAATAGAGCGAGATGAGCGCCGCAACCCCAGAGTCAGTCACAACTGGACCTAATGGTCAGGGGTCCCTTTACCTTTATCTCTGGCAGAACCTTTTAAGTACCATGGCTGGGAATTTGGTCCTGAAGATGACGATGAAGAACAAGAAGATTTGCAAGCTGAAGCAGAGGCACTGGCAGAGGAAGAGGAAGAGGAGGAAGAGGATGAAGATGAGGAAGAAGAAGAGGAAGAAGTAAGTAACAGACTGAATGTAAGATTATATTTAGCTATGATTTTAAACACACACACCCACCCCAAAATCACAGATTGAAGACTATGGTGCATTTCGTTCTCAGCCTCAATACATGTTTCATACTGTTTCATGTAACGGAGTACTGAGATTTGGGAGTTTTCTTCAGCATTATCTACGTGCTATGACACTATTGAAATGTGGATCGTATGTGCATAATGGACACATTCTAGAGAAGAGGGGTGTCTGACCAAGTCCATTGATCTTCTTGGGCACTTTAGGAATCAACAGTACATCCTGTGGCATGTCTAGTTATTGAACCATATTTAGGGGAAAGAACCAAAGGGTAAAACTAGTAAAGGTGGCTGCTTTCTGTCGTAGCACCAGCCAACTTAGGATGGATTTGAAATACTAAACTCGGGAATTAACATTTTGATGCAAAATTAGGTTTGTGTTCTCCAGCTTTGTGCTGAGTGCCCAATAGGAATTTTTGGAGAATTCCAATGAAAATGGCACCAGAAATTGCTGGTGATAGCTTATTTTTCCCATGTCTCAGATGGAAATCAAGCCAGCAGATATGATTGATATTGGCTGTTGTTGCTTTCAGTTCACAAATGATACCTAATAGATCGTGGGGTGAGTGGGGATCCCTTTTGTATGGCGTTTCCTTAGGAACGAAATGTATGGAATAAAATAACGTAATGACTACATAATTTACAAAATTAATTACATACGGTAAGTTACATAATTTTGCCACAGCAGTAGCAAGATGAAGAGAGTTTTTGGAGGAAGACTTAACTGCAGCAGAATAGAAACAGTGCTGCATACAACAAATACAGTGTAGAATGGGAAACAATGCCTTCTTACATTCCAAGTGCAGAATTCAGTCTGTCACACTATACAGGTTCCTTAGCACTGATCTGCATAACACTGAAATGCAGGACTGCTTTCACCATGTGTTCACATTTCACTGAAGTTAATACAACTTGGAAGTGTTACTACTACCTTTCTGCTCACAATCCAGTGAGAATTACGGTGAATGCTGCCACCAAGTAGAATCAGGTTTTTCTATGCTAATCTACTTTTGCAGAAAGCAAACAAAAACAAAACAGTTGTTGGGGCAACCTTGCAATTAGCTACTCAGACAGCATTTATCACCCATGGGGAGAAAGTTAGGCGTGATTGCCATACTTAGCTGAAATAACCTCTTGCTCATCCCCTCCTACCTTTGGATGCTTATAAGTACGCCAATAAGTAAGACTAATTTTTAAAGGATGTTTATCAAAGTTATGCTCAACACCTCATCAGAATTATTTTGCTGTTTTAAGGATGAAGAAAAAGCTGCTCAGAGGAAGAGACACATGGGAGATACAAAGCACTTTTGTCCAGTGATTCTAAAGGAAAACTTTATCCTTTACCCAGGACTTCCTGACAATGCAGCTAAATATCGAGAAAAACACTATTATTTTTCAACTCCAGAAAACAGAGATAAATTTTTGGAAAACCCAGAAGAATATGTGTCTCATAATGAGCCATTAAAAGTATGCAACATTTTCAGTTTCTTCCATATGTCTGTTATAGATAAGAGATTAATGAACCAAAGTCCCAGTCTCAGACCCTGTATTAACTCAATTATGAGAAACCTAAAGTATAGGAGGCACATTCCATGAAGCCACAATTGTGCTTCTAATGTTACAATTTCTAAAAACTTTGTTAAATGAGGATATGTTTATGGACTATCATTTTAACTAAGGGGGATTGAGCAGAATGAAGGAATGAAGGAAATGAAGAATGAAGAATGCTGAGTAACTGAAGTGAATGGGAATACATTTAGGCTACAATCCGATACCCAGTTATCTGGGAGTAAGCCCCATTGAACTCAATAGGACTTATGCTTGAGTAAACATTTATATGTATTATTCAGCAGAAACCTGCTCTTTTAAAATCCAAATAATTATAATTATATTTTTCTGTTTGTTATTTAAGGCTCCCCCTATAAGAATATGTCTTTTAGGATCACATGGAGCAGGTAAAACAGTTTGTGCCCGTTGGTTAGCAGACAAACTAGGTATTTTCCACATTCAGTTTGAGGAGCGCCTGCAGGAATTGATCATGATCAAAACTGGAAAAAGAGTTGGACCTGAAGAAGAAGAGGAAGAGGAGGAAGAGGCTGTCATGCAAGAAATGGTTGAATCCCCTCAAGCTGGAGTTGAAGAACTTGAGGGTGAAGAAGAAGCTAAGCGACTTCAAGAGGTAACACCTAGACCTAGGATACATTAATGGCTTTCTGAGAGGAATATTTGAACCAGTTCATAAGAAACAAAATCAAGACCATGGAACTTTAGACTGTAGGTGGAGGTTCACTTGCTAATGTCCTCCCTAGACATACACCAAAAACTCTGCCTGCATGTCGAACAACAGCATGCTTGCCTGAGCTACTTTGAGGGATGGTGCAGGATATAAATTTAATAAATAATGTCAGGTCAAAGGCGAGGCCTATCCTTTCAAACTGTTGTGCTAGTTTGCAGTGTTCAGTAGCTTTTGTTTCTGACGGGGTAAATCCAAGAGAACATTTACTCTCTTGGTTCTAACATGGCCAAGGATGGAACTGAGTCTTCAGCAGGAAGAAAAAGCAGACAACCTGTTAAAGTTCTAGCATCTCCTGGCTTCAAGCAATAGAGGAACATGAATCCCACTTAGACTTATCCTAATATCCACATAGAGACACCTTTCAGGAAAACAACAACAACTGCTTAAGCTCTGTGTCCAAAGCTGTGTGTTTGATGTGGTATGAAAATCTTCTATGGTATTTGATATTGGAGTGTTCATCCTCACATGCAAGTCATCTCTTGATAGTGCAGTTATTAAATGATGAATATGCATGAGCCAACCAGCTCTTGTACGCAGCACAAAACAAATTTTTTGCAGGTTGAATGAATTAACTCAGTGATTCCATTGTTCCACACTTTCTATAGTGATCCAATTTCCCATGAGAGCTAAATGAAAATGAATAATTCAGAGTTGCTTGAAAAAGATTCAGCTATTCCTTTTTTAAAAAAAAGGTTTTTCAAGTAATATTGTAAATAGAGTAGCCTGGATTTTCCTATATACCTGACCCATAAATGTATCTCTTAGGAAACAGAAATAAATTCACATACAAACCTTTGTTTTACAGTATGTAAAATATTATGCAATATAATTTAAACATATTGAAGTGCCGTATTTTTCCGTGTGTTAGACGCTCCCATTTATAAGATGCCCCCTATTTTGGGGGACTTCAAATTAAGAAAACATCCTCAGCACTACCTGTGTATAAGATGAGCCCCAAATTCAAACCTACTTTTTTGGTTAAAAAAAACACCAAACAAACCCTAGTCTTATACATGGAAAAATACGGTATTTTGTTACAAAAATGTTGAGCATAGAGAATGAGTTATGTAAAATCCTTATACTGCTAAACTGTTGTCAAGCGAAGAAGAGATCAAATACATGTATTTTGGATCATTTCAACAGAAAGAGGTGCAGTTAACAGACGAAGAAGAAGCAATCAAGGCAAATATAATAGAAAGTGAAGCCTTGCCCATGGAGGTGCTTGACGGCATTGTTCTTGATTGGTGGATGAAGGAACCATTTCGGTAATTTTTATATGTCTAATATGGTCTGGCTTTTTTGTTCCATCTATAGCTCTTAGGCCTCAATCCTGTAGTTACTTGCCTGGGAATAAGCCCCACTGAACTCAGATCCAAAGAATTGAACTCAGTGGGATTTCATGGTAGATATGTATAGGATTTATTCATAATTTTGTTCTGAAGCTTCTGAACTTGTCATGCCTAATAAAGGTTATTGATTTGATTGTATAGGATTACACTGCCTCAGCATCCAGGGTGAAACATACATTTATCTGAACCTGTAAGATCTGAAAAACAGCCTAACTTACAATAACATGAGACTGGCCGGTGCTTGGTCTTGTTAGTTTCATTGAATTATGAAACTTATTAGTCACTTCTCTATTTAAAAATCGCTGCAGAATAAGTGTCATCTATTCTTTGCAATCAACTACCATAAGAGATCTACTGCAGTTCAGCCTCGTAGCTCATTTGTAGATGCTGTTTAGGTGAGCTTTTATTTAAAAGCTTTTTACCAAGTTTCTCATAGATTTGGTATTACAGTAGTGTGATTTCTGTTGTTGTTTGTAGTACTTGTATATTTTTACAAATTTTAGTGGGTTATGGAAGTGTTAGCTGGGTTGGGTAATGATCATAAGTTGTGACAAAGGCAGGAGAGCAGAATTGTGGGAGGTGGAGTGAATCTCCTCAGTTTTTTCTCTCTTATGCCTTGGCAAAAGCAGTTCATTCCTCCCTAGCTCTCTCTGTTCTTCAGTCAGTTAAGGCATCAAGTCCTACCTAGCCTTCACATGTCTCTTTGCAAGTGCCATGGATTGGCTTCTGTTCACTAGAGTCTGTCTGTCCAAGCTATCTCAGAGGAAACTCCTCTCTTTTTCCTTCAGTATCTACATACAGAGTCCATTGTTTTCCTCCAGTGTCATGTACACACACAGAGAGAGGGGGGGGGTTGACTCTCCCAACAGTTCAGAATTGAAATGGAGCCTCCTAAGCGAGCCTTGGTATTCAAATCTGTGTCATGTGATACTGCTTGCTCTGTATAATAAGTAGAGTCAATCCACATTTGAATTCCTTCCTTACATTGGACCAGAAGGAACATTCACAGTAAGTGGCCATCATGCCAATCTACCCTGCAAGCCCTAAATATCTTCTCCAGTTGCAGAGCTGCACTAGGGACACTCCTAAATGTGCACTCCTGGAATATTGACATTACGAATCCTGGTGGGATTTTTTTCCATTCAACTATGCCCATCCCTTGCCTACTAGTGGGAAATTACATACTTGCCATTAATTGGTAAGTCCTAGGAAAATTGACAGTTACTTTTTTGTATTTAGATCCACAGGTTTTATACTGGATGGTTTTCCTCGAACAGCAGAGGAAGCTCAGTATTTAGCAGACCGCTGCCTTTGTCCTGATGTTGCAGTTTACCTTGAAGTTGATGAAGAGGATGTTTCTGACCGACTTCTTCCCAAGCGTGTGCAAATATGGCAAGAGAAACAAGCTAGAAAATTTGAGAAGAAGCAGCAGATAAAAGACATGAAGGCAAAATTAAGAGTAAGTATTCAGTATCTATTAATAGGCAGTGTATCGCAGATTTAAAAAGTACAGTGTCCCTGCTTGCAGGTTTAGGATCCAAACTCATATTGTAGGAGTTTTAGAGCAAATATTGGTGCGGCACTAAAAGATGGCCAGCTAATTTATGTGACACATACCGGTAGGTATCCTAACCGCTTCAGAATTGTTTTGCCTTCTGGAGCCTAGATGAGAGTGCCTGCTTGAGACTCCCCACCTGGCTTGAAGCAGATGCAGTGCTAATTTGAAGTAAGCGGTAATTCAAATGATCCATCTTGTCAGGAGGCTTCTATGAACAAAAGGTGCAGTGCAATCCTGTGCATGTCTATTAAAAAAAACCCAGTCCCATTGAGTTAAATGGAATTTAGTCTCTGATAAGCATGCACAGGATTGCAGGCCTAAGCAAAATCAACAGAGGGAAAAAACCCCTCTGTTGCAATACAGAAGAATCTGCACAAATCCAAACGCAACACGTGCCTAATAATGTATTACCATTAGTTTGATTATTTTGTAGTATGGTCAAACTAATGGTAATACACTATTAGCCACATGTTGCATTTGGATTTGTGCAGATTAAACAAAATCAAAGCTCCTGACTCTCACTGAGTCTTCAGCATTTCTTACCTGGAATAGGGTTCTGATTCTTACTAAATTTTGCATCTATAGACAGATACATTTTGCATTTATCTCATACCCTCCAAGTGTTCAAATTTTCCATGGACAGTCCTAGTGGGGAGTGAGAAATGTTCTTATTTTCATCTGAGGAATGTTGAAGGGTATGCAGGTCACCACATAAAGAAGTATTTTTTAAAAAAATGAAGAAAAATAATGAAAAAATGCTATTGGGCCTCATCATACTACAGTATTGTAAACTTAGTAGAACCCTTCTTAAGTATATCCACCGCAGAACATCCATTGCAATTTGGATCTAGACTAGTTTCCACAGATGTATAGGAATATTAGTAAAAGTTAACCTTGCCATGTATCCTCAGGTGTCCATGAAAACCCTTTTGAAATTGAATTTTAGCATGTAAGTTGTTAATGTGTGTGTGTGTATCATATGTACTCTTTTTAACAGGCAGAGCTGGTTGCGCAAAGAAGGGCAGAGCTTTTGGCAGAGCAAGCAAAAAGGAAAATGGAGGTAAGATACACATTAAAAATAACAAAAAACATTATGGTCACTTTATATTGGATTTTGTAAAGTGGCTCACAGTTTGGCATCCATGATGCTTATTAAAAAAGATAACTGTGTTATAAATGGACTTGGGTGAAATTGCTGTTTATATTTCTGATTATGGATGAAAATGCAGCTACAGTATATGATTTCATCTTAAATTGGTCTTAATAGAGCACAGAAGCTAAATGTGTGACTTTAAACTAGGATTGTCTGCAGGGCCCTCTAGCCCAACCATGGCATTATTATCACTACTCCTGCCCCACAACACACACTGGAAAATCCCATGACAAAAGCAGTGACAGCACCATGCAGCATCAATACAATTTTAGGTAGGTATGCTTCAAATGCAATATTTGCACCCTTTTTTTACAGGATAGAGTAAAAAGAAGGTGCTGAAACAGTGTGTATCTAATATCTATATAAAAAAGGCATTGGCACTGCCATAAAACCACCCATAACTATGCTGCTGCTGTTGTGGCCATTTTTGCTTCTTCTTCAGCAGGGGGCCGGTCCACTGCCCCTCAGACCTTGTGGGGGGCCAGACTATATTTTGAAAAAAAAGGAATGAATTCCTATGCTCCACAAATAACCCAGAGATGCATTTTAAATATAAGGACACATTCTACGCATGTAAAAACATGCTGATTCCTGGACCGTCCACGGGCCGGATTGAGAAGGCGAATGGGCCGCCTCCGGCCCCCCAGGCCTTAGTTTGGGGACGCCTGCTCCAGAGGGTTCAGAAGACCTTCAGAACAGTCCACACACAGTGGACTGCAGAGCGAAGTGACAATAGTTGCCACTCTTGTCTCTAGTCAAAGCTTCTGCTAGATCCCAGCCCCTTTCACGAATAGGAGCTTTTCCTTTTTATATATATTTTTATTAGTTTTAAATTACAATCCAAGAATAGCCTCATTATAACAATACTAATTATGGTGCTGGAGGAGACTCTTGAGAGTCCCATGGACTGCAAGAAGATCAAACCTATCAATTCTTAATAAAATCAGCCCTGAGTGCTCACTGGAAGGACAGATCCTGAAGCTGAGGCTCCAATACTTTGGCCACCTCATGAGAAGAGAAGACTCCCTGGAAAAGACCCTGATGTTGGGAAAGATTGAGGGCACAAGGAGAAGGGGACGACAGAGGACAAGATGGTTGGACAGTGTTCTGAAAGCTATCAACATGAGTTTGACCAAACTGTGGGAGGCAGTGGAAGACAGGGAGTGCCTGGCATGCTCTGGTCCATGGGGTCACAAAGAGTCGGACACGACTAAACGACTAAACAACAACAATAACCAGGGCCGTCTCAACCATGTTGGGTGCCCTTGCGCCGTGGTGTGGAGATCGCTCCGGCGCCCCCGCTCCGCGGCTGGTGGGCAGGCACAGGGTGCAGCATGGCTTCCGCACGGCTCTGCCGCGCGACGCCCCCTGCCAGGCCGGCGCCCTGATGCCCCGCGCCACCAAGCCTACCCCTAGAGCCGGCCCTGACAATAACACTAATTTATAATACAATTATTAATACCAATAGTTCAAATACCGAATTATATAATTTACCTTTTGCAAAATAGAGGTTCCAGTCCCCTTTTCCCTTTTTTTTACATATACAGTTCAGTTTAATGTTATATTCCATATCTATACTCCAATTTCTTCCAACCTTGCTTGTACAAATATAAATTGAACTAAACATTCAGAGAAGGGTTGTCAAATCATAAATGTAGAGAAGAAAACTTTAAATACAGAAACTGTGGGCTCCCCCCTTTTGTACCAAATGAAGTTTTGTCTCAAATTCAAACCTTAAAGTCCTTGCAGTTGTTTACGTTCTACAGTTTATGATCTCATCTCTTCTAGCACGTATCTGTACTTTAGTCCAATTAAACTCTAATTAACAGGCAAACCTCTGCTTCTTAATGGCAGCATAGGAGGGTTTGGGGCAGGTGAAGTGCTTTTGCACTCAGCGTCTCCCTGCCTCCAGCAATCCATGCCGGAGCCAGATGAACTGCAAGTGAAGCCCATTCCCCCCTGTCCCAGGGGGGAATTTGCATGGATAATTACTTTCAATCATCCTTGTTTTTCCTTTGGCAACAATCTCCTGCTGTTGTGGGAGCTGCCTCCATTAAGGCCGAGTGGAACCGGAAACCCCAAATAGGAGCTTTCCCATTCAGAGGGCATTTTGGATCCAACACATGACTCCCTTTTTATATATGACAGCTGTCTAAATATAGTCAAGTATCTACTACATATTAGTCAGGGAGTAGGTACTTTGAAATTAGGGCATATAAATTAATGTGCAGGAAAAACTTGGGCTGGAAGCAGTTTTAATAAACGGGCAAAACAATAATATGCTTTTTGTGTATAAAATTAATCCCTTAGAAATCAAGAGGAATTAATTTTTATTGACTGTGATATAGCAGACCACAGTTTTTATGTAACACTATACAAATAGGGAACTGAAAACAAGAATCAACAAGCATTGCCATAAATTTTATTTTACATAAATATTTTCAGGAATAATATAATAATTAAATATTCCATTTTTCTCTTTTAGGAGGCTGCAGCTAAGGTTGAAAATGACATTCCTGGTGAAGAGGAGGAGGAGGAAGAAGAAGAAGATATTGAAGCTATTTTGGAAGAAGAGTTCCCGAAAGAAGAAGATGAGGGAGAAGATGAGGAAGAGGAGCAGGAGTCTGAGGCTATTGAGCGCATGAGAACTGAACTCTCAGAGAAATATGAAACTGATGTTACTAATCTGCAAGCAGTGCAGGTATTTTCAGCATTGTCTGATGTATTGTATTCTGTTTTAACGCAAGTGTAAAAAGGTAAAGGGACCCTGACCATTAGGTCCAGCCGTGACCAACTCTGGGGTTGCGGCACTCATCTAGCGTTATTGGCCGAGAGAGCTGGCGTACAGCTTCCAGGTCATGTGGCCAGCATGACAAAGCTGCTTCTGGCAAACCAGAGCAGCACATGGAAACGCTGTTTACCTAACCTATTTATCTACTTGCACTTTGATGTGCTTTCGAACTGCTAGGTTGGCAGGAGCTGGGACTGAGCAATGGGAGCTCACCCGTCACAGGGATTCGAACCGCCGACCTTCTGGCAAGCCCTAGGCTCTGTGGTTTAACCCACAGTGCCACCCGCATCCCAACATAAGTGTAACAGAGACTAAATGACACTATTTTACTATATCTAAAAAACAATATGTGAAATATCTTCTTTTTAAATCATCGGTATTGTATTCACTTTTACAGAGCAAAATTAAACACCCCAACAGACTTGCCTCCTGGAGAATGTATACATAATTGTTCATGAAGAGGAAATTGTAGACATTTCCCGCTGCATATCAGATGTGCCAAATGGAATAAAATATTGGGGGCTCAAGTAAGCCCTACCACACATAATCAATCACAAGACATGGCACACACACACAATTTGAATGGCAATGCCCATCAATTTTGAGGGGAAGCCCCCTCAAATATTTTAGGGGATGTGTGAAGGGACCTAGGAGTTGACTTTGATGGTCAATAAACATATCTTCAATAGGCTGTGAGGAATGTGCATATTTTAACTGAATTTATGCATATAGTAAACACATTCTCCAGTCAGTATGCATAATTTCCAGGAAACATGCCATTGTTTTCTATCTCTAGTTCAGAAGTGTGCAGTCTGAGCTTCCTGGGCTGCACCTGACCCACTGCCTGATCTTATGTCACCCACAACATACCTTCCCACTGATCACTAATTTTCTGCTAACTGTACCTCCCACTAAAAATAAATAAATCTATGGACTGTTTCACCCAAGTGGTTTTTGCCTTCCTTTTGGCCTTCTTCTATAAATTGGCTATTGCAGGAGTTATCATCTAGCAGAATGATTTCAAATACTATAATCTGTTTCTTTTAAAAAGGGCTAGGATTATTATTATTATTTTTGGGGGGTGTTTTCAAGCAGCTTTAAAAACAGAGAAAATGAACTTACTTAAAATGATTTATGATACCCAGCTAAATAGAGGTTGCACTGCAGGGGGGCTGGACTAGATGACCCTTAGGACCCTTTCCCAACCCTTCAATTTGATGGTTTTATGGTAGCCAATCCTATGTCAATTTTAATACCCATAGTTGTAAATTTTGATTGAAGATCTGTTGAGCAGCCTTGTAGGTTGTTGATTGTCTGATATCACAAGTCAACCTGCCACCTGACACATAGGTACAAGTCTCCCACTAAATATTTTGTGTTGCCTGCTAAATATATTGCTTTATTTGCAAGTAAAGGCATAGTGAAACAGTAGAATTTGTTGCAACAACATGGATGACTTTAAAACTGGTATTAGAAAAGTTGATGGAGGATAAGGCTATCATGCCTACTACCCCAAACAAAAGAGAATGTGTCTCAAGATGCTAAAGGCTGCCTTTAAATATAATGGTCTGAAATGTGTTGGGCTGCTTTGAAAATATGATCCCTTTTGTCAGCATCTTGAGACACATTCTGTTTTGTTTAGGAGCTCACTTCGCATGTATGCAGTCTTTGCACTTCCTATCAATGGCTACTAGTCATGATGGTTATATGTTACTTCTATGACTTGAGTATCCCTCTCAGTATCAGTTGCTGGGGAGCACAAGCAGGGAGAGAGTTATTGTGCTCATGTCCTGCTTGAGGGTTTCCCATAGACATCTGGTAGGATGCTGGATTAGACCGGCCTTTGGTCTGATCCAGCAGGCCTCTTTTCATGTTCTTAAGGATTCACTTGGCTTTGTTGTTGTTTTGCTTGCTTTTGTTCTCAGGAGGAACTTGAAAAATTGTTGATACCCGAAATAACTATTGTATCCAAGCGAAAGCCTCACATTGTGTGCTATCAATTGTATAAAAAGCTGAAGGACATAATAGAAAATCGTGAAAGCATTTTTGAGAAATGTTATCCATTAAGCTTATCCCTTGCACGCAAGATGCTAGTTCTTGCCTATAAACATCCAAGCAATTTTGGCCAATGGGACCCAATCAAGGTAAATAACCTTTAGGGAAGAATATTTTGCTTGTTTTTTACCATTATTTCTTAAATCAGTTATGTGAAGTCATATATTGATTCTTATACATAATTGTGCTATGCTATTGTTTCTAGGTATTGTTTATTATTCTAAATTTGTAAAATAGGATTGATTGTGCAAATATAATATCTGCTGCTAATACAGGCTTCCCCAAACTAAGGCCCGGGGGCCGGATGTGGCCCGTGAGGCTCTTTTATGCGGCCCTGGCACCCCCTGCCGCCCACTGCTGCCGCCTGCTCTTAACAGCGTGGCTGCCCACTTCCGGGTCGCTGGAGCATCGGAAATAGCTTGTGCGCATGCACAAGCATGATTTCCGGCACGCTTCTGGGTTGGAGGAGGCCCATGTGCATGCGCACAAGCTATTTCTGGTGTTCCGGTGACCCGGAAGTGCGCTGGAAATCGCATGCGCACATGCGTATGGGTGCACGCTCCCACGTGCTCCAGCCCACAGCACAATTGGCGCTGGTGCCACCGGCCCACGGCGACGTAAGTTTGGGGACCCCTGTGCTAATACAAATAGAATCAGGGTGGGAAACCTTTTAACCTTGAAGGCCACATTCTCTTCTGATCAACCTTCCTAGATCACATGCCAGTCAGCAGGCTTTCTACAGTGGGCTAATCTCTTCAGACTTTCACATTCCTCTTTATCATCCCTCCAAGCAAGAAAAGAAAAACCATGATCATAGCTTAAGTACATTCCAGCCAGACAAACAGAGTACAAAGCAGAGCTGGTTTGGGATGTGTTTCAGGGTGTGTGTGGTCTGTAGAGAAGCCTTCCTTGTTCCCTGCCTTCCTTGTTCCTCCTCTTCTCATTAGATGGTGGCCACAGACACAGTGATAGCTTATCATGGTCTGCGTGGACATCAGTTTCTTTCTCAGCTAGACAGAAGATCATATCTCAAGAGCTGTCAGGCAAGATGACCATGTGCAGGCCAGCGCATAGCCGAAGTCATCCCATAGGAAGCTGCCTTCTACAGAGTCAGACCATTGGTCCATCTAACTCAGTATTGTCTAAACTGACTGACAGTGGCTCTCCAGGGTTTCAGACAGGGAACATTCTCAGCCTTACATGCAGATGCCAGGCATTAATCCTGGAACCTTCTGCATTCAAGGCAGATCCACTGGACTGCAGCCCTTCCCCTTAAGCAGGGGTGTCCAAACTTTTTTCAAAGAGCACCAGAACATGTGTGAGGGCCAAGCTTTTTTTTAGGATTGTTGAACTTTTTTTATGAATTAGACCCAAAGTTGTTCAGCTTTTTTAACCCCAAAGTTAGGATTAGGACTGAAGTTGTTCAGCTTTTATAAGGGAATAAACACCAGGAAATAAACTGCCACAGGGGCCGGATTAAACCAGCCAGCGGGCCAGATTAGGCCCCCGAGCCGGACTTTGGACATGCCTGCCCCAAAGGAAGAATGCAGTTTGTTCCAATTTAGCACTAAAGAGCAGGTTTTCCAGGGGGAAGTGACAGGCAATCGTAATCACTTGGATCCATGCTTAGAAAGCTTGGACCCATGCTTTCTAGGCACGGGACAAGCAGAAGTGTGGAGAAGCCCTCAGATAGCCTACCCAACGCCTGTTTTCTTTAGATCCTTTTTTTCTTTGCCCCAAGGGAGTTGCCTTTATAAAACAAAGGAGAAACCCAAGTTAGTGTAGCTGTGTGAGTAGAGGTATATCTGCCCTGAACAAACAGTAGAACCAAAAATAGGAGTTCCTAACTTTGACATTCAGTGACAATGAGGAAAATGGGATGAGCTACATTTCACTTCCAAACTAATAGGCACTTGACACCCCAAGAAGAAATTACTAAATTGTTAAATTATTATTGTTCTTACTAACATAATGGTTTTCTGCAAAAGAATGCATTAAAAGAGCTGCTTGGTTACTTTAATGGCCTAGTTTAACTGATGTGACTGTTCTTGCCAACTTTTCCTCACCAATTACCAGTATTTGTGCTAGCATAAGTAATTTCAATAGGAAAACTTTGCTTCATTCTTATAAATTAAAAGATAATATTTTTTAAAATTGTGAATATACATTTTTCATTGGAAAATAGTTACAACAGCAGTTCTGGAGGTCAATAATTCTTTGTTTATTACAGCTAAGTGAAGGAGATGCAATCAAGCCTTTTCAAAATCAAGATACTCCTAGCTTTCCACTTATCCATCGGAATTGTATTTATTTCTTTACAAGCAAAGAGAACAGGGATACATTTATGAAAAATCCCATCAAATATCTCCGTCAGCCGAAGCCGAAGCCAACTGTGCCAGTTAAGATTGCAGTTGTGGGGCCTCCAAAATCTGGAAAGACTACAGGTATGTCTTGAATCCTGAGTGTATAGATGTTTATATATAGGTATAACAGTATTGCATTTATGAAGAGGATGGTATTTTTCTGTTCTACCAGATAACTATACTGCCAGTAAGTTCATTTAGGTTTTCCCAACACATTATTTTTTTCTTGGGTGATGTTAAGCTGTACAAGGGATCGCCTTTAGCAGGCTACTTTCAGAAAACAGTCATAGCAAACTGAAGAAGTGTGTGTGCATGCACACGTAAGCTCATACCAAAATAAAAACTTAGTTGGTCTTTAAGGTGCTACTGAAGGAATTTTTTTATTTTACTTCGATCCAGACCAACATGGCTACCTACCTGTAACCAGTCATAGCAAACCTTATGCTTTTATCCTAACTGTCTAGGTCTAATGACACGTCCACATGATGTGTTTGAAGTACATGGCATGTTCCAAACGAAAGTGGAAAATGTAGTTTATCCCTCACAAAGCTACAATTCCCAGCACTCTTAACAGCACTCCAGTTTCCAGGATTCTTGGGGGGAAGCCATGTATTTTAACTGTGTGGTGTCTGAGTGTCACCTATGACTGTGATTCTGCTTTATTGACACAATCATTTTCCTTTTAAAACATAATGGTCAGTATTATGTGTTGGTGTGGTCAAAAGCTGCTCATTAACAACAAAACTGTTTTGCAGTTGCTAAAAGATTTGCAAAAGAATATGGATTGTTGCGCCTTTCCATGGGAGATGCCATCCGTATGGTGTTAAATAATCAGCCAGAGACAGAACTAGCGCTTATATTGAAGTGGCATCTTCAGAAAGGATTGACTGCACCTGATGAACTTGCCGTGAGGGCTCTAGATATTTCACTGATGGATACTGTGTGTAACACCTCAGGGTGAGAGACTTTCACTTTAGTTATTTCATAGCATTGCTTCCAGTTGGGCCAAATTTTGGACTACATTTTCATAACATTGCTTCCAGTAGATATGGAAGGCAGTTGCCTTTGTCTGCCATGCAACTCTGCCTTGCCTAACATAAAACCAAAAAATGTAATAAATAATGCTGTACAATTTGGTCATAAAGGTTCAGCTACGCATGATGGCAGATTATAAGCATTTCTCATCAGGTTGTTTTGGTATTCTGCATTAAAGGAGGAGGATAGTAAAAATTGTACTTGAAATTGTGAAACGTAGTTTGTTTCTTAATCCAGCAAATATATATTTTATTTTCATTTTTTTAAAGCCCTGGTGAAACAGAGAAGGGCTCCAGCTGCAGTCCTATGCACATTTATCTGGGGGTAAATTCCATTGAACATAATGGCCTGGATTGTACAACACACAAAGCCAAACCATGAACACAACAGAGTGCAGACTCCTGGAGAGGAGATCACGGCCCCTTTGCGCCTTCCCAGTAGCTCTGATGCTACACTACATGAACCCGTGACTTAGCATGTCATCCAAACCCAGACATGTGGTTTAGCTCTCCCGGACATACCATGAGCCCTAAACCATAGGACAAACCTTGCCTACTACTTCTGGTAAGTCTGGAGTAAGCTAAACCATGAACTGAGGTTCAGAGTACATGCTAAGCAAAGCTATAGCTTAGCTTCATGCAGAACAGCAGTAGAGCAACTGGGGAGGAACAAAGTGGTTACCTTCGCCTCTCCTGGAGCCCACACATTCATGGTAAGCCATGGTTTGGCTTAGTATGACTTGTGAACCAGGCCATTATCTGAGTCTATAAACATGTACAGTCGTACCTTAGTTGACGAACGCCTTAGCAGTCGAACGTTTTGCCTCCCAAACGCCGCAAACCCAGAAGTGAGTGTTCCAGTTTGCGAACATTCTTTTGCAAGCTGAATGTTCAGCAGGGCTTCCAATAAATCAGAAGCCATGCCTTGGAAGCTGAATGGACTTCCAGAACGGATTTGTTTGGCTTCCAAAGTACGACTGTATAAGATTCCTGACTAAGGACAGGAGGAACAGATTCTGTAGTTGATATGCTATAACTTAGCACAGGAGTGATGAGCTTCCAGCTTAAGGGTCAAACTTGGCCTACTAGGCCTCCCTATTTGCTCTGCAAAGCTGGGCAGCCATACCCATCTCCCTTACATCCGTCATACATAATGTGTGGATTGAGGCTTCAAATAACAATTGGGAGCTTAAAGTGGGCTTATGATAGTTGCTGTACTGGAGAAGGTGTGATCCCAACCACCTATCAGCTGATGGGCAGTAGGTTTGTGACTTTCTCAAGGAGGAGAAGCAGTTTCCAGTCAGTAGAAACAGCTTCTCTATCCCAGCACTGATGGTTTGGTAGGAAGCTGCCCCGACATTAGAGGTGAAAAGGAAAAGCATGAGGCTTACAAACTGTGGGGCTGGCAATGGCCCTTGCACTCGAGAAGCTTGGGAACCCCACACAAGGTGGGAAGGGACACCATGTGACTGACAGGTGGGTTGCGCCTCACAAAGTTTGCCCACAGAGCCAAAAAGGTTCCTCACTCCTAATTTAGGACTATGTACATTGTTGGAATACTATCGAGGCCTGCTAGTTCAAAAATACCTACTTAGTTTAGTTCCCTGGTGAATGATATTATGTATGTTTTGACAGCCTATTTTAGTTTTATTCAGTCCCTTCAAAATGTATTGCCTTGGTTATGTTTCTTTTTAAAAAAAGTCTGATTCAAAGCTTTAAGGTAATTCTGGAAATCGGCACAGTGCCAATAGGAATACTAAAGAATAAATATGCTGTTTGGCTCTGTTTATTTTATTATTACTGATTCAGGATATCCTGGCATGTGTATGGGCTTCATCAACAAGAGTTACTGTTACAGAAATAAATAATAAATCTGAACCCAATCTGAACTGTGGTCATTTCCCCTCCCACAGAATTGTTATTGATGGATACCCTGTAACAAGAAAACAAGTAGACCTTCTTGAAGAAATGAAAATCATTCCAGTAAAAATCTTTGAATTAGATATTGATGTGAAGGAGGTCCTCAGAAGAGCACTGCAGGATAAACAAAACCCTAACAGGTAGCAACACCATGAAGGGTGTGAAGTAATAACCCCCTCAGGTCACATTAATACTTCACAGTAAGGCATGGTTTCTGGCTTAACATAGTTTACTGAGAAGGAGCCACATGGTACACAATGTCCAGTTGCTCCTACTTCACTACTCCCCTAGCAGAAACAGAAAAAAACAAATTACGAAGCTGCAATTAAACTTGGCTTCCCTTTACATCCAAACAATGGACTGTGGATTGTTATTTCCTAACAAGCCACAACATGTAAGCCAACAACTAACCATGGTTTAAGGCTGATTAGCAGTTGTGGCTTGTTAAGGTTTGGATATAACAGGAAGCCAAGCTTAATAGTAGCTACCTGGTAGGTTTCTCACACATGGACCAGGGAAGTAGTGAAGTGGGAGCAGTTGGCCATTGTGCACTAACCTACTGCTCATACTAGGCTGATATTAAAGCCTAATATTAATGCACTTAAAATTGTCTTCTCAGATATCCTTATCCAATGCACGACAGTTCCCATATTCTCTCTATCAAGAATTCGTGTTACAGAGCACAAACAGAAGAAATAAGACCTTACTACGAGGAGCAGCACCAAAACTGGTATGTGATTGATGGAACACACAGCAAATGGTGGATCTGGAACAAAATACTTGAGGAAACTCAAGCAATCACCAAGCAGATCCAGATCTATCTGGAAAGAATACGACAAGGTAAGCAAAGAATCCTGTTTTAAATTAATGGGAGTTTTTTTTGTTTTGTTAGTAGATTTTATATGTAATTCTGTTATGTTAGACTTGGATTTGATTTTAACGTCAAATAAATGAATATTAATATGAAACTTAAAAATAGAAGCTCAGAGTCTGATGAAGAAGCACATGACCTACAGTGGAACCTCAGTTTATGAACACCTCGGTTTATGAATTTTCGGTTTATGAACACCGCGGACCCATCCGGAACGGATTAATTCATTTTCCATTACTTTCAATGGGGAAGTTCGCTTCAGTTTATGAACGCTTCAGTTTAAGTACACTGCGGACTGTCTGGAACGGATTAATTCACTTTCCATTACTTTCAATGGGAAGGTTCGCTTCAGTTCATGAACGCTTCAGTTTATGAACAGACTTCCAGAACCAATTGTGTTCATAAACCGAGGTACCACTGTATTTGAATAATAAAGAGAACATGAACCCATTACAAATCTTTGGGCTGGTCTACACTCTGCTTTATCATGACTTTGAGGTTGTTTGAGTCCCAGATTTCTGGCCATTGTTCACATTAATGTTGCTCTCAACCAGAACTCATCCCATGAATCACACCAAATCAGGTGGAAGAACCTAGCACTCCACAGTTGCAAGTTTACTCCAACCAATTTTGGGCTATTCCCTCCCTCCCACTGCAACCCCATAAGATGCAGCCCACAATGCTCAGTAGGTTTCCCCCCCTCCCCCCGGCCCTTGGGAGATGCTTTTGTTGGGAGTACAGGGGGGTGCTGCTGAAAGGAAAGAGGAAGTTTACTTTCAGCTCACACAACACTGTATACAACTCTTACCAATTCAAAAGTTCTGCAGTTATCATCTGTATTTATACATTTATAGCCTGCTTCTTGCCCATCATCTTTCAAAGGGGTTACAATATGGTTACCAGACGTCCCTGTTTCCCAGGGACAGTCCCTGGATTTACAAATATGTCCCCGGACACAATCCGTCTCCGGATTTCATTTCATGTCCCCAGATTTATATTTTAAGTGTTGTAGATTTATTAGTAGAGAATGAATGTTGTGTGATTGGTTCAACGGCACAAGACACAGCATATGGGGACTTCTGGCGAGGCAAAATGGCGGGCGCCATGGCAGCGAGCAGCTCCTGAAGCCAGCCAGAGTCAACTGCACTACCAGGCTGGCTCTGGGCTGCTGAGACTGCCGCTGCCACCACCATTGCCGAGGGGGAACCAGGGATGCCCAGCGCGCCAACTGGGGGAACCGCTCACACACACCCTGCGACCCAAATCAAGCTGGGCACAAGAGCGCCCAGCCACCCTGCCAAATGCCCGACGGTGCTCTGGGGCCAGGAAAACCCTGGAGCCAATGCAGGGAGGAGAAGGGAGAGAGAGAAAGGAAGGAGAAAAAAGAAGGGAGCCCTGACCTTGCTGTGCCGCTGTCGCTGCTGAAGAGGAGAGGTAGGAGAGCACCGGGACGGCAAGGACATGTGGCCAAGCCCAGGCCCGACCCAAGCCTACTCCACAGTGGCTAGCACTCCAAGAGAGCAGGCCAGTGCCCAGATTAAGGCTGTGCAACAAAGGAGACCACAGAAGAGAAGATATTACTTCTTTTTTTTTTAAAAAAAAAAACTTTTTAAAAAAATAAGTATTTTTTCCTCTTTTAAAAAAATGTGTCCCTGGATTCTTTGAAAAAAATCTGGTAACCTTAGGTTACAAGTCAACCCAAATGGTAGATAGGATGGTAGTGCTGTTATCTAGTAGAGCAAGGATCCTTCCAGATTGCCCTTTCACCAATATGAGGTAGGGATAGCTTGAAACTTGACTTCAATTATTGTTGTTGTTGTTAATCATTTTTTATTCAAAGCAGCTTTTGTAAGCAAACTCCAGATTCTGTTTTGAAACGGAAGTGAAAAGCTACATATGGTCAAAGTCTAGTTGTAATTTAGTGCCCTTCGTGTAAAAAATCCATTTAGCAAATGAATTTTTTTCAGCTGTGAATGAAATACAATACTGCTAGTATAGCTAACTTGTACAAAGCATGTTAATAAATTAATCATGTGTAGTAAGCCTTTAGATTCCACAAACTGGTGAGCTTTCTGTTTCATGGAGGCTAGATTAAATTAGAAACATCTTTCTAACTTCTTGATATTCACAGAAGTTAATCAGACTGACCTGCCAACCAAGCTATATACAGTATAACATACTGATTTGCTCTGTATTGTTTGGTATAGCTTTTGCATTTTCACGTACTGTATCAGGACAATAGGTATAATCTTCCAAATATGCAGTGTCGCAGGTGAAACTTCACAGCATTGTATCCAATTGTTAACAGGAATGGCAGCCAGTATTGCCGATTTGTGTATCACGCCACAAGAACTGCTGTCTCGGCTGGGAGAGTTTGGGCAATATTGTCCTGTCAGCCTTGCAGAAAAGGGAGAGCTCGTTGATTGTTCTGTAACGCCTTCTCTAAAGTTTGCAGCAGAATTTCGAGGACATTACTACAAAATGGCTGGACAAGAGGAACTAGATGTAAGTATCAAAAGGGGTAGAATATATATACATAATCCATTTGGAAAGCAAATGGGTGCTGACACAATGTACCGGTATCCTATATAATAATGTCCATGTTGTCCCTGCGTCCAGATGTCCCGTGTGTCCCTGGGTCACTGCGCATGTGCCCCAGGGATACAGGGATTGGACAGCAGAGACTGCGCGCGCGCACTCTCCCCCCACTCTGCCTCCTCCAACCGCCGCTCCCGCCGGAGCGGCGGTTGGAGGAGGCGGGGGGGGGGAAGAGTGCGCGCGTCCTTCCTGTCGGCGGCTGGGGGAGAGGAAGGAAGGAGGAGAAAGCGCCGCTTTCTCCTCCTCCGTTCCTGTCCCCCTGCCGCCGACAGCAAGGACGGGTCCCAGGGTTCGGAGAAGCGCTGCGCAAGCGCTTCTCCGAACCCTGGGATGTCTGCTTCCTGTCGGCGGCTGCGGGAGAGGAACGGAGAAGGAGAAAGCAGCGCTTTCTCCTCCTCCGTTCCTGTCCCCCTGCCGCCGACAGCAATGACAGGTCCCAGGGTTCGGAGAAGCGCTGCGCAAGCGCTTCTCCGAACCCTGGGATGTCTTCTTCCTGTCGGCGGCTGCGGGAGAGGAACGGAGGAGGAGAAAGCAGCGCTTTCTCCTCCTCCGTTCCTGTCCCCCTGCCGCCGACAGCAAGGACGGGTCCCAGGGAACGGAGGAGGAGAAAGCAGCGCTTTCTCCTCCTCCGTTCCTGTCCCCCTGCCGCCGACAGCAATGACAGGTCCCAGGGTTCGGAGAAGCGCTGCGCAAGCGCTTCTCCGAACCCTGGGATGTCTTCTTCCTGTCGGCGGCTGCGGGAGAGGAACGGAGGAGGAGAAAGCAGCGCTTTCTCCTCCTCCGTTCCTGTCCCCCTGCCGCCGACAGCAAGGACGGGTCCCAGGGTTCGGAGAAGCGCTGCGCAAGCGCTTCTCCGAACCCTGGGATGTCTGCTTCCTGTCGGCGGCTGCGGGAGAGGAACGGAGGAGGAGAAAGCAGCGCTTTCTCCTCCTCCGTTCCTGTCCCCCTGCCGCCGACAGCAAGGACGGGTCCCAGGGTTCGGAGAAGCGCTGCGCAAGCGCTTCTCCGAACCCTGGGATGTCTGCTTCCTGTCGGCGGCTGCGGGAGAGGAACGGAGAAGGAGAAAGCAGCGCTTTCTCCTCCTCCGTTCCTGTCCCCCTGCCGCCGACAGCAAGGACGGGTCCCAGGGTTCGGAGAAGCGCTGCGCAAGCGCTTCTCCGAACCCTGGGATGTCTGCTTCCTGTCGGCGGCTGCGGGAGAGGAACGGAGGAGGAGAAAGCAGCGCTTTCTCCTCCTCCGTTCCTGTCCCCCTGCCGCCGACAGCAAGGACGGGTCCCAGGGTTCGGAGAAGCGCTGCGCAAGCGCTTCTCCGAACCCTGGGATATCTGCTTCCTGTCGGCGGCTGCGGGAGAGGAACGGAGAAGGAAAAAGCAGCGCTTTCTCCTCCTCCGTTCCTGTCCCCCTGCCGCCGACAGCAAGGACAGGTCCCAGGGTTCGGAGAAGCGCTGCGCAAGCGCTTCTCCGAACCCCAGGATTCTAGCGCCCGTTATTGAACGGGCTGAAAACCACTAGTATACAAATAAAAGTTCAAAGAGCTGGTGTCCTGCAGTAGCTCAGTGTGGGCTGGAAACTCCCTACTTGCAGTCTTACCACTCACTTGGTGGCCTTAAAGGTAAAGGGACCCCTGACCATTAGGTCCAGTCGTGACCGACTCTGGGGTTGCGTGCTCATCTCGCATTATTGGCCAAGGGAGCCGGCGTATAGCTTCCAGGTCATGTGGCCAGCATGACAAAGCCGCTTCTGGTGAACCAGAGCAGCACATGGAAACGCCGTTTACCTTCCCGCTGTAGCGGTTCCTATTTATCTACTTGCACTTTGATGTGCTTTCGAACTGCTAGGTTGGCAGGAGCTGGGACCGAGCAACGGGAGCTCACCCCGTCACAGGGATTCGAACCGCCGACCTTCTGATCAGCAAGCCCTAGGCTCAGTGGTTTAACCCACAGAGCCACCTGGCAAGCCAAAAGATTGAAGAGTTTTGGGGTGTCTTAAATACTAACAAATGTATTTGAGGACTAGCCTCCAGTTAGCTTCAACCATTTGCAATATGGCACTCAAACTAGTTTACTGTTCATAGCTGTCAAGTTCTCCCTTTTTTAAAGAGAAATTCCCTTATGCGGAATAGGCTTCCTCGCAAGAAAAGGGAAAACTTGACAGCTATGTTACTGTTATGGGAAGCACTTTGAATGTTTTAATTATATAGAAGTGTTCAAAATTATTGTTTTATGGATGCTGACTCCAAGAAATAGTTAGCCATTGTTTTGTTGTGGCATTTGTCATTGGGCCTTGTTTTTATAAACCCTTTATTCAAAATGACCCCAGTGAAAGGGAAATTCCATTTTTAGGTTAGAATTTTCTTTCCAAATGTTTGCATTCCTGGTGTGTGTGTGTGTGTGTGTGTTGAATGAAATGATGATTTTGAGGAGGGATGGCAATACCCAAGTGTTTGCCTTTATTTCGAATAAGTCTACACCCTCTATCATATCATCTGCTTGTCCTCATAGCCTCTTTTTTCACTGAAAGCTGGGCCATGATGATGTTACCTTTATTGTGTTCTCCTGGACTACTTTATTTCTCAAAATTGGATTCTGTCCCTTAAACAAAGATTGTATTATGTGCAAAAGAAAAAGCTTCCCAAAGCACCAAAATTCTGACACTCTTTCCCCACACTAAAGATGGTAAACATATACCATCTGTCCTGGAAGTGTTCCAAGCTAAACCCCCTGGCCTAAATGAAATCAAGCATCAGAACAACTTGGCCACAATAAGGACATTTTGCCCATGGTATGCCTATTTTCCACCTTCCCATTTTGACTCTCTGGCACCCTATCTGCATAATCTAGCAATTCTAAAATATAGACATATTTTACCCTCGCAATATTGAATGTATTGCCCTTGGTTGCACTTGAGGGACGATTCCAACAGATTCCACACAAAAAACATATTTGCCCCTGTGGAGAGGGCAGTACCAAATTGGTGGCGCATGCCCTTCTGGCTTGCATTCTTTATAAAGACTTGAGAAATGAGATTATCACCCCTCTTTTATTGTCCATTCCGGGTCGCCCAACCACTGCCACCTTGTCCTTTCTCTTGGCAGATCAAGATGAGCAGGTGACACAAAAGGTTGCAAGGTTTTTAGGTGGGGCAATCAGAATAAGATTCACTATTTGAATGTTGATTCAGGACCCTAAAGTGTGTTTTATATAATTGACTTTTTATTTCTGTTCTTTGTATATCGTGTTGTTGTTTTGTTGCTATGGCCGATGGCTGACACAAATAAAGATTCATTCATTCAAGATTGGATTATGTCTTTATTCTGAAGTGCACCTAATGCAACTGGTGTTGAATGTTATATATAACAGTGGTTCCCAACCCCCAAGAACACTGGAAAATTGCTGAGAGTCTTGGTGGACCACTTGGAAGATTTTTCTGCCTTTTGTATGACTTATAATGTATTCTCCTATATGTTGTATGTTTTTTAATTGTATTTTTCTTGCTGATCTTATTTCTTATATATTTTATTGTATTACAACTTGAACTACACATAATATAAAATACAACAGATAATAAAACACAACATAAGAAATAAAAGCAGCTACAAATATACAATTTTTTTTAATTAATTCACCATGTCTGCCTTTCACATTAGCTATGCCAGGTGTTCTTCAGACAACCCACACCACCTGATTGAAGCTCATGGACCACTGGTCTGCAGGCTAGAATTTCAAAACTTCTGTTATATAAGAAATAAGGGGGGGGGGGAGAGATACATCTGTTCCTTAATAAGTAGCCTCAAATGATTTTGACCATGAATGAAAACATGAAATGTTTCTCCTCCTTCTCATACATTGCTTTCAATGCAGAAATTCCTGAAGAATCCAGAATTATATGTCCCCCCATTAGCACCTTATCCTCTCCCTCTCCCACACAAACTACCAAAGAAACTGACTGCAGCAGATGTGAAGGCTTTATTTCCTATGCAAGCTGAATTGCAAGGATACTGTCCAGTTACTTACCTAGATGGGAAGCAAAGGTAAACACATTTCCAAGGATTTCTGTTAATGTAGAAAAATATAGAAAAATGCAATCTGTGCTAAGAAGTTCTCAAACAGGCAAACTACAACACCTTCCACTTTGCAGAATCATTACTATTCTGCATCATATCATATTATTTATTGGACTTTATTGAATAAAATTTTAAAGTGGTGAAGGTGATGTTAACATGGTGTGGGAGTGTACTTGATAACTTTACGTAGGATTTAAGAATCTTTGCATTATTTGGGTGTATCCAAAGGTGCTTTTCTGCATTCCATTCACCAAAGGGTTATTTTGCACCTCAAAAAAACTATGCAACTGTTACCCTTCATGGATTAAAAATTTAGATCAGCCACATGAATCCACAATCAATAATGGACTGGATGTGGGCATACAAATGTAATCCACTTGACAGAAATATTGCTGGTTAGAAGTGCTGATCCAAGGATATTGATGTAGCATGATTTGGATGAGGTTGTACTCTTTTCAAACAATCTGGTCCATAGTTTGGGGATGCTCCTCCAGGTGGCAGGTGTGGCCAGAAGAACTTCATTGGCAAGTGTAGCAACTGTGACTTCTGGAGAAAGCAGACCTGGCCATGGTCATGCATGCTTCAGGTTGCAATCCTATACCCATTTATTTGCAATCTCCTCTGAACTGAATGAGATTTACTTCAGAGCAGGCATGTATAGGATTGCAATATTATACAAAGACTGGTTGTTGCCACATGCTGGATCTGCTTTTGAAAACACCTGGTCCAAAATGTTTTTCTGGAGCATGCAGCTCCTCTTTTATGCCAGTTTCACTGGCTGCAAATCAATTTCTGGACTCAGTATAAAATTTCAGTGTAAAGCCACAAATCACTTAAAACCAGGGTAAAAGAACAACGTTCTCCTACCAGCTGCAGCAAGTATGAAATGCAAATGTGTTGATGATATCTTCCTTTCATTTGCTGTTTTGAGGTACGAAGCACTGGTACCTGGAGACATTGAATATGCTGTACTTTATCGCAACAAGCTATATATTTTTGAAAGTGAAGAAAAGCTTCAAAAGTTTATGAGGTACTGAATACATCACTTTTTTACTTTTATTTATTGCTTTGTGTTTTGTTTTGTTTTTTAAAAAAAACTCCTGCAATTTCTGTATTCTTAGATTACCAGAGAAATATTGGAACCAGACCCTCCCACATAAACTTCCCCCAATAAAGGAGCCAATATTGCTGACAGCTCTTCCCCTGACTGGATACCTGGAACAGGTTATTATTTATTGTTAATGACACTCAAATTGACTTACCTTTGGGGGCCAAGATTCAAATGGGCAGCATCTAATCTCAATGTTGCTAAATGAATTCAGTGATGTAATGAAGCCATGTCACAGCTTTAGTCTTAGTTTTGCAAAGGGTTTTCTTTTATTCTGGTAAAGATGACTGCTGCCTTCCCTCCTTTTTCTAAAGTAATAGACAGTAATGGAAATAAGGGCCCAAATGTTGCACTTGTTTTAACTCTGTAAGCTTTGGCAGGTCATTCAGTATTCTCCAAACTGACAGATGGTGATAAAGGTATTTATCAGAGCTCCAGGGGCTGCTGAAGCTATGACTTGGATGGCAGAGTTAGGAATATGTTGAGCAACTTTCAAAGTGATACAAAACTGAAAGGCACTGTAATTGATATAGAGGAGAATTAAAGGCCAGATTATGAATGATAGCACCAAGCAGTAAAGATTACAAAACATAAAACCTTATTCACGGAATAGTGTTTGTATTGCTCAACTAACATTAGTGTTTGTGTTTGTTTGTAGGGTGTGGCCACAGCTCTGATAAAAGCAATGAATGAAGTAGGTTGTTTAAAACCAAAATTTCCTTTCATAAGTGTGAAAAGGACTGCTCTGCTGTTCATAGCCTATCATTTGAAAGGTACAGTAAAATGTGTGCTATTATAGTATGAAATAAATAAAATAAAAATTAGTTTATCTTTTTGACATTGATCTTTTATTATTTTGTTGAACATACATGGTGACACAAGTCAATGCAAGCAGAGTTCTGATCATGCAATAAGATCTCCCATTCAACCCTCCAGAAGAGATTTGGGGGCCATGGGAAAGAGTGTTGGGATAGGAGAAAGGGGAAATTGCTTTATGCGAGTGGAAGGCTATTCTCCTGCAAGCTGGACACATTCATCCTAGAATAGTCTATGGTCAAACTAGAAGTGACAAGGTAGGGTTCTATTGCAATAGCAGAAATCCTTGCTCTGACAGAACATTCACAAAGCACACTACACGGGATACAACCCCATGTCTTTAGATATGGGCCTGCCCCATTAAAGTGGAAAGTGCGGGGTGGGTGCTGAATCCCTTCTCCTACCTGACACTCTTAATTTATCCCTCCAGATACTTTTCTTACACCTGACTCCAATACTGGAAGAAAGCCCAGCTGGAAGCACAGGTGTGGGGTGCAGGAAGGATTTGACATCCAATACCTGTGCACGCAGGTGGCGCTGTGGGTTAAACCACAGAGCCTAGGGCTTGCCGATCAGAAGGTCGGCGGTTCGAATCCCTGCGACGGGGTGAGCGCCCGTTGCTTGGTCCCAGCTCCTGCCAACCTAGCAGTTTGAAAGCACGTCAAAGTGCAAGTAGATAAATAGGTACCGCTCCAAGCGGGAAGGTAAACGGCATTTCCGTGTGCTGTTCTGGTTCACCAGAAGCGGCTTTGTCATGCTGGCCACATGATCTGGAAGCTGTACGCCGGCTCCCTCAGCCAATAATGCGAGATGAGCGCCACAACCCCAGAGTCGGTCACGACTGGACCTAATGGTCAGGAGTCTCTTTACCTTTACCTGTGCACTGCTTTTGACTCTTTAAATTGCACATCTAACCCTTCCTCTGCATGCTGAAGGTGCAGACCTACATGGATCTACCTCCATCACATTTAGTTTGGGCCACTGGATAACTAAGTTAGGCACTGTACCTAAATTCTGGATTTCTAGTTAGAAGCAACTGCACCATCACTGTGAACAGTCACGTAGATAGGGATTCAGTGTGGAGATCTTGTAAACTCTTGATGTTGCATAAATAATTCTGTAATCTGTCAATAATAATAATTTATTATTTGTACCCCGCCCATCTGGCTGAGTCTCCCCAGCCACTCTGTGCAGCTCCCAATCGAGTATTAAAACAATACAGCATTAAATATTAAAAACTTCCCTAAACAGGGCTGCCTTCAGATGTCTTTTAAAATTAGGATAGTTGCTTATTTCCTTGACAGCTGATGGAAGGGCGTTCCACAGGGTAGGTGCCACTACCGAGAAGGCCCTCTATCTGGTTCCCTGTAACCTCACTTCTCACAACGAGGGAACCGCCAGAAGGCGCACGACGCTGGATCTCAGTGTCCGGGCTGAACAGTGGGGGTGGCGACGCTCCTTCAGGTATAGAGGACTGAGGCCGTTTAGGGCTTTAAAGGTCAACACCAACACTTTGAATTGTGCTCGGAAACGTACTGGGAGCCAATGCAGATCTCTCTACTCCCAGTCACCAGTCTAGCTGCCGCATTCTGAATTAATTGCAGTTTCTGGGTCACGTTCAAAGGTAGCCCCACGTAGAGCGCATTGCAGTAATCCAAGCGGGAGATAACCAGAGCATGCACCACTCTGGCGAGACAGTCTGCGGGCAGGTAGGGTCTCAGCCTGCGTACCAGATGGAGCTGATAGACAGCTGCCCTGGACACAGAATTAACCTGCGCCTCCATGGACAGCTGTGAGTCCAAAATGACTCCCAGGCTGCGTACCTGGTCCTTCAGGGGCACAGTTACCCCATTCAGGACCAGGGAGTCCCCAACACCCACCCGCCCCGTCCCCCCAAAAACAGTACTTCTGTCTTGTCAGGATTCAACCCCAATTTGTTAGCCATTAGGTGTTGTATAATTGCATAATGAATTTAAAAGTACAAGTGATATGGCATAATCGTTATTATTTAACTTCCTGCAGCATATAACCCCAAGAGCTCTGATTATATACGAAAGAAGTACAAGAGGAAGTTGGAACGCTTCATAGATCATTGTGAACTTATACCATACCTGGGAATCAAAATGACACAGAGGTATAAAGAGCCTCAAAATCGACCTATTGACTTTGATCACAAATTACATACCTTTTTGTCTCTCAAAGATGTGGATCCAACCTCTCATTAGCCTGGAATATATTTACATTTGAATGTTAAATTCTTTTGGTTTTTGTGCTGATCGTGCCCAATAAATGATGGATCTAGCATAACAGCCTCAGAACATAAACAAAAGTCCTATAGTTTCATGCATTTTAGTGGGACAATTTGCAATTTACTCATATATCCTGCAACTAATACTAAAATATACTTGGTTTTTATTTATTTTGGTGTCATTGAAAAATATTCAGTCTAAAACTATTGTTCTCTAATGCTGTAATGCAGATATTTAAATGCAATGTCTTTTATTATAAAGCCACTTAGAATGCTTTTGATCTTCTGTAATTAGTGATTTTTTAATCTTTCTTCTTTGTAAAGTATTAACTTCTATCTATATTTAATTGAAATTAAACATTATTCAACTAATACCAATTGCTTGCTTCTTACGGATTCAAAAGAGTTATTTTATTTTGCCCTTCTGCATAGTATTATGAACAGGGTGGTCATTTTACTTCTGCATGTGTAAATCTTCTAAGGAACGAGAGCTACTTAGCATAGCATAGTGTACACTGTCAGCTGCCAAAACAGCTGCATGCTGCTATTTCATGTGTGGGCACATCTAAGAAATGCAGTCCATTGTAACCCCTTTCTGTGTTCATATATGGCGGAACAGACACACTGAGATACTCTGAATAGTTTCTCAGATGAAAGAGATTGCACCTGCCTGCATCTCCCTTCACACAATTCCTTCTTTATAGAAGTGGGAAATCAGATGTTTCTTAGAAGATGTGGCATCTTCTGCTGTACTTAATAAACCTGTTTTCGATGAAGTGGCAAATTAGTGTCTGAGCTGAACCATTTCCCATCAATCTCCCATTCAGGGACTTCCCCATTAAACATTGTTTTGGTGGTGGGTTATCACTTTTTCTGATCTTATATAAAGGTATTTCAGTTGGGCTTGCTTCCAAGTAATTCCTTTATGCTTAGCCTCCCAGCTCAGCAGCTACAAGACTAGGATTTAAACAAGTGGTTTTTCCTGTATATTTTCTTACATCAAGATGTCTTGCTTGAGCTTGACCTTGATGTGTAAGCAACGTTGTCTGGATAGTCACTTATTTGGTTAACCTGCTATATAGCTCTGACTCCTGCTCCTTCACTCCTTTTGCGAAGATGGTGGCGACAGCAACGAACATGTCCAGCACTCCCAATCCTCCCCATTGGCCTGCAACGAGAGCGAGTGGGCCTCAATCCTTCCAGCCACGAGCAGAGAGGTAGCTTACCCGTCTCTCGCTTACTCGCCAGCACTGTCCCTCTGGGTGCTGCGGCAAGTCCAGGGCTAGATTTAGGTTTGATGAGGCCCTAAGCTACTGAAGGGTATGATGCCCTTTATATGTCCAGCTGTCCTTTGTCAACAACAAATTGTCACTGTTTTTGTGTTGAATATATGCTATATGGTAATTTATCGACCTAACAGGTATCTAAAGCCATTTGCACATGTTGCCATGCAATCAGTCCATGCAGAATGTAGGCACCCTATCTATAGAAAGGAGCAAACCAGTGATATTTTAGGGAGCAGGCTAGCAGGCGGGGCCCATTACTTACATCATAGGAGCCTACACAACAAAAACACTGTTGCTTTATGTAAGTTTTATTTTATTTGTTTTTATCTGATATTTTGGAAATGTACATCCAGGTTTTTTCCCTTTATTTTTTTGGAGGGGGAGGCCCTAAGCTATAACTTGTTTAGCATATACGCAAATCAAGTCCGATCCTTACCCGAGAGACGAACAAACGCGGAGGCAGTGCTTGGTGCTCCTTGCCGCCTCCAAGTCTGTTTTTGCAGGCGAGCAAGTGACAGTCAGCCAGCTGCCTTGTGCCGTCCAACTTCGGGGAAGGAAGCGGCAGAGGACAAGACACCCGCCCTTGACTCATCCCTGCCGATGCAGCAATACGCCAGACGTGCCTCCTTTCCGCGCCCAGCTCCCGCTTGACTGCCTGAGAGCAGCAAATGAACCAGCCGAGCCGCCTACGCCCCACCCCCCGAGTCTCCATCGCCGCTCCCGTCCATCGCAGCAAACTTCCTATCTTGCTCCGCCCACTGCCGCGCGCTGAATTTCTGACCCACTTCCTGCTCCGCGCTATCGTCACTTCCGGGATGCGCGGCCGCCGCTTTTGGCCTGCGCGTTCGGCTTCTTGCTCAACTGCCTGTCACGGGGCTCGGGGGTCCGGAGCTTCCTTCGCGCGCGGTGAGTCTGCCTTCCCCTTGAAGCGCTGCTAACTGACTACCGAGGAGGGCTCTGCCTACCCCCCCTCAGTGTACGGAAGCGGCCAAGCGTTTAAGGGCGGCTCCTGCGCCTTCCACTCTTTCCCAGTCAGGGTGGTCCCTTGTCCTGCTCCTAGTTGACAGCAATTTCTGGTGTGGGGCTGGGCTGCCAGTGCTGTCTTTCCTGGCAAGGCTCTTGCGCCTTTTAAATTTTAGTTAGTTAGTTAGTTAATTTATTGTTCCGGTTCTCGACCAGCCTTTTAAATTAATAATCTCCCAAGAAGCAGGAATTCGGCAAGTGGAGCCTTTCTGGTATTTGGCATCTCCGCGCAGTGATGGAAGAAGCATCACCTGTTGAACTTCTGCTTATTGTCAAGAAAAGTAAAAAGGGACAGAGGATAGAATTTTGATGTCTTCCCACACAGACACCTCCCCCTGGAGAGAAGAGAGGAAAGAATGGGCAATTTTACTCCCTTTTCCGGTTCTTTATCTTTCTGTGATTATTATCATCATTATTATAACTCCCCTTTCTTCTGTTTTTGTTTTTCTCACTGGGTGTCAATGGGAGTCATTAGGTGGGAGGAGTTTAGAGAATAATAAGGAAGAAAATTAGTTTTGACTATTCTTTCATTAGTGAGATATTTCCCTCCTGGGACAAGTTCATTGGAAGGAACTTTAGCATTCTCTTGTTGTCTTAATGGAACTGTGATATAAAATGTTTCTTTGGAATGCATACAGCTTGATATCTTTGATGTTCTTAGCGATGGTATTGTGAGTAGATGGCACATGCAGATGACTATAGACAAAGCCTACCTCAGAACGGGACATGAAACAGCCAGTGCTTGTTTTTCTTTCCTCTAAACCTGCAAAAGCATTGGAAAAGAAAACCAGATGGTTTCTGCCGATATGATAAGCCCGATAGTGATCTAATAAAAGACTTTATTAAGACTAATTTTATTGAGCAAAGGTGGTTACTACACAATTCCTTATTCAAGGAAAATAATACACCTAAGTTTGAGGCTCAGGCTTTGCTATGCTATTTGGTTATATTGCAAGCTGCTCTGCATACTTTGAGTAGCAGAATGTTGTGCCCGGTAGATTCACAACCTCTGTGAAAAGGTCCTATAATTTTACAGTTATTTTCTACTAGGCCGTGAAAACCTGTCTCTTTTACCCTCCTTCCTCAAAATGCAAATTATTTATCTGGCTGCAATCTAGATTGAGTTATGCTTAGAATTTGGGATATGTGTATACTGAGAAAACAAGCTATGGGGAGGGGCCACAGCTCAGTGGTAAAGCACATGTTTTACAGATTCCGTCCTTGGCATCTCTAGGTGGGCCTGGGAGAGAATCCTTACTGGAAATCCACTGCCAATCAGTACTGACAATATTGAGCTAGTTAGTCTTGGTATAAGGCAGCTTTTTATATTCCTAAGAGGTATATTCTTGCTTTGGTCTCTTAAATCCATTTCTGGCATACAGTATTAATGCTACTATTTTCCTTACAACACTGTGTCTTCTAAGGTAAGCATTTCTTACCATGAATGCAATAAATACTTGAATACTTCATTGCATTGGTAAATTCATAGAAGTTGAGTTGGTCATTGGGTACTGGCCATAAAAGCCAAGTGTAGCCTCCATGTTCAAGTATAGATGCTGGGGCAACTAATTCTGTCACCATCAAGCTCTGTTTGAGAATTTCTGGTCTGCTGCTAATAGAAATAAAGCATTGGACCAGATGAACCTTAGGCTGCTCTAGAGACATTATTTATTTTACTTTGTCCTCGTGGTCCTTTATTGGGAACAGGAATAGAGAATTCTAAGCGGAAGAATGCTTGGTCAATATGAATAGTTTCCTTAGTAAATTACTACATTTATTTCTAAAAGTATCCCAAGCAAAGTATCCTTTCTGAAGACCAGGACAGTTGCTGACAGTTGGTGTAGATAATACTGAACTAGATGATGATGATGATGATGATAATTTATTTATACACCGCCCATCTGGCTGAGTTTCCCCAGCCACTCTGGGCAACTCCCAACAGAATATTAAAAACACAATAAAACATCAGATATTAAAAACTTCCCTAAACAGATGGACTGATAGTCTAACTGATACAATGCAGCTTCCTATCTTCATGGAGGAATACTCCATGCAACCAAACCAACAGGGAGAGATAAAAAAGCTAACTTCCAAGCCACTGTGGGAGACTGGGGAATCCTCCAGAACAGCAGTTAATGCTCTGTGTGGGGTTCTGCAATCGCCCCATGTGCATACACAAGGACTTTTCCAATCATGCAGAAGCTCCTTGAATGGCAGCAGTGTTTCTCAACCTTTGTTCTGTTTACAGCAACAATGGATGCAGCAGTTCCTGATGCTTCTGAGAAGCGTATAATCATCCACTCGCAAGTTCACAGAGATACTATTCTGGCCAGCTTTGAAGAACAGAGGAGAAAAGATTTTTTGTGTGATATCACTTTAATTGTAGAAAATGTTCACTTTAGAGCACACAAAGCTTTACTTGCTGCCAGCAGTGAATATTTTTCCATGATGTTTGTTGATGAGGGAGAGATTGGCCAATCGATCTATATGCTGGAAGGAATGGTGTCAGATGCTTTTGGTGCGCTGTTGGAGTTTATCTACACTGGTTCTCTGCAAGCTAATGAAAAAAGTACAGAGCAGATTTTAGCCACAGCTCATCTCCTCAAAGTGAACGATTTAGTAAGGGCTTACACAGAACAAGAGAAGAATTTTAGCACATCTGCCACGCCTACTAATGTGGGCACAGTAGCTGCCTTGACAAATGACAAAAAAAGTGAAGATCCACCAAAGCGAAAACGTGGAAGACCAAGAAAAGTAAAGAATATCCAAGAGGAAAAACTTGGTATATCTGCTGAAGATGCTCAGTTAAGAGAGAACAACTCTGTTCATAATAAGCAAAACTTTATGGATAAAGATGCTGTGGTGGAAGACAGACATTCCAATGAGGAGATTCCTGTAAGCAGAGAAGCAAGAGATACTGATCATGCTTGTAGTTCAGATGCTGCGGTGAGTGTCTCCACTGAAAAAGATGAGAACTATGATCCTAAATGCCAAAGTATACAGGCCAGTCAGAGTCGTTACAGCAAACGTAGGATACAGCGGTCTATCATGCTAAGAGATTATAAACTTATTGGTGATGAAGAGGACAATGGGTTGAAAAAGAGACATGATAGAAGAAGAAAATGTACAGGTTCCGAAGTTCAGTGCAAAGACTGTGGGAAGGTATTTAAATATAACCATTTTTTAGCTATTCACCGAAGAAGTCATACGGGTAGGTACTAATGATCAGTTTATTTCATTCTCATTCAATAATATAATTGTAGCATACCATAGCCACAATGCTTCTTAAACTGTGTTTTTTATTGAAATGTTTTAGCTAGCTCTTAAGGTATAATGTTATTTATATTGCATGACCATAGGATAATGATTTAACAGTTATATAAGTACAGTGTTACCTCTGGTTGCAGACCCGATCCGTTCCGGGGTGCCATTCGTACCCCGAAAAGTCTGCAACCCAAGCTGTGCTTTTGCACATGTGCAAAAGTGCAATAGAGCACTTCTGCGCATGCGCACGCGGCGAAACCCGGAAGTAAACACTTCTGGGTCCGCCGCGTTTGTAACATGAAAAAACGCAACCCGCAGCGGACGCAACATGAGGTATGACTGCATATAAATTAAATGAAAGAAATCCAGTTACAAATTGGATGAAATCACATACTAAAAATCATTATATAGATACGGTAGTTTAAACAAAAAGTCCAATTTGAAATTTTCTGTAGCAGAAAAAAAATTTCACACTCCAAAAGTTGAGAAAACAAAACCCATATGCCACATAACATCCTATTTATGATATGAAAAGCAACTATTGACTCTATATAGACTGCATTCAGATGTTCCTTTTTGTGTATATATATTTTGTTGCGTGATACAGCGCAAAATATTTACATAGCATAGAATACTGTTGTTTAAACGCTGCTTGGTTTTTCTAGAATAATCTTTTACCGAATCATCAAAACATTTCATTAAAACATTTCATTAAAACTTCAACATGGAACTTTGGCAAGCTTTTAACTTTCAGAAGAGGATCTGATGGAGGTGGCTTCTCCATAATATTTTTCTCAATATCGCCCCCCCCCAAATGTAATGCAATAATGGTCAGCTGCTATGGTTTATGGGGATGGCAGTGGACTCACATTGTCATGATCATTCATTGCCCCTATGTATCTTGGCTGGGAAGGTCTGCTTTCTAAGCTTAAGATTAAGTCAGTGGCCTTTGGCATTGCCCTGATTCTTTGCTGTTCCATTGGCAGTGTGATAATATTAATACTGAGCAACCTTGCAGGGCAGTTGTTAGGATTCCTGAGAACATACCATATTTACTCAAATGTAATGTGCACCTTTTTTAGCCAAATCATGTTGCAAAAATGAGGGTGCATATTAGATTTGATTACAAGCTTGAAAAACAATGCAGACATAGCAAACACTTTTTTGGTTTCAAGGTTTTGAAAATTGAGGTGCACATTAGATTTGATGGTGCATTAATTTGTGTAAATACAGTATGTGAAGCACTTTGAATACCGTCAAGTTATTAATAATGATTTCACGATAACCATTCCATTTATTTTTTCTTACCCTACAGTTTTGAAAAAAAATGTTTGGGGTTTTCTTTTAAATAAATAAATAATGTGGTTTGAATTTCTGTCAACTTGAATTGTCTAACTATTTGCCACTCACAAACCTGGTACCTTGTTTTTAGGGGAGCGCCCATTTAAGTGCAGTGAATGTGGTAAAGGCTTTTCGCAGAAACACTCTCTCCAAGTTCATGAGCGAATGCATACTGGAGAACGGCCATACACTTGTACTGTTTGCAGTAAGGCTTTAACAACAAAACATTCGCTCCTGGAGCACATGAGCCTTCATACAGGTAAAGTCAAGAGCATTTTAGCTGTGCTAAGAGTGTAAATTAATTAGCAAATAATTGTTTGGTTGGATCAGTTTCTAGATCCATTAAGCCCAACATTGTTTCCAACCACAGAATGATATCTGTTGTGTTTTCTTTGAAATATCTTCTAAACTCCTCTGCTTTTCTTTCAGGTCAGAAGGCTTTTACTTGTGATCAGTGTGGGAAATACTTCAGCCAAAAGAGACAACTTAAGAGTCATTACAGAGTTCACACAGGTATAACAAATTTAAGAGGCATGGTGGATTTTGTTGGAATTTTTTTAGCACATTGTCTTTCTTACGTTTTTCAAATGAGTCTCTTTTTAATAAGTGTATCAAGCTATCAGAGGGTATTTATATATTAGTTCCATGCCAAGGAGAAATGTGAGTCTTTTGAATGCTTAGCTTGAATATTCCCATCTTTGAGGCTATTCCAGAGTTGAGGATACCGCCTCAAGGTGAATTTGTGTACAAGCATGGACAGGAGTGTGAGCCACACTTCCTCCAGACACACTTCTAGCACAACATAACTCTTCTTGGGAAGAGTGCAACTACTGGTCCCATGCATTTCCCAATGAGGGAGATGTATGATTACAACTTTGCACATCCCCTCTCCATCCCAAAGCACAGTAAAAGTAGCATAGATTTCCTTGTACTTTCTGCTTCTACATTCTTCATGATTTTCTAACTTTCATTTAAACCATATAACATTGGGTTGCAGTGCCAATATGTGTGTAGCACCTCTGGTCTTGGGCTCCAGAGGGAAGCTAGAAGTGGCAAACATGATCGTTTTGGTCCACAGAAGCCTATGTGAACTTTAATGTTCTGCTTTCGCTCTAATACTCTGCTGTCAGTAGTATTTAAAACAACTAATGTTGTGATGGAAACAATATTTAACCAACTCAAATCTCTATAAATACCAGAAGATAATATTCTTTCTATTACTGCCTTGTGTTGCTTCTCTTAACTGTGGCATTGGTTTGATTCGGGATATGTCAGATTTGTATGTTTGTGCTTTGTTATTGTGACAACTCTGTTGGACCAAAAGGCAGGACAGACATTTTAATAAATAATAGTAATAGACTCAGAAAAGATAATGGATACCTATTTTTCTCTTTGTAATAAGGCCATTCTTTGCCAGAATGTAACCTGTGTCATCGCAAATTCATGGATGCAGCTCAGTTAAAGAAACATTTAAGAACACATACAGGTAATGCCCCTCCATATTTCTCTCAGATAAGAGACAGTTGTCCTTTGGGTTTGGCCTCTGGGCATAGCAGTGTGCTGGAACACACAAACCTATAGTTAAGTGTCAGGTCAAAGAAGAGATCTGCCCTCCAACTGGGAGAGTTTAGCACCAGCTAGGCACAAATTGATATTCACATTGGGAATGTTGATGGACAGCTAAATTGGAAGAGACAACAATATGCCCCAGAGAATAAATGAGGTTGAAATGGATTTTAATCTGTACTGGTGAATCCTAAACAGCGCTGAATCCATAATGTGCAGGACTTTACTGATACAAAGCAGACTCCTTGTGTTTCCTTTAGAGAACAGAGGGATGTGGAGGCTATGTGATTGAAAGCCATGAGCAGAATGACAAAAAAGAAATATGGATAAGCTCTTGCCATTTTGGATAACATGCAGCAGATTAAAATTAGTAGTAGTAGGATTTATTAGTCACTTCTTTGTAAGAAAGTCTCCAAGCTACTTATATTGAAAAACATAAATATATTGTACCTTTTTAAAAAAGAAGAAAGGCAATATAAAACATGAAAAGTTTTCAATAATTCAAACAATGCCCCCCCAACCAAATAAAGCATTGTTTTTCTAACAAAATGAAGTGTTATACTGTGAAAGTTTTCTGTAAGCTTCCTTCTCATGTTACCTCAGTGGTATGGGACCTTCCAGCAACATTGAAGGACTTAAGCTGTGTGGAAGGAAGCCACAATGCTATTCCTTCCCAGGCTAGCATAGGGGAAGCAATGCTTGCAGGAAAAGGAGCTGCATGCACTGTGAATTCCTTCCATATTGTCTAGCAACGGTTTAGGAACAGTACAGAAGGAATACTTGATGCAGATGCTTCCAGCAACTGACATCCTAAGCTACTTTGATGTGGAAGTAGAGCATGATGGATGCTATCTCTCTTCTTTTTTGTGTGTTGATTAGCCATGATATTTGTTGAATATTACTTAGATGAAAAAGAGTCCCTTCTTTTCCAGTGCTCTTTAAATTCTGACAGGCTTTCTAGTTAACCCCAAATTTATTGCCACGATTGTCTCCCTACAGCCAGAATACTCCCTATATGTGGTAGCTGCTATTCTATTTGATGCTCTGCGGTCATAGCTCTTGGTATGTTCCATCAGAAACAGTGTGCTGGTATAATGGTATTTAGAGTGGTGCTGTTGTTTCATTAGTAAGATACTGCTCAGATATCAAAGTCCCACACACTGTAATTGAGTGTATTTTTAAAATCATGCTAGTCTTTAATTATAAACAGTGGTATCTTGCTGTTTTTGTAGGTGAAAAGCCATTTACGTGTGAAATTTGTGGCAAGTCCTTCACAGCAAAAAGCTCTCTCCAGACTCACATAAGAATCCACAGGTATGCTATTCCTCCTTTTGTTTTGTGTGGCTGCATGTCAGGAAGAAGTTTTTTTATCGGAAATGCTTTGGGTCTAAATTGTTGCAGACTGGTGTCCACTGTAACTACAGAAGTTGAATATTTAGCTGAAAATACTAAATGGGATTTTTTTGAACAGTTTAAAAGCTAACCTTGCACCCCAAAGTATACTAAAAATTGTTCTGTGGGCCAGCTACAAATCATATGTATATAAAAGCAGGTGTCTTTAGCCAATGCTCAGCCTGCTCAGAGTAGATCTGCTGAAATTAATTGACTTGACCAACTTAATTTTAATGGGCTTACTCTGAGTAGAACTTAGTTGGGTAATGATTTGGTCACTCATGAAGGGCTTTGGAAGCCTACTGTTAAAAGGTTGGGAAGATGGGGATGCAGAAAATGTGACTGGAACATGGAAGGAATGCAATGTCTTTTCAGGTCAGTTTCACACCTGATCTCAAATTGCAGGAAAGGCAACTGTTTCCTGCAAGGCAGTGTGGAAGACAATGATGGTGTCATGCCACCCTTAGTGGCAGCCTAGAATAGCAGGGAAAAGAAAAGGCCAGTCTGGCTTTGCCTACTTGGCATTCTGCAAGCTCTTCCCAACTACTATCAGTGTGCTCATCACAATGATGGGGACTTTGCTGATGTAATACAACTTTATCAGCACAGTCAAAATACTCCCAGTTCCTAAGACAACATTTCTAGCCCCCTGCTGGCAGTCTTCTAAATAACAGCAGCTTAAATGTGTATGTGTTATTTATATGATTACAGGTAGGTAGCCGTGTTGGTCTGACGCAGTCAAAATTAAAATAAAAAATCCTTCCAGTAGCACCTTAAAGACCAACTAAGTTTGTCATAGGTATGAGCTTTCGTGTGCATGCACACTTCTTCAGATACCTTCAGATTCTTCAGACACACTGAAGAAGTGTGCATGCACACGAAAGCTCATACCTATGACAAACTTAGTTGGTCTCTAAGGTGCTACTGGAAGGATTTTTTATTGTTATTTATATGATGTTATCCACTCTGAGCCCGGCTCTGGCTGGGGAGGGCGGGGTACAAATAAAATATTATTATTATTATTATTATTATTATTATTATTATTATTACTATTACTACTACTACCGGTACTACTACTACTATGGAAGCAAGGGGGCGCTGTAGGCCTGGCTATGGCCTCCGCTGTAGCCTGCCTACTTCGTTACTAGGCTGCTGTCTACATGCCAACTTGGTAAACTAGAGATAATACCATACCAAGGCAATGCGGGCAGCATAAGTACACTGGGGTTGTCCTGTCTCGCACTGTGTCATGAATTTTTGTGAAATGTCTGTGTCCTCCAAGCTTTCACGTACTTCATGAAGCTAACCTGTCTTCCCTTGCAGAGGAGAAAAACCTTATACATGCAGCATTTGTGGGAAATCTTTTTCTGATTCCAGTGCCAAGAGGAGACACTGTATCTTACACACTGGCAAAAAGCCATTCTCTTGCTCAGAGTGCAGCGTGCAGTTTGCGCGCCTAGACAATTTGAAGTCACATTTAAAGATCCACATCAAAGAAAAGCAGCTACAGGAAGCAAGCAGTGCTCCCCACAGCAGCAGCAGCAGCAGCACAGATGAAGTCAGGAACATTCTTCAGTTGCAGCAGTATCAACTCTCCACTTCTGGAGCACAGGAAATCCAGCTGCTGGTCACAGATTCTATGCACAATATCAATTTTGTGCCCAGCCATAGCGAAGGTATTAGCGTTGTCACTGCAGATGGCACCCAAAATGTGATGACGGACCATGCAGCCAGTCTTACCCTTCTCACTCAGCCACCCCAGCAGCTACAGAACTTGCTCCTTTCCACCCAGCCAGAGCCAGCAGACCAGATTCAGAATATTAACATTGTGAGCAGCCAGATGGAGACGCCACAGGCTGAGCAAGTGCACGTCATCACGCTCTCTAAAGAAGCCCTGGAGCATCTGCATGCCAATCAGAATCCAGCAGAAGTGCTCCAGATCACCACAGGAACATCACATCCAAGCCAGCACCTGCAGGTGGCTCAGGAACCAAGCCAGGAGTTTCGCATAAGCCAAGCTACAGTCCTACCTCCTCAAATTAGCAAGGGACAGACTCAAACTGTACATGTCTCTGAATCACCTCAGCAGTCTCTGACTGTAGGCCAGTCATCTGATGATCATCATATTGAGAGGCAGACTTTTTAAAATAAGGGCTGTTTTGGTTCTTTATTTATTTATCAAAAAGTGAAATGATGTTAAACCAAGTCATATTTCACCTACAGTATCTATTTAAGTTTGCATTTTGGTAATACTGATGGTTCACTTTATTGTAAAGCTGAGTATTTTTTATTTTTTACGTTTTCTTAACTTAAATATATATTGATCCATGCCTATTTTGCCTGAACTGCAATAGTTATTGAGATAGTGTTGGTGTGATCCAACCATTTTATCTGTTTCAGTGAAAAATAGCTTTTCACTTGCTTTAGTCTCGCATTTAAGCTGATGGGATGTAAAAATTAACTTCACCTGTATCATGCACTATATAATTATGTGCTTGTTTCCAGAGTTCTGCTTTGCTCTTGGATATCTACAGAGATTATTATTATTTTTTCCTTCCTTCCTTTCCCATGAAAAAGCAGTAGTGCTTATTTTTGTGCATTACAATGCAAGCTGGAACATACATATTGCCATTTTATATGTGCGAATACATATTGCAAATACATGTGCAGTATTGCCAGTTAAACCACAATTTCCAATCCATTTTTAAGACTTGTCTTGATGTATAAGCATATGTGTGTAATTTAAAAAAGATGGAAGAGTAAAGTTGGGCTTCTGACCACGTGTGGACAGGCTATCCTGAAAGCGGCCACCTACAGGCTAAAAAAAAATATTGTTTTTTTTGGTTTGGGTTTTACATTAGGCTTTGCCTATTCACATAATGATTCACCTCTAGTTGTATATTGGCCTATTTCAACAATTGTGGGCTAGTAAGCCATGATTTATTAGACCAACAAGTGTTGTGACTGTGTATTCCCTCCCCTCTTCCATCCTATTTTCTCTCTTGCATCTTAATGCAATGCTTCTGGGATTTCTTAAATGACAGCTTCCGATTATGAACTCGGAAACAGTTGTTTAAGCAGCAGGGAGGGAACGTGAAGACATAACGTTCATTCTCAGTCTGCTAAACCACTGTTTTACTGGACCTGAAATAGACCATAGTCTAGTTCTGCTTGTTGTGGAGAGGAATTCATATTCTACTTCGATAATGCATTTTTTTTATAATAAATGTTTATTAATTTTCCACAATAGAAAAGAGGTTTACAAAAAAAATTAAAAGAGGGGAAAAACACAAAAGACAAAAATACACAATACAAGAATCAAAAAAGAAAAGAAAACCACATAATAAGAAAATAGAAAACTATATAACTTATCTTTATCACAGTGTAGATTGGGACCTCCTCAGGTTCCCGTCCCTGTGTTTCTTAAGCACTTTTCTAATTAGCAAATTCTACCTCTATTATTCACCTTTAATACTACATTTCTTATTTTCTTATTCTAAATAACCTCTTCAACTAATCCACAGTTTTGTTTACCACTTAATTTCTATTCTAAAATATTACTTTAGCATAATTTTTTAAATACAATTTAAAATCTTTCCATTCTTCATCAATTGCTTGTTCTCCCTGGTTGCGGATTCGTCCGGTCATCTCTGCCAGTTCCATAAATTCCATCATCTTCATCTGCCATTCGTCAATCGTTGGTAATGTTTGTTGCTTCCAATATTTAGCAATCAAAAGTCTCGCTGCTGTAGTGGCATGCATGAAAAAAGATACCTTTCTCTTGGGAATCTCCTTCCCGCTACTTCGATAATGCATTGTTGGCAGATAGCCACCCTCTGATAAACATTTTGATGTGCATTTGGCCTCTGCTTTTCCCTTTCTTGGTCCAGCTTGCACAACAGTTTGCACATCCAGCCACCCTTCTTCTGGGAGGTTGGAAGTAGATCTGATACAATTGACTATAAGGAAGCTTCAACACCATTGTCTGCACCAGTGGAATAATACTATCAATGTTGGAAGTAGAACCTTCCAGGTTATCTTTGCACCCTTTTGCTATCCATGCTTAATGGTTGGATGTGGTGCTAAGTTGTGTTAAGGGGAGATGCTCTTGATACAGTCAAAGTTAAGGACAAATATTCATGTCATATCATGTCTGCAATCACCCATATACCTATTCACTGCAATACGGTGGGCACCAAAAATATGTCACTTGCAATCAATGCATCTTTTGACTGTTTTTGTCATGTTACTCACTTTTATCCAGAGACCATGCAGTATGCATATGTGGAGCTACACAATCAAATCCTCCTCTTCACTACAGTGGAAGAATGTGTCCAGAATGCCTCTCTGTGAACATATGCATGCGCATGCATGCACACGCACACACGCACACACTGAGCTGTCCGGTCTAGTGAAGTAAATATACAAAACCCTGGGGAGTGTAGTAAGGACCTTGCCACAAATTGCTGGTATTACATAAGAATGTTTCTTATGTAAACATCCAAACATGCTCTTCTTGCAAAGGTGATATAATGTGATGATGAGAATAAGCTATTAATAATCTTTGATTCAGTTAGTCACTCTGCTGATAGTATCCTTATAGCCAAATCATAAACTTTCTGTGCCTTAGCTTTTACAACAGAAAAGCTTTTACAGCAAAAAATAAAATGAGAATGAACATTCATTATCTCTGCAAAACAACATAATTACTCTCAAATGCAGGATACCTTAATCACAAATTTAAATTTTAAATGCAGTTTCATATTTTGCCTTGAGAACACAATACTGTTTTTATTCTACAGTAGGTTAAAAATGGTTTCATAATTAAAGATTTAAGATGGCACAAATCTCAACTGGTTTCTTAAAAACTATAACTCTTTAATTGGTAACAGTAAAAATACATCATAAATATCAAAGTTTAATTGGATATATTTTTTTAAATATGTTATTTAAAAAAATTCAAAGGGGGAAAGTTGGGAAAAAAGACATTATTTCTGGGGGATAAATTTCCAAATTGTAACAGTTCGTCCTTTGACTTTATAATTCTGTGGTGACTGATGCAGTTGCAAAAATAAATCACTAGGTGAAGGGAAAATAATGCTGTTTCCTCAGTTAAGGGTTAAATTTTAATGCTTATACATATTTACTCTTGTATGTGAAATGGAACTGTTTCTCCTTTAAAATAAAAACAATGCATAAATTCATCCTTCTAGCATTTTTCTCTGTGTAGTTTATCTGCATGCTGCAAACACTTCTTGCTAGCCGGGAGCTCATTCGCATCCTGTTTGTGTCAACCTTTTTCCCCAGTCAGATTTTCTGATTATGCTCCTGCAATATGAATGACAAGCACATAAATAATTTGTTCTAGAAATCATAAATATTTACATAAAATTAAAGGCAAAGCAATGTTGTTATTTTATAAAATCATCCAATTACAAAAGTAACATTCATTTGACTTGCTTCTGCATATTTCCAATACTGTAATGGAAAATAATGTTACGCATCTATAACCTAGATAGTTGCTACAGGAATAAATAAAGTTATGAGCTATCCAGAAAACTGGTTCTAATAACTGTAAAAGCATTAAAATGATTTATTGTTGTTGTTGTTGTTGTTGTTGTTGTTATTATTATTATTATTATTATTATTATTATTATTATTGATTTACCCTGGAATACTTTCATATGCTTAATGTGTCACATTGTTCCCTGGGAACAGGGATAGATTGCTAAACCACTCTGAGAATTGTAGCTCTGGGAGTGGAACAGGAGTCTCCTAACAACTCTCAGTACCCTTAACTCACTGCAGTTGCCAGGATTTTTAGGAATCATTACTGATTAAAGTGGTATACTGCTATAAATGTATAAATTGTGACTGCATGGCAAAAATATACAAGAATACAACTATCAAAATAAATTGTACATAAATACCGTATTTTGCTTACTTAAAATTTACTCTCTGTCAATTTTATACTCTTCCAAGCTGCCTACATAGAATCAATGTGCCATTTATATATCTAAACATTTAAGTAAGGCCGTGATTTGAAGTACAGCAGGGCCATTCTAATTCTATTCTAAAATCACTGGCATCTGCAATTGGTTTTTTTAAGGGGTTTATAAATTAATACAAAATATTGTCATAAATAGTTACCCAATAAAAACAAGGGGGATATCTGCAATACTTGTATGAGGCTTTTTTTAGATCTCACTTTGCTAGGCATAGCTTAATCAAGATGTCACCTGTACAACATGAGAATTATTTAGTTGAAATGTTTGGATTCTGTAATCTTACCTCAATCATAATCACAACTAAATAATAATAATAAAGTTACAATCTCTCACTAACTGCAGTAAAAAGAGGGAGAAGGTGGAAAATCTGAACACTGTATAACATTCCCCAACATCTGACTTAGGGTCACTCACAAGGTGATTGGTTCTGTCATCTTGTACTGTGTAGAAATACTAAAGAAACCAAGGACCAATCACAGGCTAGCAGAACTCAGAGTGGCACAGAATGCCTGCATCTGATTGGAGTCTCTATGGGGACCAGGATTGTTTTTATTCCTTCTCCCGGATGTTTGAGGGGAAGGAGGCAACTAAGGCAACAAGGAGAAGAGGGAGGGAAAGAGAAAACTTTGTGAAGGATGTGGAAAAAGGGTGCTGTGCAGCCTGTGAGGCTGCAAGAGGTGGAGGTTGTAGGGCTTGTCACAGAACCCTCCTTTCACATGGCAGCATATGCAGCTGAGGTAAGTTGCAGACCTTTTTTCTTCCTATTGGAGAAACTTATTAACATCATTCTTCCTCTTCTTTGTGTGCTCTTTATGTAGACTGTATTCCTCAGCTGTTGTATTATGTATACAGTAGTTGCAGGTGTTGAATACAAAGCGCATCCTTCCAGAGCACAGTTGTGGAATTGGCTCTCCTTACACACACACACACACACACACACACACACACACACACACACACACACACAAATAGCTTAATTAAGAAACTTGCCACTTCCATTGGCTTTTCTGAAACATCTGTTATAAAGTACCCTCGTGTAATATTTTATAAAGATACAGGTATTCCAGATAATTTTGAATTGGAAATTAGGGTAATTTGCATAAGGTAATTTGCATTGGAAAACTATCAGTTTGAATGTGAATATGTTTATTTTCATTGTATTCAGTAACCAAAGTAAACATTTTGAAACTGCCAAACTTGCCTAATACTGTGTTTGCAGTTGGCATCCATTCAGTGTTACTAATGAACAAATGAAATGGATTTTTTCTGCACAGAAATGAAGCACTTGGGGGGATTTTGCCACATCACTGATATTTTATCAACCTTTGCTTGATAAAAATGATTCTTTAACATTTAATATTTAATCCACAGAACTGAAACTGCAGTCTGTGGTAACCCACAAGACTTTAAAGCAGAGCTTTTCATGTGACACACTTTTAAAAAATGCATCATTTCGCGACACAGTAATTCAATTTTACTAGCAAAGCGGAGGTAAAACTAACCCCTTTCCAGCTCCAGGAGGAGTGTGGGGAGCTCCGTTCATGCAACACACCTACACACTGCAGCCGGCACACAAATGTGTCGTGACACACAGTTTGGAAAGCTCTGCTTTAAAAGAACCAAAATTTCCAACTCCCTGATTCAAAAAAAGATGGTAATGGTAGCAAAAATCTTTTTTGCCCACCTTCCAGGTGTTTGCCTTTAATTTCTAAACCACTTTATATGTTTGTGCATCTCTCTCTGAGTGTGGCCACATGGAAGAAGGAACATTCCAGCCCCACATCCTTGAATTCAGTCAGCGGCAATGCTTCCTAGCTGTGCTTCATTTGAAAATGACACATTCATGTTCATGGATATCACTACTGAGAAGCGGCAGGCAGCTCTTCTGTGTCGATGACAGGCTCTGTTTTTTCCATATGTCTGCATCTCCAAGGCACATGAGGACCCTCTCTTGTCTTATGTGGCCTTTGACACTTCAATAAACAAATTTGGCTGCCTAAACACAAGAGAGTTTTATTACACAGAGAATGAAGGGAAATATTGGAAACAATGGAGGAGCTCAGTGAGAGGAATGAAAAAGGAGGGATTAAGATGGACATCTGTTTATAAATATCCATCTTTATACTCCTGGTTGAGTGCTGAGACTTGCTAGGAATATGATGGTTGTATCCAACACTGTTGTTCCATTTATTCAGTGGATTTCCCCCTGCTCTCCTCCTCCCTGCAGCCCACCCTCCACAGCCTCAAAATCTATTCCAAGGGCTTTGGGAACCCTCCAGAGCATATTATGGAGGCATACAGGGAGAGGAGACAAAGGAGAAGCCTTCTGTGGCAAGAGGAACTCTGCATGTGCAGCACTGGCTTCAACCCTATGTCCCTGCAGGATCAGTTTGGGACCTTAGGAGTATGCAGGGAAACAAGGATGCCAAAAGCAAGGCCTAAAACTAGCCACTGCCCAGGCAAAGACACAGAGCAAGTTCTGCTGCATTAGGGCCAATGGACTACAGGGTGTGTGGCTATGCTGGTTCATAGGGAGAAAAAGTGGGATTGTAACTCTCACATCGATCCTGTAAAGCAAATGACTGTTATGTTCTCCATATCGCAGGATGTGTGACTGTGAAGAGTGCAATGAATACTCAGTAAGTTCATGACGGAAGAAAGATGTGAACTTGGGATATCCTAACTTTTAGCTCATTGTCTTTGCCACTACCATTCTAGTGTTCAAGCTGCTTTCAGGAGTAAACAGAGAAGGAATTGACCTTATATTTTGCCATGGTTTTTACTCATCACCAGTACAACTCATCCATCCCCATGGAAATACAGTAGTGTGAATGAGATAAACAAGGCAAAAGTACAGTTATGGATTGATTCCATCACCACCAAGTATAAAGAGATTTTTTTTATAATTTCATTTTTTACATATATTTTCATTTTCTCTTGAATAACCAGGGCCTGAGGAAACGTTTTCCAAAAAAGATAGCAGAGCCAAAAGTGGTTCCTTTGCTGCAGTTTGCATGGGATGAATATTTACAGGAGAAAAAAAAGGTATTTTTTCTTCTCTTATTTCCAGAACAGAGTGGATTGGTTTGATTTTGGTATTACAGCAGACACACTCTCCTGAAACTTTCAGACTGAATGATTTATTTATTCTCCAGGTTCTGGTCATAACATCTTTTCAGGAAATGAGCCTGCATTTAGTCTGCATTGAGCACACAACAAGTAGGTTCCGTGTCTTGTACCCACAAACTCATAACACAGGGGAATCTGAAACTCATAACACAGGGGAATATGAAATGCATAACACGGGAGTCTGGCACCCACAGACTAATAGCATAGCAATATGATTGTAGCCTTTCCCACTGATGGACACTAGTCTAGCCCAATAATGGGGAACCTGTGTCCTTTCAGATGTCATTCTGTTACATCTCTCATTGTCTCTGACAATTGGCCACGTTGGCTGGCGCTAATGGGAGTCCAACATCATCTGGAGGGACACAAGCTCCCCATCCTTGCATAGCCTTTTATTTGAAATGCCACACCCTTATTCCAAGGAGTTTTGCTGCTCTGCCTTGCTGCTTCACAGGACAAAGTTGAAGCTGTCCAAGTTCTGTCCAAATTGTGCAGGCATTGTGAGGAACATTGGAGGAGGTACATGAATAATATGGTACTTCCCTAGTTAAGCACTAAAAAAGGGCACTGTAGATTACACCATCTGCTCCAAGACATAGACCATCACTCTGCTTCCTGGAAGTGATGACACCTGACTTCAGGGGAACTTAAGCATGGTGCTGCCGATAGAACTGCTATTCTGCAGGTTTTCCCCATTTGTAAAATCTGCATGTTTAATTTTTCTATTAAATGCCTGCTGATTCTGAAACACTGCCATTTTCATCACAGGAGTTAAAAGGGGAAACATGGGAATATCCTTCCAACGTGATGTGCTTTATTGATGGCCAGCTTGTTGGAGATGAAAAACAGCTGTTACAGTGGGCCTATGAAGTTTGGGATTATGATGACTTCAAGCCTGTTGCACTTTATGAAGCAATTACGCAGGATTTTCTCACTAAATACATGAGAAACAAGCAGGTAGGTTATTGGTTTTCCAAAGAAAATAGGTCTGTGAACAATATTGCACCTTCAAAATGTGTCTTCAGCTAGAGCGTTTCACTGCTGGTCACCATATTTTAGATTGGCTGTGATCCTGTGTGACTCCATTATTTATTTATTTTTGCCTTTGGAGGATTAGAAATGTTCTGTGGACTTGCACATGCATGCACCTCTCCAACCTTTTTAAATTTCTAAATTCACTAACCATAGTTGCTGTCATTATCTAAATCAGGTGGACTTTCCTAAGAACTATTTTCCAAATCATATTTTGCTAACTCACTTCAAGTCATGGTTTGGAGGTTAGTACTAACCATAATTTGCCTGATTCAGACATCACAGCAAACTGGTAAGAAGAAATCAGAAAATAGAAGGGGGAATTGGCATAGAAAATGGAGAGTGCCAGCCTGCCACAGATTCCTCATCCTCCAAATCATGCTTTGCTGTATTGTAATGTGATATCTGAACCAGGTCATATGGTGTATGACTTTGCTTGCTTGCAATACGGTCAACTCTCAACTTATGCAGGGGTTATGTTCCAGGGATAGTGCATGAAACCCAAACAGCATGTAATCAAAACACACTCTCCCTGCACCTCCGAACACTCTTTCCTGGGTACCCTATGTTACCACTTTGATGTCCATGGAAGAAAGGTAGAGTATAAAAACGATTGCCTTGTGGGTCATAACTGGCTATGGCAAGAAAATGCTTTGTCCTTCAATATGAAGGCTCTTTGCTAACATTATTCTCATTTCAATTTTTGGGAGAAAACAACATGGTTTTGGAGCTTGTGGGGAAGGCCCACAAGGCCCCATCCTATGGATGGCTGACTACCGGTAGTTCCTTGAAAGCCAGTTTGCTCATGGATGGATCTTCTCCCCGCCTCCTCACACAAGTTGCACAGCCACAGGGGAGTTTGGGGTATGTTCTATGCTTCCTTAGTTTAATCCCAAAAGGACTTGCCAGTGGCTTAAGAAAAAAAACATGCACCCTAAAACATATAGAAACTTCTGCATTGAACCAGAGTTCTTTGGCAGCTTAGCTGATGACAGGATTTCTTAGAAGTAGGAAATTGGATAGTGGCAACTTAAGAGATGCAGAATGCATTGGGAGGCTTCTTGCTTATGGGATTCAACCTTTTACTTTCTGAAGCATGACTAATGTTCAAAAGAGAATCTTTATCCAATTAGTCACTGTGTTCTATTTTGACAACTGGTTTTGCCTTTTTTTCTTTATCTTTTTTGGCAGCATGTGTTTGTGTACTTTGAAATATCTATTCAGGCGGAGCCTAAAGGAAAATTGCTATTTGAGGTAAGTGGCTGAAAACAAATCAGACCTTGGCATTGGATCCAGTGCATAGCATTTTTTAAAAAAACACAACATTCAACTCCAAGGAACTGCAACTCATTCAAATGAAGCATATATGCATGTGTTTAAAAGTTAATAGAAAAATGTTACAGGCAAAATTCTGTTCTAGATCCACTGCCCAAGAGGCTGTAGGGTTCAATGGAAGTTCTGCTATACCAGCGGAATGTGGGATACATGACCACCATTGAAGTACACTGGTGGAACATTTGGCTACTGGAGCTCTGCTGCCAGCAAATATTGGTCAGCAGAACAGTCACATCCAGGCAAAGTCATTTGTGCCATTTCCTGGGCCTCGGCCCAGTATACCTGAAGGAGCGTCTCCACCCCCATCGTTCTGCCCGGACACTGAGGTCCAGCGCCGAGGGTCTTCTGGCAGTTCCCTCACTGCGAGAAGCAAAGGTACAGGGAACCAGGCAGAGGGCCTTCTCGGTAGTGGCACCCACCCTGTGGAATGCCCTCCCATCAGATGTCAAAGAGATAAATAACTACCTGACATTTAGAAGACATCTGAAGGCAGCCCTGTTCAGGGAAGTTTTTAATGTGTGACATTTTAATGTATTTTAAATCTTTGTTGGAAGCTGCCCAGAGTGGGTGGGGAAACCCAGCCAGATGGGCGGGGTACAAATAGTAAATTATTATTATTATTATTATTATTATTATTATTATTATTATTATTATTATTCTCTACTGCTATCGTAGCACCAGCCCCATACCTAGTGTAAGGAACTTCTCTCCCATTAGAGTTTAGGATTGGATCGCAAATGTATTAATTCTTTCTGAATGCCCAATGTCTTTTTGTGGTATTCTGATCAATTGATTGCTAAAAGCTGAGTGAGTCAAGAAAATGTGGAGGTGTAACGCATAGCAGGGGCAGAGGCAAGTAGCAGCCTAGCAGGCATTCATATTCCCATTGCAAACTAGAACTACAGATACAATTGAGGAGAAGGAGGTGGCCGTACAGTTAATGCTTGCTGTTGCTGAGCATGAACCAAGATGAGCTGGATGGGTGGGGTAGCTGCTCAAAATGGTTACAATAGGCACAGCCTTATGATGCTGCGCTGCTCAATGTTTGTATTCATTTAAGCCTAGAATGGTTAGTAGATAATCAACAGACTAATCGATTAAAAATATTTTGATATACTGAAAATATCCCCTCATTAGTTGAAAGTATATTTTAGCTCTCTCCCCCACCCCCTATTTTTATACAATAGCAACTTGACAAGTACCATCTTATAAGAGGCATTCCCTCTTTGGAAAATTGTCCATTTTGTGGGGGAGTCTCTGCTAACATGACAAAGGGCCTTATTTGGGACTGAGCTTGTAGAAACTTAACACATGCTTTCTATCTCCATTGTGCAGCTCTATTCTGATATCTGCCCTAGGACATGTAAAAACTTCCAGTATTTGTGCTTAGGGGAGAAAAAGAAGTCTATGTCTGGGCTTCCACTTACTTATCGTGATTCTATCTTTCACCGACTTGTAAAAAATGGCTGGATACAAGGAGGAGGTGGGTATTGAAACCTGTTTATACAATAAATACACAATGCAACTTTCCTGTCTTACTTGACATGTATAATTGCGTTTTGCACTCATCAGACTGCTTTGACATGATACTAGTATTGATACCAACCTTCCCAATCTTCCCAATCCCGTGGCTCTTCAGATGTCATTGGGACTACTGTACATCCTCCTTCATCCTTAACTATTGGCCATGGGGACTGGGGAGATGGGAGATGTCACAACACCTGGAGGGGTAACAGGTTGAGGAAGACTGATGTATGCATTCTCATTACAAGATAAAAAAGCCATTCTCCCCCCACCCTTAGCCCTCTCTCTCAAAAGCTTGCAAACAAATCACTCTGGAAATTTGTTGCAAGTATATGAGCAGGGATCCATAAATGGAGGGCTCCTACCAGTGTGGGTTTCCCCATTCACTTGGACTGAGCCAGTTGCTTTGCAAACCCACTCCTTTGTATGCACTGAAGATAATGGAGCCAGTGTGCATGAGAGGATTTGGGTAAGAGTGAAAAACAATGGTCAGGCATTGATTACCTGTCATGCTGCTATTTCTCAGCCAAAAACCCAACTATTTGACAATATTTTAAGAGAAATTAGGGAATTAAGTGGGAAGAGAAGATAATCATATTGAGGGTGTTGTGCAGATTTCATTGTATGGGAGCCTTTGGGTCAAATAGAACCAAACCTAAAAATAGTGTCAATTCAACATAAACTTGCATAAGTGTAGAGATCTCTGCTGAAAGCAGTCATTAATCATGCTGTTTGCCACTCCTATTAGATAGTGTCATGAAATTATATTTAATAAGGTGACATTTGGAAGTTTCATGCTCTTTTTCTAATACAAAAAGGTAATTTCATAACCTTTGTTTTTCTCAATTAATATACAGATATAAGGGGAGGAAGAGGGACTGGAGGAGAGTCAATTTATGGACCTTTTTTTGAAGGTAGGAGCATGTTCTTCAAATGTCCTGGTGACAACAACTGGGAGGCATAATCTATGCTGAATATATTGTCTGAATACAAAATGTACAAGTGTAATAGACAATGGGATTCAATTAAGCACAAAATGCATGTTTTTCAACTACCCGCTGGAAATTAGTTAAATCGACTGAGTGATTTTCTACATGAGGTTTAAAGTGAATTTTGCTTCCATCAGATGTGTAGAGCACATTAATAAGAATGTCAGCTTGCATTACAAGTGCTCACTTTCTCTTCTTCACAATGATCAGATGTTTGTGTGCAGAAGATACTAAAAGGCAGCTTAAGGCTCGTGTGTAAAAAGGCCTGTTGTATTTTGATTGCTGGCAATTTATCATTTTGGCAACCATATGCCTGAAAAATCCAAACTAGAATGAGTGTGAGGAAATGAATAGCTGCAAATTTAAGTGAACTTGTAGATATGCTGCTAAACAGAGTGAAACTTAATCCTGGAGAAAGTGTTTAGAAAAAGACTGAATAATATATTTTTTATGGTCAATGCAGAAATGCTGTTAAAAGTGGCACATTCATTTTCTGAGGGCATGTTGTGAATTTTTTTGCCCCACTCTCCTGCCAACCTAGCAGTTCGAAAGCACGTCAAAGTGCAAGTAGATAAATAGGTACCGCTCCGGCAGGAAGGTAAACAGCGTTTCCGTGCACTGCTCTGGTTCACCAGAAGCAGCTTAGTCATGCTGGCCACATGACCTGGAAGCTATATGCCGGCTCCCTCGGCCAATAGAGCGAGATGAGTGCCGCAACCCCAGAGTCGGTCACGACTGGACCTAATGGTCAGGGGTCCCTTTACCTTTACCTTTTACAACACTGGTTGCCACAGAGTGTGGAATCAGATAACCTTATAATTGGTACATATTGGTGATAACCTTGCTACATATTGTGATTTGGGGGAAAACCGGACATGGATATTGTTTGGGGCAGGTTATGCACACTATGCAGCTCTCACCTTTCCACCTAAAAAGTTCAGAACTATTTCAGGTTGTTTAGCTGATAGCTTAGTGTGCACTGTGGCAAATGGGTGAGGAAGATGAAAAATGGGGAAAATGTGAATGAGTGGAAAGAACACTGCTGCCATTTATAAACTGTTTGGAAACAGTATACCTGAAGGAGCGTCTCCACTCCCATCGTTCAGCCTGGAAACTGAGGTCCAGCTCTGAGGGCCTTCTGGCGGTTCCCTCACTGTGAGATGTGATGTTACAGGGAACCAGGCAGAGGGCCTTCTCGCTAGTGGTGCCTGCCCTGTGGAACGTGGCCGCCCTCCCATCAAGCATCAAGGAAATAAACAACTATCTGACTTTCAGAAGACACCTGAAGGCAGCCCTGTTTAGGGAAGTTTTTAATGTTTGATGTTTTATTCTGTTTTTAATCTGTTGGGAGCCGCCCAGAGTGGCTGGGGAAACCCAGTGGATGGGCGGGGTATAAATAAATTATTATTATTATTATTATTATTATTATTATTATTATTATTTATTAAACTGTTTCCTAGATGAAAGTTTTGCAGTTCTCCATGACAAGAGAGGTGTTCTTGGAATGGCCAACAAAGGACGCCACAGCAATGCATCTCAGTTCTACATCACACTACAGCCAGCACCCTACATGAATGAGAAATATGTGGCTTTTGGGTATGTGTAAGAGCTCTGCAGTATACAGTATCTCAAGTGCAATGTTATACTGTAGTTAAAATATGGAAGAGGCATACTGCTTACCGTAATTGGTGGATGTGGTATCTATATTTGTACAGCATGACAGCAGTGACTAGACATGAAAATAAGTAGAGTGACTTCCTAGTACTTACCTAGCTTTCCCCCTCTTTTTTAGACAGGTGATCGAGGGCTCAGAAGTTCTCCGGGAACTGGAAGCAGTGGAAACATTCAATGAGAGGCCAGTTGTAGAATGTAAAATTGTTAACTGTGGAGTATTTCAGCCATAGCCATGGATGTTAGATATATATTGTTTTACTGTAATGCATGACAGTGTTGTTTTCTGAACATAGGATTTACTTCTGCTAATTTTTTTGAGGGGGTTAAATATAAAAGTATTTTTTTCACTTTGAAAAAAGAAAAGAAAAACATGTTGTGTCCTTTTCCATTCTAATAGTTTCATTGCCAAAACAGCCTTACACTTGAGACTACAGGATCTTAGGAACCTAATTTAATGTATTAATGTGACCACTATGCAGAGAGCTCTCTTAAGTGCACCCAGGGAGCTGCATATGTGCATCAGGACTCAAGTCTTGTTTTCTTTAAGCAACAGCCTCCCAGTTCTGGACCATACACTGCTTGTGAAACTCTTCTCAAAAGTTAGAGCTACGATTCCTAGTACCCTCAACAAACTACAGTTCTCAGGATTCACTGGGGTAAGCTATGCACTTTAAATGTATGGGGGGGGCAGTCACAATTTATTGGCCAATCAGAAGGTCAGCAAATTCTGTTTAGCTTTTCCACCTTAAATTTATAGGTTTCATTTCCCCTTAAAATTCAGTTTTCTGGGTTGAACATTTGACCATCCTTGTCAGAACAGCCTAAAACCAAAAAATAAAATAAAAATACTTTCGTAACCAAAACTAACACGAAACTGCAAACAGTTCCATTTCGTTATGTTGCCTAGTGACCAACATAATGCTGCAAATTTTGAATGCAACTCAGATCCTTCCAGAATGTGATTGTAGCACAGGCTGGCTGTTGCCATTTTTAATGTTTGTTTCTTATTCCCCACCCCACCCCACCCTACCCCTTTTTTGCCTTACTAATTATTCAACTGAATAGTAAGACTGGGTGAATCTGACCTGTGATATGGCTAATGAATGAGGGAGCCACTATGTATAAAGGTGAACATAGATTAAAGAAAGGTTCTGCAGTGGTTAGTCCTATGATCTGTTATAGCTGACAAAATAAACTGTTCACCATATGTTTGCTGAAGGCTAACTGCCTGATTTATAGCGCAGTTAAGAGTACGGGTTTTATGCATTCTGTGGCAAAACACTTGATCAGGTTGGTCTCATGATATAATTTGATAAAACAGAGGTCAAGATAACAGAGAGACTGAGAAACCTTACTAAATGAGTGAGATATAAAGGAGTGTAGAATACTGAAATAATAGAGATTCTGAAAACAGTGATTTCTACAGACTGCGCTGCCCAGAAAAATTATGCGAGCACACAGCAGCTTAGGCTCACCATATCTGAAGGGCACTTCATATCCAAAGGGGGGGGGAGCACTATCACTGCTCAGTAACATATTTAACTCTTGGTGGCTGGATAGCTATCAAGCCATGAGATATGACACTGAGTCAGACCATTGGTCTATTTTGCTAAGTATTGTCTATCTGGGAGGCAGGCTTTTTTTCTCAGCTCAGCAAGCACTGAGGACAAGCCAGGGACCATACCTGGGACCTTTATGGAAAATGTGTTCTCTCCCACTGACATTTTCCCAGTCAAAATTCACCTCCCAAGCTGTTTTCTCTCTGTGTCTTTTCCCTCATAAGGAAGCAAGCAATTGGGCCAGGGTGATTTTGAACAGGAAAAATAGCTCAGCGGGAAGAGCATGCCTGCCTAAGGGGCCTCGCTGGTTTTCTACTGACTGCAGGTTCCTGTGACTGCCTTTCTTTTGAAATAAAATGCCAGGACAAAATTGCCTACTACTTTGCATCCTGTACAGTTTGGCTAAATTTATAATGGATGCTTTAGTTGAGATTCCCGCATTGCAGGGGTTGGACTAGATGACCCCCTGGGACCCTTCCAATTCTACAATTCTATTATACTAATGCATGACTTTTTCCACTGGTTGACTGCATTATATAGACAAATATATTTCGCTTGAGATTTGGAAGGCTTCTTCACCCAGCTTCTTATACTGAGGGGATCCAGCTAGTGTTTGTTGTTATATATCTGAGCTTCAGATTCCCACACCATCCCTCTTCTCTTCTGGCCTTGCTGTGAGGAGGCTGGAAGCTTTTGTTTCTGAAAGTAATTAACTACAGTACACTACAGTTTAATCTTAATAACTTCAGTTGATCATTTATTCTATCATGATCTCTATTCGGGATGATCTTAAACCCGCATTTAGAACAATTATGTATACCCCACCCTATTTCTTTAAGGCACAAGAAAGTTTAAATACATTCAGAACATGGTAAGAAAGAGACATCAATTGCACTCTGTTTCTCATTTGTTTTGGGAGCCAGAGTGTCTTAGCTGGCTCATCTACAGACTTTGAAAGAGGTTGAAAAGGCACTTTTTTTTTACTCCAGTTGACATTTTAAGAGATTTTTTCTTGCTAAAGCTAAGTAGCTATCAAAAAGATTCATTAAATATTCTCCTAGGAAGTGACAGTGTGTCCTTTTATTGGGTAAATGGATGTCCCTAACAAAAAAATGTTAAACTGTAATTGGTACTGTCTTTCCTCAGTCAGCTGAAATGAAACAGATGCATACTTAATAAGAGGCTTACTACATATATTTTTCTGATGCAAGCTATAATGTTCTTGGCCATTCTCCTCATGCTTTGGCTGTGCATCCTGTGTTTGTAATGGGGATCCATTTAACAAAGAGTGACAAGAATCCTCTCTCATTTTCCAGTGTTTTATCACAACAGTCCCATGGGTGAAGGCCACATTAAGTGCGGCCTTGAAAGAACAGGAGGTACAAGTGCAGCATGCTTCTTGTCACTTCACATCTCCATGTTGTCTGACAATTTTATTTACCTGGACATTTAGAACCTTCCTTTCTGTGTGCAAATCAAGTAGGTTCATTGCACAAGACCTAATGAGCTATTTCACAATCTGAATTTTCCAGTATGTGACTGAATCCCACCTGAAAATAGTGATACGGTAGTGTAGAAGCACTCCAAATTGCATACTTGCACCTAGCAGAAGATTGGTAGTAGTGAGCTGTGCACAAGCTGTTTACCGTACTTCTCTGCTATTTCTGATACTCTCATTGAGGAATGTCAGTATTCCTGGAACACTATTTGCAAGCTGCTCTGTAGGTCAATTTCCACCTAAAAAGAATAATCAGCCAGGAAAGTGGTGCTGTAACTGGAATTGACATTCATTCTATCCTCTTACAGTTTTAAGTGCATACACAGCCTTTCCATACACCGTTGTCCCTGGCCCTTGTATCTGGATTGAAGTTTCACGTCAGTCACACAGAGTTCATTTAAGATGTTTTGCTGCCCTAAGCAAATGAACTGCATGGTCCAATTGGTGTGACCAGGGCTTCCTGGTAATGTAGCACAGGATCCTGGCCATCATGTGTGGCTGCCTGGAGCAGCCCAAGCCTTCTGCCTGGATATCCTCTGCACATAAGCATTGCAGTATTACAAAGCGTGCACCTATATGCAACACTGGAACACCAGAGAAACTGCTTGGTTTTTAGTCTGCCCAGTCAGCTCTCCTGTTAAAGATTGACTTCAAGTCCTCTGGCAGTCATTATCCCTCATCCTTGGTTAAGTCTGTTTTTAACGAGATATTTTACATTGTTGTGACGCGCCCTGGGACCTTGCAGCGAAGGGCAAGTAACCTAATACAGTAATATTTTAGGCTCCGGACTTAATGCATTGTCTTCAACGTCTCTGCTTTTAGGTGATATTTGGTGGGCAGCGAGGCTTCTGCTCATTCTACTAAGTGGAGTTAGGCCCTGACATCACTACTGCCCGTCTGGTTTTTGTGGCTTGCTAAACGCAAAACGTATTTCTGACGCTGTCCAAGGCCAAGAACTACCAGTTAATAATTTCACATTGAGGCTTAATCGCTTTTCTCCTATCACAAAGCTATTTTTAAGTGATCCCAGCTCCAAAGATCAATATTGATCTTTTAACGACACCCGCGTCTACAAAGCAACACATGATCTAATTTTCGCACGAATTGAGACATCGAGTGACAAGCGAGCGGACGTCGAAGAAGCCACGCCCGCTCCGTCGGGATATTTCCACGCCATTCGAGGTTTCGGTCACGTGACGAGGAAGCTGCTCTTTTCCTCGAGGGCCGTTCCATTGCAGCAGGCGGTGTGTGTGTGCTGCTTGAAGGGGCTTACGCGTCGACGAGAACATCTCTTATTACGCAGGAAGCCGAGAGAGAAACAGAGACAGCGCGCGCGCGTTTGCCTCAATCCACGCGTCAAACGGCTCGCGCGAGCCGCCCAACGGCCGTGTCACGTGACTGCAGACTTCGACCGGCCGCGTAGCGGAGCTGGTTGCGAGAGCTGAGGGCTGAGCTGTTGTTTCTTCTTCTCTTTCCTCGTGGGGCGAACCCCCCTCGCTTACCTCGCCGAGAGACGCCATGAGCTGCTTCAGCCGCCTTCGCTGGGCTGCCCTGGGCTGGGCGCTGCTCCTGCTGGTGGTCGCCTCTTGCTTCACGTCCGCGTTGGCCGAGGCCGAAGAGGAGAAAGGTGAGGAGACGGAGCGGGCGGCGCGGGGCTTCGGAAGCGGAAAGGCTCCTGGTGTTGCGGCGCTGCTGTGAAGCCTTGAGAGCTATGCGTGGGAAACACAGGGGGCCCGGAGGCTGAGACGCGCTCTGCGCGCCAGGCTCACCTCCGCGCCGAGATAGCCGCCCTGGCCTTGACGGGGCTCGTAGTGCAGCCCCTCCTCGAAGAAAGGAGCTCCGAGGGCGGAGGGAATGAAGGGAGGGGGAAAGTGGTCGTGTTACGGGTTGCCAAGGGGTGGGGGTGCAGCAGAGCGGACCTCCGGCACCGACCCCCTTTACTCTTTTGAACGCATGCAGACCCCCCGCCAACGTGGAATCCCCCCCCTCGCTCCCCACGTGGCAAACGCTTGATTTCGGTCCGAAAACTGCCGAGGTGTTGAAATGGTTAAACATCTCACGCAGCTGCTGGGGGGCGAACGTGGCCCCGCCGCGGCTGCAGTTCAGTTCAAGCATCGCGGTTCTTCCGCGTCAGTGGCGATTTTAGCCCTAGTGTATTGGTGCGGGGGCGGCTTCTGCGTTCCGTTCTCTTCCCTCCCGAGAGAGGCATCGGCAGGCGGGAAGAATGCGGGGAGGCAGGATTCGCGGTGTTACCGGTAGGAAACTCGGGTCGTGGGAAAGGGTCCGCCCACCGCCTGTAAGACTAGAGTTGCCTTCTCGTCGCTTTTAAGAGAAACGAAACCGTGCGGTGTGGTGGTGGGGATGAAGGCGGCGTAGGGCGACTGGCAGCCATAGCTGCCAAGTTTTCCCTTTTCTCGCGTGGAAGCCTATTCAGCATAAGGGAAAATCCCTTAAAAAAAAGGGATAACTTGGCAGCTATGCTGGCAGCTGCCCTGCTCGTTCTGGTTTTGGATTGTGTTGCCTCCGTGTTCACTGCGCTCCGCCTCCCCCTCTGAAAAGTTTACGAACATTCAGCCGAGACAATGCAGCAACGTCTCCCCCTCTCTTCGTGTAGAACTACCGTAGCTGCTTCGTATATTTATTTATCCTGTAGTGACGCACAATCTGTATATCAGTTATGAGTTAACGCAAGGGATGAAGTGCAAGGATTTATTGTTCAAAAGCCCTAATTCTTTACAGCGCAGGAGCTATTTTGAGAGCGGTTACAAGTGTATAATCGGCAGCCTGACCTCTATTTTCAGGGAGATAACACACGTATTTGTTTGTTTTCCCCCTTGCCTTTCTGTCATCGTGGTTGTTACAATGGCACCATCAACTTTCATGGCACTGGGCAGCATATAAGATTTTGTCTAATAAACAGGATGAAAGCTGTAAACAGAAATCATTTGGTTCTCTTATTTTAAAGCTGTGTTCATTTGTTTGTATTTGCAACTGCACAACTGATGGAGGCAAGTAAGTTGGGAGAATGCCTTGAGGGAAAAGATTTCCACCCTCCAAGGATTCCCCTGCTGATGTGTTTTAACAGCTGCTTTTGTGATGCATGTCTGTAGAAGCTGCTATTAGGATGAGTCTAGATTTTTTTTAAATCAATTGCATTAAAGGTTTTCAACCTAATATATAATAAAATTTCAAACCAAAGTAAAGAGAAAAATAAAAGAATGTATCAAACAGAAAGAAACTAAAGATAAAATTAAAGTAAGATAATCTTCATAAAACACAAAATTATAAATATAACTATGTAGCCCTTGGTCACCATTTTATCTTAACCTTCACACACGGAGAGAGTTGAATCCTCCCACCCTGAGAAAAGCCATTCTGACCTGCCTCATAGAGGCCCTGTCCTCTCTGTCAGCTCCCTGTACAGGATGAGTCAAGATTTTTTCACCCAAAAATAAATTGCCTCACTGGAGTTTTCTAAATTGTTGACATTCATTTGTGCTCACTCATTCACACGCTACATAGCATGCAAGCCCATCTTTTAAAACTTATTGAAAACAGTTTGACTAGAATTAACCTGAAGGACATAGAGCTGAGTTGACTGTACTGATGCTTTTGTGAATACTTCTAACAAATAAACCCATATTATTATCTATTAAAATTGTATACGGCCCTTCATCAGAAGGTCACAGGATGGTTCACAACATAAAAATACAAAATGAGAACACAATATACATAATAAAAATAAACCAGTAACTCCCAAAAACACATTTCAAATTCTGTAGAATATTTATCAGTTGAAAGTGATTGTTGGTGGTGCTAGTATCATTCAGCCTGTTTTTATGAGAAAAGAAAGTGGAAATAGAGGAATGAAAGAGTTTTATTTACTAATATCTACTTAGAACTCTTAATTTGGGCAGTCAAAGAAGTTATTCCTACGAACTTCATCTTAAACTACCAATTGCTGCTCAGCTTCAACACAATGTTGATGGCAAACACTTGGTTTTTACTGTGGCAAACATACACATCATATATATATATATATATATATATATATATATATATATATACACACACACACACACACACACACACACACACATATAAAATATGAACAAGTTACTGGTAAATGTTATGTGCAAAGAATCCCATAGTGTCATCCTTCCCGTAATGTAGAACAGCATCTCCATATTTGTTGAAATGAGTGTTGACCAGAATTGTACCCTAATATCCCTTGCCTTCAAACAGTGTTGTTGTTGTTATTCAAACACGACTACTCTTTATTTTGAGTTAGATAGCATTTTAGTATACTTTATCTTTGGCGTGTTAGCTTGCAGGTGCACTCTGGAGGCCCTTCTTTGAGGAACATTTCACACATCATTGTTCTTGTGTATAATAATTAATGCACATAATTAACTCATGTTTATAAATATGTATTTAATGCAGTATGCTATTAAAGTACAGCTTTTCAAAGGCGTCACTTCAGATATTAGTGTATTTTGCACTGTTTATGCTCTCCTCATAAAACAGGAGTGGAAAACTTCAAATAGTTGATTATATGCAGGGCTCTACAAGTTCCTTCCTCGCCCACTAGCAATAGTTTTCAGAAGAGGGGAAAGGTCATACTTTAATTCTCAAAGCAGATATCTCATTGCAGTAGTTTACATATTCCTTGGCACTGGTGTGGCTTCAATTGGAGTACGAAATTAAAACTACAATTGTTTCCAGAATGTGGCACACAAACTCATTTCAATATATGTGCTTAATGGAATTAAAGCAAAGCTGGCCAAGCCTATTCCTAGGAAATAGGGGGGAAGTTTTGTAAAATGTAGCTACCAGGGCGGTCAGCATTGGGCCTACACACAGTGACTGAAACCTATTTGTAGCTATGAGCGAAGGCCTGAAAGCAGCTTGTGTTATTATTTCATTTATGAATTGCTTTCCATAAAAATCTCAAAGAGGAAAGCAATTTCAGGTTTGGTACAAATGCAGAGTGCAGTATTTTAGGCACTGATAAGCTAAAATAATAGGTCTAATATAGCATTCATAACAATCTTTGGGATTTAGGACTTACCCATCACTGTCATTGTGAAAGGTCTATAATATAGCATCTCGGAACTGCTTCTTTTGACACAGGACACTTGCAAGCAAGAGGTAGTGAGGCCAGAAGTAGCCTCCATTTATTGGTGCTGTTGCAGACCACCACCACCAACACATAAGAGCCAAAAAGCTAGCCTTCTGGTTTTCTATAAAGTTAGGTCATCCTCAAATAATTATTCAATAAACAATCATTTTCTATGGCATGCAGCACTAATTGTGAATCACATGGCCCTACAGATGTTGCCAGTGTACACCTCCCATCAATCTGACCATTGGCCATGCTAGCTGGGGCTGATGGGAGATAATGTCTGGAGGGTCACACCCACCCTGACTTAGTGCTACGTTCAAGATCAGACTCATGGTTTGTCTCCCTTAGACAAACCATAAGCAGTAAGACAAGAACAAACATTAGTTACAGTTTGTATTAATGATGGCCATTACAGACTTGGTAAGCTAAAATACAGTAAACTAAACAAACAAAAAACTTGGGAAGCATATTGCTAAAAACATTAAGAGAAGTAACAAACATTTGTTCAAACAAACAAGAAGGAGCCATGAAGCAATGAAGAAATGGTAAAGGAAGACAGGAAGTATACATTTAAACTGAATGAATATTTTGTGTTGTCCACACTGCAAAAAAAAAAAAAAAGGCAATACCTTTGCATGATCTGTGTTTTGCTTTTTTCAGAGAGTCTGTCTGAAAAACTGTGACCAGAAATGAATGTCTAGGGTCCTTTCTCCTTGGTTATAGGTGTTAATTTTCTTTGTTAATTTTTCATTTGAAAATAAAAATAATTACTTTATAGTGCTTTTGTTTATTCACATTTAAAGCACTTCTAGACCTCAGGGGTGCCATAGACTGTTCATAATTTGTAGTGACCTTTTGAAATTGTGATCTACCAACTGTTTAAAAATGCATTCTTCCTTTTTAGCTGGCTGTGAAAAACATACCAACTGTAGTTCCTGCATTAATAGTCCTGACAAGTCTGAAATAAACTGCACATGGATTTTTTGCAACGGTAAATGGAATTATTTTGAATTGTAATACGTAAGAGTAGTTAAGTATGTTTGCTTTTTCTGGCTTAATAGTGGTTGGCACTTACTGAGGTGTGAAACCTAGACTTATCATTTTTGAGTCAAGCTACATGCTAACCCAGGTGGCGCTGTGGGTTAAAGCACTGAGCCTAGGGCTTGCTGATCAGAAGGTCGGCGGTTCGAATCCCTGTGACGGGGTGAGCTCCCGTTACTTGGTCCCAGCTCCTGCCAACCTAGCAGTTCGAAAGCACGTCAAAAAATGCAAGTAGATAAATAGGAACCGCTTACAGCGGGAAGGTAAACGGCGTTTCCATGTGCTGCTCTGGTTTGCCAGAAGTGGCTTTGTCATGCTGGCCACATGACCTGGAAGCTATACGCCGGCTCCCTCGGCCAATAATGCGAGATGAGCGCGCAACCCCAGAGTCGGTCACGACTGGACCTAATGGTCAGGGGTCCCTTTACCTTTACCTTTACATGCTAATAAGCCCGCCCTCTGTTGACACTGCCACACTCAGAGGCTGTCTTCAGCTGAGAAAAAGATGCATATCTGTGTAGTTCAGGCTTTTTATTTGGGGAAGGGAGATTTTCTGATCAAGAGAGGCTCACTATTGGAAGTGGAGCAAAGTACACAGTGGAGTAAAAATCTGCAACCAGAGAAAGCCATGGATGTTGAAAAAATGAGGTGGGGAAAAGTAGGAGGGTTTGAGGCTGAAATATCAGGGAGTTGAGGAGGCACAGGGCTGCTAGGTCTTGAAACTTAAACCTGGCAGCTGCTGTTTGTTTAAAGTTGCATGGAAGGTTTTGTCAATTAGGGCTTTTACTACTGCTGCACCACAGAACCTTATAACCCTAAGGCGTAGGTCGGCAAACTAAGGCCCGGAGGCTGGATCCAGCCCAATTGCCTTCTGGATCCGGCCCACGGATGGTCCGGGAATCGGTGTGGGAATTCTGCAGAGACCAGCGGAACACAAAGGGGAAACAGCTGTAGCGCGGCAAGAAAGCTGATCTTCTTTGCCTTCTTGCCGCGCTACAGCTGGTTCCCCTTTTGTTGCGGCTCGCCCGCTTCCTCTTTCTATGGTTGCGCATCGCAAGATGAAGCAGCGGTCATCGAAAACCTTGTCGTCTTGCGAATGCCTCGCGCAGCGCTAAACTCTTTCGTCTTGCGAGTTTTTCGTTGCGTGAGACATTCGTCTTGCGAGGTACCACTGTATACAGATTTTACCTACACGTGTATTTTTAATGAAACCAATGCCCTTATATAACTTTTGACCAGGCGCAGACTTGTATTGTGGAGCTTTTCAGAGATTAAGGGACATACGTAAAGAAGAATCTTTGTGACACTTCTTAATTTTCCAGAGTGATTGAACTCTCAGTATATTGGTTGGTTAACTTCTCTGTGCTAAAATAACACCTCTGCTAAACCAAGGAGTAGATAATACTGTACCTAAATGTCAATGTAACAAGCACCACAAGTGAAGCTAATTAGCAGCTGTATAGCTTTTCTAGGACAAGGAAGATAAATGTTTCTAATTGAAACTTGTAGCCAAAGTATTGCATTGAATGTTTCACTCTTAAAAACTAAACTGAAAATTCTTCCTCAATCTTCTTTTCCTGTAAGCTACTTCGTTCTACTGTATAAATGCAACGGAAAGAAGTGATAATTGTACATCTACTTTAAGAAATGGAACTTGTTCAGGTAAATATTTAATACTGCACTTATGATGTAAAACCAATTCGTTGTTTAGGATCCATGCAGTTGGGAATGCTAAAGTCTCCAAAGCTGGGGTTGCCAGTGCAGCACTTGCAGGCGTACATACGTCCAATGAAATCTTCATTGACTTCCACAACATCCCCATTTCCTCTTCTATTGGGTACATTGCACCTCCCCCACCATAATTAGATTTCAAAATTTGGTCTTAATAGAAGGCTTTTCTCAATCCTCATTATTGCGGGAGTATATGTGGATGATCATCTTGGAGAATGTTGCTGGGCAGGGAAATTAAAGCCTTCCCTCTCCAGCTGCACGTTCCAGGAAGATCTGTCTCCCCACTCCTAAATGTTGGTGATCCCTGATCCAAGACTACAGGAGAGGTTATTATTGCTGCTGCACAGATCTGCCACACCTGGGAAAATGGAAGTTAGGTAAAAGGCCCAGTGGAAGAGCAGGGTAGGAGGTGTAGAGGTTTTAAAACATGGGTTTCTTGGATGTAATCTGGCAATATTACCTTTTATTTAATTATTCCCCCACCAGTATTGAATAATTAGCACTTGAACAGATAACAGAAGCTATTTTCTGTCCCTACTGTAAAACAGTTGGGGAAGTGTAACTTCAGTTAGATTGTATGGGAATATCTTCAGACAGGAGTAACTATTGCATGTCACCAAAATGTCCTTACAACAATATTGAGCAGCTTTTGTCTATTGCAAGAACTGGACAGCTGTCAAACAATGAGTGCTGTAGTAGTTCACCCTTTCTCCTTCATTCCACTAGAAAGTAGATTCTCATGGATAGCATAGCTATCCACTGCTTCAGGTAGTGGTGAGGGTGCAATAGTGAATTGATGTCATGTGCCTATCCAAATAGGAGGAGTTTGAAAACATAGGATCCTGCCTTTTATTGAGTCATACCGTTGATCTATCTAGCTCAGGATTGTTCACTGACTGGCTGTGACTCTTAGGGTTTCAGACAGGATTCTTTTCCAGCTTTATCTGAAGGTGCCAGGGATAGAAAAGGGACCTTTTGCATGCAAAGCATGTGCTCTTACTGTACCACAGTTGGGGTACCTTTCAACTGAGCCACAATGAAAATGCTTATTGAAATAATAAGAGGAAAATGAATAATTGCATCACTTTAGGTACAGGCTTGATGCTTGAAGACCTCTGCTTTGTTTTTTAGGGTGGGCTGTATCTGAGGGATGTTAATTTGCTAGTGAAACATCTGTTTTTTAATATTTGCCCCACCATAGCAGGATGCTAGGTGTAGGTAGAGTAGCCGTTTTTAAGACCAGTGGGCACACTTTAAATATTGAGAGAATGCAAAGGTTGACATGGCACCGTCATTGTTTCTCCCCTGCCTCCCGCTTCATGTTTACCAGGGGAAGTCAGTGATGTTCTGCTGGTCCTGATCATGGAGATACAGCAGTTAAAGACACAAAACCCTTCCCCCCCTCAATGACATTCATAAACCAAAGCCTAGATTGTAGTAAGGCCTATTATACACAAAGAGACTTTAATTGTGAAGTAGACATGTATATTATTGTACTGTTAGTGTGAATTCTTAATGAGTGCCTGGCTATCAGAAGATACAACTTAAAGCCCCTTTGCAGTTTTTTCACATTTTGCATTTGTCACATGGAAAGGGAATTGTTTAGCATCCACCTGCATATATATTAATTTTTTTAAAAAAATTGTCCGATAGCACCTTAGAGACCAACTAAGTTTGTTCTTGGTATAAGCTTTCGTGTGCATGCACACTTCTTCAGATACACTGAAACAGAAGTACCTAGACCCTTATATATAGTGGGAGGGTCTGGTGACTTCTGTTTCAGTGTATCTGAAGAAGTGTGCATGCACATCAAAGCTTATACCAAGAACAAACTTAGCTGGTCTCTAAGGTGCTACTGGACAATTATATACACCCTGTTTTCCCAAAAATAAGACATGCCCATAAAATAAGCCGAGGCAGGGTTTCTAAGCATTTGCGCAATATAAGCCATACCCCCAAAATAAGACATAGTGATAGGCGCAGTTCTGGAGGGCGCCAAGGAAGAGGCGAGGCTGGACGCGTAATAAAAATAAGACATCCCCTGAAAATAAGCCATAGTGTGTCTTCTCGAGGAAAAATAAATATAAGACTGTGTCTTCTTTTCGGGGAAACGTGTGTGTCAACTGCGTCAGACCAACACTGCTACCTACCTGAATCCACCTGCATGTGATTGTGCAGTAGTACCGGTATGTGCAGAAAAACTTATGGGTGGGTACCTAATCTCAGAAGAATTCACCACAGGAAAGATGTAAGCTGAAGGGCGAAGGTCAACTTTTGGGGCCACTTACAATTGTAATTGTATGATCTGTTCTGCATCACAGCCTCAGATGTATCCTGGGAACAGAGGTGGCTATTGATAATATTAGTACCTCTTGTAGCATAATCCACATCTCCTCAGAATTAAGAGCTATTGAATTCAATGGAGCTTATTCACATGTAAATGGGGTTAGGATTGTAGCCTCAGTTTTTAAATATTCTGTTTTCTGCTTCATACTTTTGTTTTTTAGTTCCTCCTGAGCCTACCACAGTTGTTACACCTACCACAGCCAACACGTCTACCCCAGGTAACAAACTTTTGTGCATTAATAAGTAAAGAAGTATAAAGGTTTAACCTGTAATAACGTTTCCAGGATTACTCTGTGAAAATCAGAAGTGAGAGCTCATGTTTTTATCCAGTTTCTTGAAATGGCTTAATCACTATAAAGGACAGGAAAGTACCAGTACTATGAGTTGTAGGCCAGAATACTGATAATTTCCTGTCCTTTACTGAAATGTCTTTGATCACTAAGGTAGATGATACAATTTATTGAAGGGAGAAAAACCTGTCTTGAGAATTCATGTTAGTGAAGAGCGTGTAGTAAAATTAGCCAAGAAAAAATCTGAATGCACAGGGGAGTGACTATATGTACACTTCCTCTACATGCAATATTCAGCTTCCATGTTTCTTCCATTCTCTTCTGGAATGTCAAGAATCGACATTATTGTATATATGGCAGGGGTTTCCTGGCATCTTCTGTGCTTAAATGATTTCTTCTTGTCTGGTTTTGTTAATTGTCCACTTTGTTGGGGACTTAGCTTCTTATATAATCTCAGTAATGTTTTCCCTAATGTGTTTAATTTTTTATTCTTGAATTATATTGTGTACAATTTAAGATAATCTCGTAATTTGAAATTTTTTTGCCTTCAAAATGGAGGAAATGACTTTTTAAAACTACCAATTTTCCATCCATGCATAAATATTTTTCATTTAAAATTATTACTGTGAAATGCATCTAACAGTGCCTTTGTTCTGCAATCATTTGCTCAACTTGTAAGATTAAAATAGCTATTTAAAGTTGGTTCCAAGATGTGGTATTTTCTTTGAAACAGCTCCTACACATAACACAACTACACCAGCCAAACCTACATCTGCCGGACCTACTGCTGCTAATAGTACTGCTGCTAGCAACACAACTTCTACATCAGGTAATATTTGATTTATAGCAAGATTAAAATCAATCAAGTCACATAGACATTAATATCTCTCTCGCATGCACACACATATAGCTCTCAATTATGTACACTCAAAGCATACTTGTGCATGAATGCAGACATATTCAGAAAAACCCCTCCGTTGGTGGAGGAAGTGCCTCTTGATTAAAAATAATAATCCAAAATATTATTATTGGGGGGGGGGGGGTCCAAGGGGTAGGAATCCAAGACATTAGGGCCACCAACCTGGTGCTCGGTGGTGATCCATGCATTAAAGAGTAGCTTTCTAAATCTGCACAGCCTATCACTAATAACTCTACTTCTTTCATTTGACAGGCTCAGCTTCTCCCCAACCAACTTCCAAACCATCTCCACACAAATCCACCTTTGATGCTGCCAGTTTCATTGGTGGTGTTGTCCTAGTGCTGGGACTGCAAGCAGTAATATTCTTTCTCTACAAATTTTGCAAGTCCAAAGAACAAAACTATCACACCCTCTAGAATACGTTGCTTTTAAGTGGACTTAACAAGGTCAACATTTGTGGTTAGCTGCACCAAAATATCTTTATTCCTTATAGAAGACAGCAATTCAAAATATTCTTATTCTTCAAGACTTTTTTTTTTAAAAAAGAAAATGTTTCTGCAACATGCTTGGAAGAAGGTTGTATGAATCATGTTTTGCTCTGCAAGAATACTTGCAATATTGTGCATGAATCCTCATTGGCTGTCTGAAATTTCTTTAGTGGCTGCTGCTGTGAAACCGTTTCTTTTATCTGACATGCCAAATGTAGACTTTAATAGTAACTATATGCATTGGCAGCAGTGTTCTTGATAGATAACCATATGATTGCAATTGATAAGTTAGCCTTAAATGCAGTGCCCCACCTACATTATTATTATTATTATTAAAATGTGAATTCCTGGTGACTTGGCATAAAACACTATGTGTGTGAAAACTGGCTTTTTATAGTGTACTGCTAGGAGATGGGGGCAAATTTCTAGAACTATGTTTTTTTCCTTAAGGATTAAGGAAGCCCGTATTTTTCTATATTTGGTGTCAGAAGAATAATTGTTTTCTAATGAAAGCGTAAGCAGCCATAGGAAGAATGATAGTCAAAGAATGCTAGTTCCTTGGTGCATAAGGAAGAAAGACCAGTGCCTTAATGAGTAGGCTGCAAACTGAAATGTTTGTGCCATTTTATTTGTTTGAGGTACAGTGAATGTCATTCCACTTGCAGCAATTTCATTCTAGTAGACACATGAACTTGGGCATTATTTATATATACTTGTCTTTATATAAGTTTTTGTGAAGACAGATGTGGAAAGAAAACAGTGTAAGCAATCTTCATATACTGTTCCTAAAGCCATGTGTCTCTAGCCTTCAAAATACTTGCCTTGGAAAGTTCTATTGACATGCTTTACATTTCAGAGCAGTAGTTTCAGTAGACACATTTTGTGATTGCAATTTGTGGATATTACAAACCTACCATAATTCTGTATGGATTTGAGAGAATGTTTGCTCTTATATCAATGCAGTTTCCTTCTTTAGTTTCATAAAACACAGATAGTCATGGTGGAAGTAGGCAGCCCGAGGACTTGGAGCTATGTAAGTTTTTGATAATTGTCAAAATAGACTGCTAATCCTTGTTTTGCAGATTATCTGGCAAGGATAGTTTAAATTCTAGAAATGCAACTTTAAGTGATGCTTTTGGATTAGCTCTATTGCTTGCTTGATTTTAAGCTGCTGACAAATCTGGGTTTATGGCTTATTGCAAAATTTTACTGCATTTTAATTGCTCAACGTCTCTAGCCCTTGTAGCTAATAGTATTCACTTCAATAATGTTGCATAGAAAGTTTATTCATAATAATACTTAGCAAACAGTACTGTAACTTTCAGGCAACTGCACTCCTAAAAGACAATCAGCTCAGGTGTATGAAATGGTAAATTGACCAGCCAATTTTAGCAAGCAACACATCTGTAGTAGGTGGTATTTAATGACCTTAAGCTATATAGTCCATTGTTTAACATAATTCCCCATCTCTTTTAGATTAAATATCTGAATATATTCTAAAGCTTAAGCATAAATAAATGCACTTCTAAACGGTGACAGTTTAAGAAAGCCTCTTTGCACTCTAAAGCTGTAATAAGCTTATGCTTAGTGGTGAGACTTAGAAATAATTTCTATTTAGTGTTGCTTCCTTACTGGCTCTTGAATGGCTATGTCTGGTAAACTTGTAACAGAAGATTTCAAGACTAACAGTGCAACTTACAATTCCAGAATTGAAATTTGAGCCAATTTTATTACTGAGCCAAGAGTAAGTGCTGTTTAAAACACCACTAAGCAGTCATGTTTTCTGTGCTGATGTTAACATTATGAATCTTTCAAGTGCCTTAAATTTTATTACTGTCAGCTACATGTTTGTTGAAGGAATGTGGGGAGAGGAATTTTAGTCACTAATCTTGCCCCATTGCCAGCAATTCTTCCTTTCCAATGACTTTAGGAAATTCAGGTCTCACTGCTACTCTTCAGGAAGTCTGCATTTTCTACTTGGTTGGGGTATATATGTGTACTAGGTCTTTAGGATATTTCTAATATCTTCATGCAATGGCATATTTGATTTTCTAGACCCAAGCTTTATCACTAACTTACCAAACCTTGGCTAAGACTGTGAGGGTGAGCCCTCTTACCTTCTATAGCTAGATCAGTGACAGTTTCCCCCCCCCCCCCGGTAGTGACATTAACCTGACTACGTACAAATTAGGTAAAGTAATAGATTTTCACAGCTTCTGTCTGCTTTTTGGAGTATATACATAGGGCAGTTTTTAAAAACAAAAAAACCTCTGTCTGTGAAATAGATTTTTAAGGCAGTGAATTGTGACTTCCAAGCTCTTAATACAGATTTTCCGTAAAATTTAACACCTGCAAGTATGTTGCATCTAGAATGGAATGTTATAGACATTACTGTACTGCATATGTGTGTTGTCTTCATTGGAAGAAAATGCAAACTACTTAATCACAAAACCAAAATAAATCATTTATTAAACTGTTTCTGTTCGTGTGTCCATCTTTTACTCCTCTCCAAAAAATCCAGCTTGTTCTGGGCCATAAAAAGCAATGAGTGTTGTACATGGCCTCTCCATTTGCCAAAGTAAATTTCAAGTGGTGAGGATTTGTTGGGTGATCTAGCAGATCTCTCATTTAAAGCTCTTTGTCAAAGACAAAAATAAAATGGGAAGTATAAAATGATTTCATAGTATGACAAAACACAAATCAGCTACATAATGTACATACCAGTAATTGCTTTGCAGAATTTGGTCAAAGTCATGCAAATGCACCATGGCCAGCCAAATAAGCTTGTTGCCATAAACACATCTTGTGACAGTGCATTCCTTATATATTTGTTTGAATAAAGGCTTTCAGTTGCCTGTCCTGGATTTGCTGCTAGCTTCATCCAGTTAATAACCTCACATCATCATATTTTTGGCACTAGAGCAGGGGTCAGCAACCTTTTTCAGCCCTGTCCCTCAGACCATGTGGTGGGCTGGACTATATTTTGAAGGAAAAAAATGAACGAATTCCTATGCCCCACAAATAACCCAGAGATGCATTTTAAATAAAAGCACACATTCTACTCATATAAAAACATGCTGATTCACGGACCATCCTCGGGCCAGATTGAGAAGGCGATTGGGCCGCATCTGGCCCACAGGCCTGAGGTTGCCTACCCCTGCACTAGAGAATCTGGTGAGAAAGTGGCTTCTTAAAAGTTATGGATAACAGAGCAAATTAAAACATCCCATTTTTGAGCATGACCAGAGTTCTCAAGCAAGACTGCTTTGTACTTTATTCATGGAATCAAACCAGCAAGTAACTCTTCAAAGAAGCAGAAGCAGCTTATTTTTCAGATGTCTTCTGTCCACAAAACTGCACAGGTGACGTAGAAGAGTTTTCTGTAAGAGCTGGCAAGAGAACATCTATCACACTATTTCTCCACCCACAAGGTACCTTTAAATATAAATAAAAACTGTTGTAATTCTCATCTGTTTTGCCTCAAATAGTCAAAATATTCCTTTTTTGGGGGGTAGATGGCTTCTCTAAACTGCTGTGGGCCAAAAGTTTATTGTACAGGAGGAATTCCCTGAGAAGCATGAATGAAGAGTTAATCTAATATCACTTTTAAAAAGCAAGTCCTCAGTAGAGCTTGCTTAACATGTCTACAACCTAATTGTCACTGTCTTGCATTAGAGATTCATACTAACATTGCTCCCCAAATACTTGACTACTCACCGTTTTGGGCCTCTGAACCTTTTCTGGTTTTATATTGCTGCTACCCCCCGAGTCAGCAACCAAAAGCTGCTGCCTGAAGTCCTTGGTTAACGTGAATGTTGAAATGCCTGTATTCTGGCTCCATGAAGCAGAGCCTGGAACATAATGTTAAATAATGTCATTTAAGTGGTGCCTTTGTGGAACTTTGTTCTAGAATATGCTTTTGTGTGCAAACACTGCTGACACTCTATTCCTTGGTAATACATGCTGTTGACACTATTGTTTTTTAAAGGAGAGATTCCCATTTTTCTACAACATTCTCACAGTCAATGGTTAACAGTTAAAATGTGAATGATCTTCGATACGATCCAAATAAATGGTCTGATAACAATCACAGTTTATCTAGTAGTAGTGTATATCAGAAACAGGCTTCACTGTGTATCTATTTTTAAAGAAACCGGTTTCAAATTAGGACATGGTATACTATCTTAGGGTAATGGGAGCTCATTTCTGTTGTGAATAGCTGCCACATGGAAGCTTGATGAGCCTCAGGATCAGAGCGATGGGAAATTGAACTTTTTCTCTCCACCACACTGCACACCACCCCAAAGACTCTGAAGCTGCTATTTGCATTTCAAGGATTTATCCCATTAGTCCCAAATGGATGTCTCCCTTTAAATTCAAAGACTTCTGAGAAACAATTCATTTCACAGGACTTCCACAGTGGAAGAGGGCGTCAAACTCTCCCTCAGCCCCTGCATGGGCCCAGAGACTCATGGCTGTTATTTCAAAACCAAAAAAGTACACATCTTACATCGTTATGTAGGTTGACACTGAAAAGGACTAGCTTAAGGAAATATGGACTTAAGGTGAGTTGAGAGAGGGGCTTTCTAAGAAATAATGTGGGGGGGGGGTATTTTTGTTTGTATTATGGTTTGTATTTTTGCATTATGTTGTGAACTGCCCTGGGAAAATTGGATGAAATTTACAGAAAGAAGTAGAAGAAAGCATAAAACAGCTGATGCTAGTAGTACGATTCCTTTTTACCTGAAAGTGAGCGATTTATACTGCTGGCACTGTGTGAAGTATTAGCAGACTTTCTTCTTACAGCTGTGAAAGCCAAGGACATGAGTTAAATAATCTGTGAGAAGAATCCATACAAAGCACAAAGTTTTAAAAGTTAACAACATCTGTTAGAGCATTTTTATAATGTCTGTTGCTTTCCTTTGCCCAAAATGAAACATGTACAAGTTCATTTAAACTGCCCTTACTAGCTCCACTTGGCAACCCTCTTCCCTTTACACCTTGCCTGTCCTCTCACAGCTTGCTCCAAGCCCCATCACCTTTAAAATGGGGTAGGGAGACACTTCAGAGAGCAGTTTTCTGAAGCACTTACCTCCATTAAACAGTTGGCTTGGGCTACCTACTTTGTTTTTATGTATATAGTACGGCGTCTCAGGACAAGCAGCAACACCACCATGAGGTGAAAGCTAAGGCAATACAGCCCGTTTTCTTGCCTTTTCTATGCCCGTGGTAGCCCACCACTAAGCCCCCCCCCACTTCCAAGCCAATACAGTCTTGCTGAAGCATCATTTGGGGGGTCAGACCACATTCTCTGTCACACGCACTAATGGTAATAGTTCTCAAAAATCAGCAAGCAAGAATCAAAAGCACACATGCCTCTCATATCCAATCTCATTCCTTCAAATGATCCCTTTACACCTAGCCGGTTCCATCTGCCTCTCCCACCCATCACCAGATGACTTTAACTGTCATATTAACCTGTCCTTTCTCCCTTCCTTTTCCCATCATCACGCTCTTTTCACAGACCAACCTCACCCTGCTCCTGCCTTTAGAACTTTGGAAAGCAGCCAATGAAACAGTGGCAACACTCCTGCAATTTTATTATATAGTAAGTAAGATAAGACACCTTTGAAACAATTAAATGTATTGGGCTGTACAGATAGCAAGATATGTTTGTGATCCCAGCACTGATTGAATCTAGTGCTGTATAAATTGCCAAGACGTGTGCTGTGTATCCCTTGCATACCCTTGCACTAAAATGTTAGGAGATACAGGTGTTACCTTTAATTGGACTCTTTTGAAAGGTAAGAGAAATTAAGATGATTTTTTTGCATCCCCTCCAGCTGCCAAGTGTGCTGAGAACTGAATTGTCTATGTCAGGCAAAAGGGATTTGAACATTAACTAGTGTGAGTGAACTAATTGTACAATAGAGGGTTCACTAGTAGGAAAATGCAGTATTTTAGTTCATTTCTACAATCTTTGCAAATTAAGATGACTATGCCGTGAGCATACATTTGTTCCAGAAATCAATACTGTGCAATATACAATCATGTAAACACTTTGCTTCCTGGGTTGATTTAGTAAAATGGACATTTCTCTGGAAAGATAGCACCTTAAACTGCTACTCTGTACAATGCAACAAGATGTTCACATGAAACAATGGTCAGTCACTACTATTGTATCACATTAGCAATATACTTTGTCTCAGTCAGCTGCGTGCCTGTTCAAAAAGTATTCGTTTAATGCTCTTGCTTAAGGTTTAGAGGTGGGGAGCGGTAATCTGTTCAGCTTTCAAATTCAGTTTAGCATCTCTTAAATAGATTAACAAATTGGATCTACTTGGAGCTTTGGCTAAGCTATCAAACACAATGTAATATGACAGCTAGGGTGGTTAAGTGAACAGTCAAACTGGCTGAGAAATTAATTTATCCCATCCTTATGTGTGTATACCACCATCCACATTTATTGCAATATACAGTACTGACAGGACAAGTAGCTGCTTCATTGCTACAAACCTGCCAAAGAACTTGGCACTGCTGCCTCCCATACAGGCTTGACACTAACACTAAGCAGCTTAGCGTAATGAGAAACTCCTAGCTCAAAGCGGCTGTTAGCTGAAGTGTGAGATGGGATCTAGGACCTCTGCCCTCATTGGGTTGTATCCAGACTTGCACAAGTGAAAGTGCACTCCCTAACTTACTGAGGGGAGGGGGCACAAGCTCTGCATGCAGAAGATCCCCCGTTAGGTCTTCCTTTAAAAGAAGCAGCCAGGTAATATGAAGGGCCCTCTCCCTAAGATTGTGGAGAGCTGCACAAGCTGCCTCAGCCTGTGTTTTGGCTGTTCCCAACTCCCACTGCACTTCCCAGGCTGAGGCTTTATAGGAGTTACAAGGCCACACCAGGTACATGTATTTCTTCTCATGGAAATCTGGCAACAGCTTAGTGTAGGCACCTGTTTCCCCTGCCACAGCCTGGGATGGTAACTGTGAGTCTGTACTCGGAAGTCTCTGTCTGTGCTGATCTATTCCTGGTATATGAGAGAGGGCGTGGTGACCTAAGTAAGTCCAAGGTCTGCATCTTTGGTTCACATTTAATAACCTATAAACCAGCACATTTACTGTTAACTGTTTAACAACCAAAGTAAAGTATAACACATTTTCAAAAGTTCTAGTTACAGGTAGATGGCCGTGTTGGTCTGCCGTAGTCAAAACAAAATAAAAAAAATTCTTCCAGTAGCACCTTAGAGACCAACTAAGTTTGTTATTCGTATGAGCTTTCGCTCATACGAATAACAAACTTAGTTGGTCTCTAAGGTGCTACTGGAAGAATTTTTTTTACTTTGTTTTGACATTTTCAAAATACAGCAGGGCATGAAATATTGAACACCAATATTCTTGCAACCAGCGATCATTCAACCTACATTCATTCATACCTGCAGAGGAATTTATCTGGGATGCTGCAACTTCTGAGTTATACAGCTGATGCTGCAGCTCTTTTATCCTCTGGAAAGCATCCAGTTTTAAACTGCGTTCCTGGGTCAGCTGACTTCTTACCTAAAAAGATACTAAATTTTTCTAAGGGAACATTACAGTTCCAAATCTCTATATCTTTGCTGTCCATTCCTGAAAATGAAATACGTAAGAGAAGGATGGAATTGGAAGTTGCAAACTTTGAATGAACCTGCATGACTATATCAGATGCTGCTTTGTTCAGCAATATTTATGAAACTTTGGGTATTAATTGTGGGATGAGTGCTGATCATGCATACAGGTTTTTCACCCAGTCTGCACAACATCAGTGGTGTCTAGTTGCCTGTCTGCATTTTTCCACCATTAAAACTTGATTTACCCTTTTGGGATGGGGGCGGGATGGTTTGGTGTGAATAAGTATAAAAATCGCCCACTGCCAATGACCTGTTTGCAATATTAAGCCCCCATCTTGGAACATATAGCCACTCGCACATGAGTTCCTGAAAGTATGTATTTATAAACTTACCTGTTGGATTTCTTTTTTAACCTTTTCCCCCTGAAGCTGTCTTATCTTGGATGATCTTTCAGTTTCTTCTGTCAGACACTGCAGTCTCAGTTCTCTCTCTCCAAGGCTTTCCAGCATTTTTTCCAAGTTTGCTGTCTTAATTAGATCTAGTTGCTGCTTTCTGTGAACTTCTTGGTTCATCCTGTGTTCTACTTCCTGTAGTAAGTGTCCCTTTGCATAAAATACCAATGAGATTTGTAAACACAGGAGGAGAGAACATGGGTGATATCCAATGCTAGCATACTCAGAGTAGACCCATTGATTTCAGTAGGTCTATTTCAAGTATGACATTCTTGGCATTTAGAAGGCAGATAAAGACCATTTTATTTCAAATAATATTTATTGGCAGCGAAGTTGTTCTTATTCTGCAGAATTTCTGGTTTAAAACAGTGTCCAACGTAGGAAAGATTTAAACCAGAAATTCTGCACAATAAGAACTACTATGTGTGTTATGATGACATTATTTAATCTGTGTTGTAAATTGCTTTCGAAGATTCATTATTGAGCAGTTTGGGTGTTGTAATAAGCTAAGCCAATACAACAAAATTTAAATGCCTGGGCAAATACAGACACATTAACACTTGCACCAATCTGACTTCTTTTGGAAGGGTCAAAGTGAGGGTTTCACCATCAAAAAAACCCTCTCTCCTTCACTGTTAGATATTAATTACTATAAAACTTGTGTTAACTGTATTGAGGGGTGGAAGTATGCAGAGACATTTTGCATCTTCACATTTCATATCCTTGTATTTTCACTTTCAATTGAATAATGATCTTGAACAGTTTTGCCGAGAAGGCAAAATGTAATATATTCATCCTATCTCTGCTGGCAACAACAACACATTTGGCAAGTATTCTGATTCTCACTATGTAAGATGGTCCCCCAACTTCACAAGGAGCTATGCAAATCCTCTCTAAGCCACTGCTATTCACTTATCGGGTTTTAATTTATAAATTACATCCATCTCTGGAATCTTAAATTGTAGTGTGGGCAGACCCATCCCATAGTGCACATTTCACCTCCTGCATGAGTAATATTACAAAGGCTCAGTGCCACCCCCACACTCTGCCAAGCAGTAGCAAGATTCCAGGGGTTCCAGGCACTCACCCAGGCTCATGTTTCCATCGGGGGTCAGACACAGTGAAGGCAGTAGCATTTTAAGATATATGGTTTATTTTACACCTATATACACCTAAAGTCTTCCATGGAGGGGGTGCAAAACATTACACCCCAAGACTATCTCCCATTGCCCCTCTCATAGCTTCAGCACTGAAGTCAATACGAGTGAGGAAATAATTTGATTTGCTGTATAGAAAGTATTGCAGCAGAGTTTGGTTACATACCTGTTTGTCTAGCTGTTGCTTCAGCCTTTTATTCTCAGTCTGAGAATCTGCCCAAGCTTTCCTTGCAGCCCGCAGCTGCTGCTGAAATAAAATTGCTTCTTGTTCTGCCATCAGCTTGGATTTCAGATACTCTTTTTTGTTTTGAATGGCCTCCTGTGAATGCAAAGGGTTCAGTAGGATGTGAAGCAGAGAATCAAGCCACAAAACCCTACCCCCAAAACAAACAAACAAACAAACAAAAACCCTACACTGGGTTACTTAGGAATAAGTGTTATGCAAAATATTTAAGTATTTGAGCTTGTGCCCTTTGACATGTAGAAAAAGAAACCCTGCTTCTTTTAATTTCATGATGTTTTTGCTATATAGTACAATAGAATTTGTTTGAGCAGTCACAATCTTTCTGATGGGTATTGTAAAATAACCATATACAGGTTAGCTTAAGTAATCCCCACCACATTCTTTGTGGGGAAGGGCTGGTGCAAACATTCATTTGTAGGTGGCAAGAGGTATTTCACAGACATGCATTGAAGTGGCATCTTACAACTACAGCACTTGTCAAGCTTCTGATTTTGCATTATGTGGCTACAATCAGGCCCAACACCAGATGGCATGGTTATTTTTGGAAACTTTTGCAGTGCTATGATAAATCAGGATCTGTGAAGTGAGACAATCATGTGAGCACATCACGCATCAAAGGAGAAGAATGAAAGCCAGAGCTACTAATCTCGTAACTGTTCTATTACAGTCAAACTGGCAGAGAAAAGCAGGCGGATTTTCTGAGTTCTTGTTCACCATAACTGACAAACGTATGTGGAACCCAAACATAGTCATTGTTTCAAATTTGCATTTTTCTGAATTCTCCAACCAAACAAATGTATTCAAAAATGGGTATATTGGGTGTACTTGAAATGCATTCGTGAAAACAAAGTACAAAAATGTGTTCCATTAGAAATAATGATTTGCAGAAGTGTGCATGTTAGGAGAAATTCACATAAGAATGTGAATTTTCATGAATATATTTTTTTTTAAAGCAAGTTGCAAACGGATCTGAAATGTGGAAAACTGAACTTAAAAGATGGGGTGGGGGGGAGAGACAAGAAATGGAGAGAAACAAAAATTGGTTTTTTCCCTGGTTAATAATTAAATAGACAGTTCTAAGGAAAAGGATGTATCTCGCTCTTCATGCTGTCACTCACTGGTATTACTGAACCTAACTAAGTATACATGGCTGAAGCCAATGGGTCTTTATTTCAATTAGGTAGAATGACTTTATTTCAACAGGATTTTTTTTTTGGGGGGGTAGGGGCTCTCACCTTCTCTATTTCTCTCAATGTGGTAGATGAGTGTGCTTTTTGCACTGTTTCTTTCCAGCAGCTCATAGCCTTCAGTTTGCATAGCAGAACTCCCAACTGGTTGTTTTCATCCTGTAATGTTTGCAGGTGCCCCTGCTAAGAAGGCAGATAGTTCTAGTCAAGGTAAGATTCTGACAAACTCACCATCTCTCCAGCAGCTGCTTGACTATGCAATTTTAAGAATATTTATCAGAGTCTGTACTTGTGAAAAAAGAGAAGTGAACACACAGCAGAAACTCAAGTCACTAAAGTGCGCATCCATGATAACACACCCATATCTGAAATCAAAGTATTCACTCTGTGACTGTTATGCAAACCAGTGGCTTTGGCTTATTATCACATGAAGCTAAGCTTTGAAATTTTTATTTTTGCATTACAGCTGTGCCCACAATGTCACACACAAAGTATCTACAATGGGTTTTATTTCTCCAGTTCTGGGTTAAATCTGATATATAAGCTTTCTCCTCCATTTGTACTATATTTATCTTCCAGAACATCTGCTTTTTTATAAAGTCAATAATCTGAACAGTTAGCATCTTGGCTACTCTGTGTGGTCTCATACAAGCAAAACTCTTAATAGTCCATAGAAATGATTTGATGAGCAAGAACCAACATGTGAATTTACAACCTACCCTAACTGGAATGGGATTACTGTACATTTAATTTTAAAATCATAAAACAGAACACTTCAAAAACATAAGAATGCCCATTTTAAGCACAGGTGCATTTCAGCTTCAGAACTTTCAAGGAAAGAAGCAACTTTTATATTGTTGGTTTTAAGCCAAATCATATTTATTTCTCTGCTTCATTACATTCCACCCAACTTTGGATTTGCCGAGCGAGGCTAATTAAAATAAACATTATAATAATACTTAACAGAGTTGCTACAAGGATAATAGGCATATAATACATGTGAAGTGCTATGAACACTTGAACTCATTATGCAAATGCTAAATGAGTCAGTGTTACTGTTCCCTGTACTGCAGGTGGAGAGGAAGTAAGGGTGAGAGAGAGAGAGAGTAGCTGGCCTGAAGTCATGACAGAGGCAAGATGCAAACCGGGGACTTCCTGTCTGATAGCTCACTCCTTTCGCTGCTACATTACTGCAGCTAACTACCCTCAGTTCCTCTGGGAGGAAGGGCAGGTTAAAATTTAATAAACAAACTGTAACACAAGAAAATCCATTAAAGCTGTCTCTTATAATGAGCCCTATGTTTAAAGGTCTATGGAAAAAAAGAAAGAAAGAAAGACCTCCAGTTCAATTAAAGTGGGCCAAAATACCAAAGAAAGAGGCAACACGTTGACCAATTCCACGGGCGAAATATATCTGTTTTTATCTTTGTAAACTATAACAACATGCGAGACAGTGATCCAAGGTAATCATACTGTTTCGGTTTGGTCTTCTTCAGTTTTTTAACTTAGTGTTTGTATACAATCTGCGGAACAGGGGTCATACACATGAGCAGGGGTTACATATGTGTATGACCCCTGTTCCACAGATTGTATACAAACACTAAGTTAAAAAACTGAAGAAGACCAAACCGAAACAGTATGATTACCTTGGATCACTGTCTCGCATGTTGTTATAGTTTAAAAAGATAAAAACAGATATATTTCGCCCGTGGAATTGGTCAACGTGTTGCCTCTTTCTTTGGTATTTTGACTCAAGTCTGCAACACAGGAGTTGTTTCATTAGCAATTAAAGTGGGAGGCTTGCCTGCAGGGCATATCTGTAGGTGAACAACATTCCACCCATGAGGTACATCTACTGTGTTCACTCTGTTCCTTGCAGGTGCCAGCCCTTGTCTCAGCTCAGAAAGATCACTTGATGAGGCCTGACCCTGGGGCCTTTGTGCCCCAAATAGTTCCTATGGGAGGAGGGTCTCCACAACAGCAAGAACATGCTCTTCCAAGTTCTTTTGGCACTGGGCATTTTAATTGGGCCTATGAACTCCTTTTCTAGAAAACATTCTTAAAAACCACATTTCTCATACATCAACTTACCTGAGCCAAATGTTCTTTGAGTGTCTTGTTATCTTTTGTGGAGCCGTACTTTTTCTTCAAGTCAATCATTTTGTCCACTCCTTCTCTTCTCACCTCACTGATGATATCAAACATGCGCTGGCTCATGCTTAGACGATACTCATCCACTCTTCCCTGCAACCACAACCAGAAGCCATAAAGTGCATATGCCATTGAATGTACATGAATTTAAAGGAAGGCAAGCAATTCCATAAGATTTCCTTAAAATATAATTATAATAATTATTTTTTCCAGTAACAAAATGAATTATTTCTGAAATAAGGTGATTCTTCTGCAATGGAAGTGCTCCGTTCAAGAAAAAATATCCAGATATGTTGCAATAACTAACAGGTTACTCCACAAAAGAAACCTGCACCAAAGAAATACTGAAAAGGTCACGAGGCTACTGCCTCTAGGTATCACACTCACACAACCAGCAGGCAAAGGAGGCTGGCTATAGCCTGAAGTTCTGGCTTTGTATATCCATAGACTTACAAATCAAAGCAAGAAACCATTCCACTATAACAAACACAACTTTCTTAGAATATAAATCTATGGACAGGAATCCAAAGGAAATGGCCTTTGTAATCTCCAGTATAATCCTAGTCATGGGCTGTATCCAATTAAGTCTTACTTTTGTACCTACTTTTAGTTGCAGACAGATCATAAATATGTTTTGCACCAGTGCTTCATAATCTTCTTGCACTTCTTTTTTGATCTTATCTCTGAGGCCATGGGCTTCTCCTTGGAGATCAGCAATTCTAGCTCTCAGAGCCATCATTTCCATAATCATCTCATGACTCAGCTCCGCTACCTAGCAAAAGGTAAGAAAAATGCTGTGCTATAACTCCTTTTCTCAAAAATGAATAGCGGGGGGATTAAGATGCCAGGCCCTGAGAGATATTCCTGAGGTTACCTGAATAAAAACAATAAAACTACTGCCACTAACCTGACTAAGACCCAACTCAGCATTTCCTCGCTTGTCTTCTACAACATGCATTTCCTGAAAGAGAATGAAAAAGCATTTTTCATTTGGTTTCTTCATCAAAAGTCCCCATCAACTAATTCTTTTTTTACTTGTTTGGCCGAGCAATCAATGCAGCACATGACCCCTCTCCCACCACAATCAACAGTATGAGAATACTTGTTCTTTTTGATAGAGGAGCTGATGTTGCTGACGGAGTATATTTTCATAAAACATGGAGTAGCTCTCAAAGTTGCTGCGTTCTCTGGCCATGACATCACAACCCAGAGCAGTGAAGCATTTTTGTAAGTGGTCTTTCGGAAAGGTTATCTGAGGGGGGAAACAAAAAATGAAAATGTCAGGTTTTTCTGATGGTTACAACGATAAATCTATTCACTTCCAGAGCTTCCTCCATTGTTCACTGGTGCCAGAGTACATACATCCAAGGTCCTGTCACCAGAATTTCTGCTTGAAGATTTCTGGTATGATGCATGGGATAGCCTAAATCTCCAAAATGATCTTTAGTACCTTCCACCAATCAGGATCAACTAGATCAGCGGTAGCCAATGCAATGCCCCCAGATGTTGCCGGACCATAACTCCCATCATGCCTAACCATTAGCTAGTGGCCATGCTGACAGGGCCTGATGGGAACTGCATTCGAACAGCAACTGGAGGATGCCATTTTGACCATTCCTAGGCTAGATGGATAATTTCTTTTATTCAGTAGCCAGGTTACTAATTTCTGCCAGGCAGGACCCAGCTCTAAAATGTATCTTCTTAGGCTAGATGGTGAAATATTTAAATTAAAAAAAATGCAAGAGAACTTTTCCCCTAACCCTAACAGCTTGTGCCCATGGAGGATGTAAAAGCAGCATTTCCAGGACAGCGTGTGCCCTGGGTCCAGCAAAATAATTTGGAATATGAAAATTAGAGAACATGCCTAAACAGACTCATTGGATGGCATCTGACTAAATCATAGTGACACCTAACTTAAGTCCACTGATTTCAATGGGTCTCCTCTCAGTATGACTTAGATATGACTGACACTACTTATCTCTAGCAGAAAATGCCTGTAGCACTGCACATATTTCGGCAAGAAAAACCTACCGGTAAGTTATGCAGTTATTTTGCCCCACAAGATTTCAATCACTGGGAAAGAAAAACAATTTATGTACCTCTGCATCAGTTTCTTGGTGATTTTCCATTAGCTTCTGTACAAATGATTCAACAATTTCTGGCCTTGTGACAGAGAAGATTTCTTGCATGCCATGATGTTTCCAGAGCTCTGAAAGAACAAGTTGTGGGTGTGGGTGTGGGTGTCTTTTTCTTCAGTCTTCAGAGTAATAAAACATGGAAGCCTCAGTCTACCTTGAGTATGACTAACAGTGGTTATCTTGCGATGTGACAGGCTTTTTGATGGAGCGCAAATCTTACTCTGCTAAAAAAAAATTAATATAAAAAACCCAAATGTGCAGGAGCACAGAAGGTCATTATTATAGACGTACGTCATGCTCTTTGATGGAGCACAAGTCCCACTGTTCTGTAAGAAAAAAGAAAACCTGCAGGTGCAGCAAGAGTGATGTACAACAACTGTACACAGCATGTATCCCACATACTGGTAAAAGTGGAATGAGAAGGACATGAAACAATGTCTGGAGGACACAGTGTTGGTTACCTCTGGCTTAACGCAACACAAATGTGGGGTGCTAAATATATGCAGAGCCGGCTCTTTACACTTACTGTTTGAAAAAAGCATCTCCAAGTGGCCAGTTTTAGTGTGGCAACTTTCTCCATGACTCCTCAGTTGCAGCGCTTTGAAGAAAGTCTTATGTGGGTCATGGCTAACCACCAAAGAAAGATGATATATGGAGAAATTCAGGATGGTGCTGGCATAGTGACTGTGGTATGTACACAAGCAACCACTGGGTGTTGTTTCTCACCCCCCCTTCTGTCAAAACAGAACAGTAGAAGCTAGATCAGGCACCCCCAAACTTCGGCCCTCCAGATGTTTTGGACTACAATTCCCATCTTCCCCGACCACTGGTTCTGTTAGCTAGGGATCATGGGAGTTGTAGGACAAAACATCTGGAGGGCCGCCGTTTGGGGATGCCTGAGCTAGATGCAAGATGGGTTTAGTTGTTACCTGTAGAGAGATTTCTCTCTTCTCTTGTTTTTTCAGATATAACCAGCGTTATTTCTTTGTTAACTTTCTTTTGTACATCACGGATCATATGGATTTCTAGACTTTCCAAGAGTTTTTGCAGCTAGGATAAAAAAAGCAGAGAAAACTAGCTTGCTTTTAACTATATCTTCATTTAACCATTTAGAAGCCATGTTTCTTCAGAAAGTACATGGTCACTCTAGACTTCCTAAAATGACAAAGCAAAAGGCCAAACTCTAAAAGAAGAAGAAGCTTCTTTTTTTAAGGACTACAACCTTTAACTGATCAATAGGTTAGATCAATCACTTTAATATATTTTAAAATAGACTAAATGGGATCTAAATTAAATAGACAACACATATTTTAAATTGTATTGTTTTTAAAATGATAGTACTTATGAGACTGCAGGTCTGTCTTGGAAGAGGCAGTCTCCCTGCACTCTCAAGTAATAGGAAAGCGCACATCTACAGTGGTATAACATTTGCATGCACTATATTAAAACAGTATGCTTTTTCTTCAAATCAATGACTTATTTATGTGGATTTAATTGATTAAACTATGAAAATTAATTTGATTAATTGCCTAAGGTTTCTTTAATCAAGTGACAGCCTGACAGCTTGAAAAAATCATAAACCTAGCAAAAGTACATTTTTATACAAACGATACTTTGATAGTTATTGTCAGAGAGCATCAGGAGCAATGCCAAAGGTACTGTGAGCTGAGGACTGACCTGTCAAAAGATTGACTCAGGCCTTTTGACCTGATGAAGGACTTTATAAACTTCCTGTTTTTTGCTGCTTGGTGGGGACAGGAAAAACGGGACATTTATTAAGCCCCAAGCAAGTCACCAAACATTTCAGCTCAGAGGCAGAGTCACTGCCAGGCTGTGTAAACAATACTGTGTAAACAATGGCTGGAGCAATAGTTTTATTTGGTATAAACATGTTTCCAACAAATACCTGCTGAGCAGCATTTGGTTTAGTAGGCCATATTGTCTAAGGTTAACTGAACCATTTGCCAGGAGCACAAGCCACTATCGTATATGCCTCTGCAAACTGCCAAATAGCTTCAGAGTCAGATACAAAACTTTTGCTTGCAGAAAACTATTAAGGTAGCTTCTTTTGCCTGCGGGCACTATTCAGACTACCTGCGTGTGTAAGATCAGGGCGGATGTGTGTGTGTGGAGGGTGGTGGTGGCTTAGTCAGCCATAATGTAGGGAGCATAGTCACGTTAAGGATTTGTTTGCAACAAGTAAAACATGGACAGACAACTCACAACATATCTTAAGCTGCTGGGAAGGATTCTAATGTATGGGATTCTAATGTACTACAGAAGCTATATTTTACCACAATTTTAAAAAGTATAAAATTATCCTTTTTTTTGTATTCTGCTTGCCCGTTAGCTATGTTTTACCTGGTGTGTTTTTATCTCAGTTTCTGAAGCGTCTTTAGGGGGCAGAATACAGTGAGATGTCAATCCAAATCCTTCAAATTCATCTTCTTTACCCATATGTATAGCTATGCTTCTCATAGCAGGATACAGAACTTCAGTGCTAGAAAAATGCAGAGATACAGACATTGTACATGCTTAATTTCTCTTGTTTAATGTTTTCCATTTATTATGCATTGGTTTCTAGCATGCCCTCAATATTACAATTTTCTATGTGCTTTTAAACTTGTTCATAAAGGTTTTAAACACATTGTGATTAAGGCAGCCAGGTTTGACGATAATACCAATTTTTTTCAAGGGTGTTAGAACAGAAAGGGATTGTGAAGAATCTCTCCAAACTGGGTAAATGGGCAGTGCAAGTGTAAAGTGATGGAAATTGGGGCAAAAAAGTTTATTAGTTTCACATCAAAGGTCTGAAAGGTTGGTGAATGATAAACAATGAAATCTGGGGGTCATATGTTGACCCAATGTGTGGCAACTGTGAAGAAGGCGAATTCCATGTTGGGAATGTGGCAAAATCTGAACTTCTGACTCCATTATACCTACAGAATAAGGCATGTTCCTTTTCCTAAACACCCAAAAAGCACCTAATTGAATCCTGCTTGGCAGGAAAAGCAATAAATCCTAGTGATCCATTGTCAAGAAAGCCACTTCCCTGAACCTGTGTCAGCTATCTCCTTGCAAGTTCCCTAAAGGAGTTAACAGATTTACCTGGCAAGTGTGAGATGGGGTCTAACTGGGTTGATAAAATGGTCCTTTGTCCCTCACCAACCATCAGGAAACCTACATTGTCTATGAGACCACAAGCCTCATAGATCACATCTCAAACTGGCTGATTGCAAGCAAGCAAGTCACTCTCTCACCACTCATAATAAGGCTGCTGTGAGGATGACTGGAATACAAGTAAAATGCTTTCCTTATTTAATCACATTATACAGTAACTTAGTCATCATAATGTACCATGGGCAGGGTGGGTGGGGTAAGTTCCTGCGTCCTTGTGCCTTATTAAACACTGCGGTTGGTTTCTGGTTGCAGTGGAGAAAGCCAAGGAAAAGAAAGCCCTTTTCCATTTTATTTTCCTTTCCACCCCACCCCGCTTTTTTATAGACAAGATTTTGAAATGCCGTGTTTCCTAGTAATCTAGTTTTAACTGTTGAAAATGAAATCAAATTTATAATAAAAGAGCAAGAAAAGCCCAAGAAAACGAAAAAGCACCGAGTGGTGTTTTTTTCTTTACTTTGTTATCTGCACTGTTGATGATTAACCTTCACTCCAAAATCTGTAACATGGAAATGGAACTTACCTGTATTGTTCAGTAAATTGCTTGTACAGAGGAACTGTGTTGATATCATCAACTTTTAATTTAAGTCTTCCCCATTCTGCTTTTAAAATTTCCAGTTGCTTCCACAGTATCAGGTAAGATTTCTGCGAGGAACTTGAAGCCACTGAATCAGGCAGCTCCAACAGTGCTTTTGAAGTCTTTCCACTTCCTTCATTTGTCATTGCCAAATTCTGCTAAAATCATTGTGGGGAAAGCATCAGACATAGAAGATTGAAGCCAGAATACATTTATAATGCCAGGGAAGACTTTTACTCTCTCTTCCTGCCATGACTGCCAGTAGTCTGGATAGGCTAGCCATGCTAGGGACTCTTAAATAGATGCCTAGCCTACCACACTTTCCTTACATGCCATCCAATCTGGGGGTGGGGAATATGAAACCTGAGGGACCAAGGTAAATATTTATATGAGGGGAAACAGAGAGAAAGCACCCAGCTTCCTGGTCTCTCACCAGAGCCCAAGGTAGCTTGTTTTTCTCTGTCAAATCCCACTTATAAATGCATGTGGAACATGAAGCCAAATGGTCTAGGCACTGGAGTAAGGAATAATTGAGCCTGGCAGAAATGCATACACAAACTGAACAGTCAATATTAATAAGTTTATTAAGAATAAAAGTTAGGATTACAAAGGGAAGAGGCAGAATGGTGCTTTTAAGAAAATTAAGAAAACAATTTTAGTTCAGTTGTATCTATCCTGTGTAGCTGCTTCTGGTCTCCTCACACATGATGTAGCAGCACTGAAAGTCAGATGGAGGGCAGACAACAAAGGTCTGTTGGTTACAATCATCTCTTGACCCAGGTGTGCTCTGATTGACAGGTGGCTTTTGATCAGCCACTCCCAAGACAGCCATGCCCTCGGAAGTTGGCAGAAGGGGGGCCATTCCGTGAAAAATGAGCCTGATAAGAAAAAAATTATTTTTAAAATATACTTATTTTACTTATAGTTTCATTAACTAAACATATTAAAGTTCAATATTCCAAAGGAAAAAAGAATTTGAAATTATTTTTTTCATGAGAAATTTGAGCTTGAAGTTTCAGTATCACTTTTCTGATTGTGTAGCTTAATTTTGTTCATTTAGGTTGGCATTATTTTTTAAAGATAAACAAAAATTGTGGTTGTCATTGTTAGTATATTATTAAAGTGAAGAACTTTGTCTACACATTGGACTTGAAAAATTTTAAATAGGTAAGTTATTTCTATTTTATTTTTATTATTGAATGGGATGCTGTTTCAGTGTCCCACCCGTGACAGCAAAAGGTACAAAAGTTTATTTTGTGATAAAACTAATTTATAGGTTATGTTTGTTTTATTGTGGGAGTATGTATTAGAGTATAACACACCTATCAATAATAAAAATGCAGTTAATTAATGTAAACACCATGAAATTTTAATAATTCTTTTTCTGTCCCACCCGTGACAGTTTTCAATGTTGTAGCTTGAGTTAGTGATTTCAGCAAGTGATTTCAGCTCTCTGCAGACAGGAGACAGATTCCTCATGTAACAATTCTTTATTCTGGCAAACAAGACTGAGGGACTGAGGAGAGGGGAACTAGCTAGAAAGGGATACATTTTGGAGGGAACAATCTCAAGCAATCACAAAGCTGCCTTTTGGTGGAAACCAATAAGACTAAGGAGCCAAATGCAGCTGCTTGAATGAACCAATAGTAGCTGTTCCCTCTGGAACATAAAGGCAGTTACCATTACTTTACCCTAATGCGAATACATACAGTAATACAGATAATATAACCTTTGAATCAATACACAAAATGGGAAAGACTACATCTGCAGAACGTATGAGAAAGCTGCGTGAAAAACTAAAACAAGATAAAAACAAATGTGAAAGCTTCAAAGAAAAGGAGAGGGTCAGAGATAAGAAGAGGCGAGAAAAGATGAAGTTGGTAAAGAATTTGTCTGCAAAATCACTTATGGAATACAGACGGAAAGAAACTGAGTGCAAAAGAAAGTACAGACAAAAGATAAAAGAAAAAGAATCTAGGCCAATTGGCGACACTACTATTCCAGAGATTGGGTCATTTAAATGCCCACAATCTCTTGGAAAGGCTGTTACCAAAGTTAAAAGAGTGTTGCCATTAAGTCCACGGAAAAGAATAGCCGTGTTACGAAAGCTTGTGTATGAGAGTTCACCTCAAGTGCCAAAAACACTATTTGATAAAAGCCCTAAACAGAACACCAAAAGTTCTATTATTTCACAAGATAATATCTCAAAGGTCCATGAGTTTTATAATTCAGATGAGATTAACAGGCAGGCACCAGGAATTAAGGATGTCAAATCTATTAAAGATCCAACAAGTGGAAAAAGAATCAAAATCCAAAAGCGGCATATGAATATGACAGTCCAAGAGGCCTATGCCTTATTTAAGATTGATAACCCAACAGTTGAAATCAGCAAATCAAAATTTTATGAACTGAGGCCTAAAAATATTGACTTTGCTTCTCAAATGCCACACAATGTTTGCGTTTGCAAATACCACGCTAATTTCAATTTCCTAATTGAAGCCATAAGTAGGAAAGACATTTTTTCCCTTCCACACATTCTGATCTTTTGAGCCTTACTTGTTGTGATTTGGAAAATGAAAAGTGCATGAATGGTGAATGCAAAAAGTGTGTACTTAATTTGCACACCCTAATTGATGAAGACTTAAACATGTCGTCTGAGATTTTCTGGAAGCAATGGAAAGATGACTGTTCTAGCCGGCCTAAGGTTTTTGAAGCAAAAGGAACCATAGAAGAAGCTGTCAATGAGCTACAAAATCAATTTAGTAAATTTAAGAAGCACTTCTTTGTAAAGCAATTACAAGCTAAAGCTTTCAAAAATATGAAGGACACAGTAGCTGATGATGAGGTGATTCTTCAAGTGGATTTTGCTGAAAACTATTTGGCAACATCGCAAGATGAAATCCAAAGTGCACACTGGACCCACAACCAAATCACAGTATTTACTGGTTGCGCTTGGACTCAAGGCAAAGTACGTTCTTTTGCCGTGGTTTCGGATCACTTAACCCACGACAAATACTCAGTATATGCATGCCTAAAAGCCATAATTGAAGAACTTAAGAAAGAATTTAACAGACTGACAAAGGTCAAAATCTTTTCTGATGGGTGTGCTGGTCAGTTCAAAAATAAGTACACACTGTCCAATCTGTGTTTTATGCCTGAAGACTTTGGTGTTGATGGGGAATGGGTTTTTTTTTTTTGCTACATCCCACGGCAAGGGTGCCGTGGATGGGATTGGTGGATTAACTAAGCAAGCAGTTTGGAATGCAGTGAAACAAAGGAGAGTAGTAATCAATTCAGCCTCAGATTTTGTTAAATGTGCTGAAAAAGCAGTACCGAGAGTGAAGTTTGTCCTTTTAATGCCTACTGATATCAGTGCAAATATGGCGATGCTAGATGAGCGCTGGACTTTGGTGAGGAAGATTCCAAATGTGCAGTCCAACCATTTTTTTAAAGCTAAAGACAAAAGAAGTTTAGTTTATGGACCTTCTTTTCAAAAGTCCACCCACGTAGTCTTCACAGAACTGTTCAAGTTAAAAGTTTCTGATGTTTACAGAGATTCTGATAGTGACACAGAAAAACAAGATGGTGTAGCAAGTTGTACAAATGAAACAGATGTGCCGGTGGTTGGAGTGAAGCCGTTCGTTGATGGAGTGACTATTGGGACATATGTTTTAGTTGAATTTGAAACAACTACAAAAAGACAAAGAACCAGGCCTACTAAATATAGATATGCTGCAATATGCCAAAGTAATGTTGAAGATGATGGAGAAGTCAAGGTGATGTGTATGCGAGCAGTTAACAATTCTGGAAAGCTGTTTCAAGTTGATGAAAAAGACATATCATATGTGCAGTTTGAACATATTCTTAGTATCTTACCCCAACCTAATGTTAAACGAGTCAGAAGGAGCATTTTTTATGAATTTACTGAAAATGTAGATGTGTTTGAAAGTGGTTGATTGGCCCAGAGATGGACTAGAAGAAAATATTTTTTAAATAGATTTTAATTTTAGTAAATACAACATTATACTTTGTAGGCTATAGTAGATAGTAAGTATAGTAATAGCAAAAGGTTTTTTTGTAATTATTCCATTTTTAACAACCTTAATTGTATGTTAAATCAAGTGTATGCCAGACGCGTCCCACCCGTGACATTTCATTGTCCCACCCGTGACAGCATTTTTTCCTTAATTTTGTATCATTAAATTTCTTAACCTAAATTTCTGATTGCATAGTTGTAACCAATAAACATTGATTTAAACAGATATGCTGAGTTTATAATTGATTCACCTCCCAACTCACAGAGTTTTTCCATAAATCAAACTTATCTCAAGCTCCATGTCCTTTTTTTGTCCCACCCGTGACAATACTTTAACATTTAATAAAATTGTCAAAAATATCCATAAAAATAATAAAAAATTAGTAAAATGTTCAGTATCTTATTAAGAACATAGTTCAAATTTTGGTTGTTAATTTTTATGTATATTTACATTCTTACACATGTGTGAATACCAAAAAACATGGTCCAAGTGTCCCACCCGTGACAATGGAATGGCCCACGGCTGGAAGCTATCCTCTCCGCTTCTCCTACACAAAAACCCATTCCACACTGAGTGAATTGAAGGGAGACTCGACTTCTCTGCGTATATGTGAGCGAGGATTAGAGAGACTGAATACCGTATTTTTCGCTCCATAAGATGCACTTTTTTCCTTCTAAAAAGTAAGGGAAAATGTCTGTGTGTCTTATGGAGCAAATGTGTGGTCCCTGAAGCCAAATTGCCCAGGGGCAAAAAGCAGATCGTGCTTTTTTATTTTAGAAAGAGCTAAAGGCTAACAAGAGGGAAAGAGGGTGTTGAAAGGAAGCCACTCAGCAGCTGATTGCAAGATATCAGAGAGGTAGATAAGGGAAGCTAGCTTCCTTCCTTCCGCCCCCTTGCCCCAGCCTCCATTGTTGAATGTTCTGCAGAGGGAGGCTGTTTGTTTCCCCAGCAACATGTGACTGGCTGATTAGATTATCAGAAGCTGCAGAACTGTGAGTTAAACAGGATTTTTTCCCTTTGCAAAGTAAACTCAACAACTTTGAGCTGATCCTTTAAAAATGGGGCTTTTCCTCTTTGCAAAAGAAGCTGCACAACTGTGAGCTGATCCCCCCCCCAAAAAACGGGGCTTTCCCCCTTTCCTCCTCTGAAAACTAAGTGCGTCTTATGGTCAGGTGCATCTTATGGAGCGAAAAATGTACAGTGCCAGACTGACACAGGGCAGGGCAGCATTACAAGGTTAACTAGAGTTGCCAGTGTTGCAGGCAGAGAAAATGTAGCAGAGCAGATGTTTGCAAAGTAAACTCAACAACTTTGAGCTGATCCTTTAAAAATGGGGCTTTTCCTCTTTGCAAAAGAAGCTGCACAACTGTGAGCTGATCCCCCCCCCCCAAAAAAACAGGGCTTTTCCCCTTTCCTCCTCTGAAAACTAAGTGCGTCTTATGGTCAGGTGCATCTTATGGAGCGAAAAATGTACAGTGCCAGACTGACACAGGGCAGGGCAGCATTACAAGGTTAACTAGAGTTGCCAGTGTTGCAGGCAGAGAAAATGTAGCAGAGCAGATGTTTTAGACACAAAAGCTGCATCACCTCACACTAGCCACATTGGTAAAGAGAAGAACCTCAAGAGATACAAAACCATATACCACATTTGTTAGCATTCTGATTGACTCAGTTATCTACTGTGCCACTTGTGTAAGTCACTTCTGCCAGACACACACCTGCCAGTTTACATTCAGAAGTTTCATATTCATATATACAGTGGTATACAATTCTAATATAAGATCCCATATAATCCTATATAATAATGTCCAAGATGTCCCTGCGTCCAAGCTGTCCCGTGTGTCCCTGGGTCACTGCGCATGTGCCCCAGGGATACAGGGATTGGACAGCAGAGACTGCGCGCGCGCGCACTCTCCCCCCACTCTGCCTCCTCCAACCGCCGCTCCCGCCGGACACCGCCTCACTGCAGGGCACGTCAGGAAAGCGAGGGTGGAGGCCGGCGAAGGCCTCCTCACAACCCTCCCTGGCCGTGAGGAGCGGCGGTTGGAGGAGGCGGGGGGGAGAGTGCGCGCGTCCTTCCTGTCGGCGGCTGCGGGAGAGAAACGGAGGAGGAGAAAGCAGCGCTTTCTCCTCCTCCGTTCCTGTCCCCCTGCCGCCGACAGCAAGGACAGGTCCCAGGGTTCGGAGAAGCGCTGCGCAAGCGCTTCTCCGAACCCTGGGATGTCTGCTTCCTGTCGGCGGCTGCGGGAGAGGAACGGAGGAGGAGAAAGCAGCGCTTTCTCCTCCTCCGTTCCTGTCCCCTGCCGCCGACAGCAAGGACAGGTCCCAGGGTTCGGAGAAGCGCTGCGCAAGCGCTTCTCCGAACCCTGGGATGTCTGCTTCCTGTCGGCGGCTGCGGGAGAGAAACGGAGGAGGAGAAAGCAGCGCTTTCTCCTCCTCCGTTCCTGTCCCCCTGCCGCCGACAGCAAGGACAGGTCCCAGGGTTCGGAGAAGCGCTGCGCAAGCGCTTCTCCGAACCCTGGGATGTCTGCTTCCTGTCGGCGGCTGCGGGAGAGGAACGGAGGAGGAGAAAGCAGCGCTTTCTCCTCCTCCGTTCCTGTCCCCTGCCGCCGACAGCAAGGACAGGTCCCAGGGTTCGGAGAAGCGCTGCGCAAGCGCTTCTCCGAACCCTGGGATGTCTGCTTCCTGTCGGCGGCTGCGGGAGAGAAACGGAGGAGGAGAAAGCAGCGCTTTCTCCTCCTCCGTTCCTGTCCCCCTGCCGCCGACAGCAAGGACAGGTCCCAGGGTTCGGAGAAGCGCTGCGCAAGCGCTTCTCCGAACCCTGGGATGTCTGCTTCCTGTCGGCGGCTGCGGGAGAGGAACGGAGGAGGAGAAAGCAGCGCTTTCTCCTCCTCCGTTCCTGTCCCCCTGCCGTCGACAGCAAGGACAGGTCCCAGGGTTCGGAGAAGCGCTGCGCAAGCGCTTCTCTGAACCCTGGGATGTCTGCTTCCTGTCGGCGGCTGCGGGAGAGGAACGGAGCAGGAGAAAGCAGCGCTTTCTCCTCCTCCGTTCCTGTCCCCCTGCCATCGACAGCAAGGACAGGTCCCAGGGTTCGGAGAAGCGCTGCGCAAGCGCTTCTCTGAACCCTGGGATGTCTGCTTCCTGTCGGCGGCTGCGGGAGAGGAACGGAGGAGGAGAAAGCAGCGCTTTCTCCTCCTCCGTTCCTGTCCCCCTGCCACCGACAGCAAGGACAGGTCCCAGGGTTCGGAGACACGCTGCGCAAGCGCTTCTCCGAACCCCAGGATTCTAGCGCCCGTTATTGAACGGGCTGAAAACCACTAGTATCTTCTAACATGCTACATTCCAGCAAATGCTGCAGCCATGTGATTTTGTTGAACTTGAAACTTGACTAGATCTTTTTACAGAAAAGGAATAAAAACACATTAAACTGAACCGTTCATGCAAAGATGGTGTCAATGTGTTGCTGTCTCTAATTTACCTTTCCGAAAGGTGTTCTCTGTTCTCCGTGACCATTCAGACCCTCATAATTACTCCAGAGTATATCCTCCATTGCAAGCTGCATCTCGACCAGCTCCCCATGGGCTACTTTTCGATCCTCATCGTTCAGTCCGCACAGACATAGCTAGAAAGGTCAGTCAGTCAATTTTTACTTGCAAAATACTTTATTCATTCATTCATTCCCATGACAAGGCACCTCAAAGCAATTTACAATATAATGACATATGAAATGCACTCGGAGTCGAGAGTGAATTTCATGCTCTTTATTCAGCTCATAGTCATCAAGGAGAAGAAGAATGGCTCTTTTCCCCAAACCATCTGCTTATATACATTATTTACACAATGGGCCTTGCGTGATTGGCTACTTCAGGGCTACACCTGTGGGCCAATTATATTGTGGATTGACTTCTGCCTGCAGCCTGATTGGCTGCTCCTACAGGCCAATCAGGTAGCAGATTCACTTCTGCCAGCCGCCTGATTGGCTGCTCCAGCAGGCCAATCAGGTTGCGGATTCACTTCCACCTGGAGTTGGATTGGGTAGCTCCCGCTGATTCTGAATCCTATTGTTCTAGGATTCAGCTCAGTACATAACAACATATATTAAGGATACATATATAAAAACGGTTAAGAACAATTGCGCATAAAAACAATTCTAAGTTGGGTTGGTTAGTAGGGATGGCAGCCCCCAGTTGAATTTAATATGCACATTGGAAGTAATAAGAGTACCATACCTGCATATTATAGCTTATGGGGTCTAGGTTGCTGATAATAACAGGAAATGGACCTGTGTTTGCTAGGAATGTTCTCCAGGGGAACAACAACAGTGCCTAAAAATAAAGAGTTGCAACTTTAAAATGTAATATTAAGCTACAAGCACATATAAACCAAATACCCTAAAATGCAGTTTCACTAACAGTATGCACCTTTCTCTGCTAGGCAGAAAGTGGCAGTAAGGCTACCCAACTTCACCAAATCATGCTCCTATTCTTTCCTTTTATCCTTTACAGTTCAGCTTGAAATCAAGCCAGGTACAAAAGAAGATCCCTGTGGGACTTGATGTAACTACCCAACAGCTGCTCAATGCTTACAGGTAAAAGTTCTTGTGTTAATCAAAATACAGTGGTACCTCTGGTTAAGAACTTATTTCGTTCCAGACGTCCGTTCTTAACCTGAAACCGTTCTTAACCTGAGGTACCACTTTAGCTAATGGGACCTCCCACTGCTGCCGCGCCACCGGCGCACAATTTCTGTTCTCATCCTGAGGTAAAGTTCTTAACCCTAGGTGCTACTTCCGGGTTAGCGGAGTCTGTAACCCGAGGTACCAGTGTAACTTCATTGGATGCAACTCTAAATACTAGATCAGAGAAAAGCTGGAGGAAAAAAAATGCCATATGCATACCGTGTTTCTCACATTATAAAACATCCCTACAAAATAAGGCATGGCAGGATTTTTCTGAGGTGGCAAAATATAAGGCATACCTCGAAAATAAGCCATACCGCAGGTCTGTGGCAAAGAAGAGGAAAAGGAAGGGGGCTGCTCGGAACCGGATGCTGCTGCTGCGTTAACCCCCGGGACCCGGCTGCAGCCTTTGCGCGCGGTGCGCGAAGCCCCGGGACCCGGCTACAGCCTTTGTGCGCGGCGCGCGAAGCCCCGGGACCCGGCTGCAGCCTTTGTGCGCGGCGCGCGAAGCCCCGGGACCCGGCTGCAGCCTTTGTGCGCGGCGCGCGAAGCCCCGGGACCCGGCTGCAGCCTTTGTGTGCGGCGCGCGAAGCCCCGGGACCCGGCTGCAGCCTTTGTGCGCGGCGCGCGAAGCCCCGGGACCCGGATGCAGCCTTTGCGCGCGCTGCGCGAAGCCCCGGGACCCGGATGCAGCCTTTGCGCGCGCCGCGCGAAGCCCCGGGACCCGGATGCAGCCTTTGCGCGCGCCGCGCGAAGCCCCGGGACCCGGATGCAGCCTTTCCGCGCGCCGCGCGAAGCCCCCGCTTGCAGACAGGCAAGCGCACGAACGAACGAGGGAGGTGAGGAAATGGCCAGGAGAGGTTTCCCACCCACCCCTCCTCCTCCCTCGGCCTTCACATATGGTAGCTGGGCAGCCAGTCACCGGCTCTAACTAAGGTATGGACTTTTTACCTCAGGCGGGGAAATGGGGTGGGGGTCGGTTGGCGGCGAGGGAGGGGCGGAAGGAATCTGAGGGGTTGCATTCTGACGCGCATCTTGCCCCCGCCGCACAAAGCGGGTTGAGGATGTGCGCCCGGCTGAGGTGCAGGCATGGGGGGGGGGGAGAGAGCAGCAAACGTTTCCTCAGGCGATCCGAAATAGCAGGGTGACTCCCTTGCCTGCCTGCCTGACTCAATCAACTCAGCAAAACCACCTCCGCTCCCCAGCTCACTGCCCGGTGTGGGAGCGAGAGGACACACACTCGCAACAGGACACACAAAACACGATAGCGGGGGGAGCTACTGCACTACCCATGTACTGTAATAAAAATAAGACATCCCTTGAAAATAAGCCATGGTGGGTTTTTTTGAGGAAAAAATAAATATAAGACATGTCTTATAATATGAGAAACACGGTAGCAATACATGGGGAGGCTTAAGCCTTTTTTAAATCTACCCCTTCATATGGCAAATAGTATTAGGATAAAACTTGCATTGACATAAACAAGGTGTATTTTCCTAATAATGCTAGCTGCCATGTGCGGGGAAGGTGAAATTTTACTGAAATTGCAGTTGGGGAGGGAAGACTTAAAGCCCTCTCCCTATAGGATGCGCTGCCAGTGATGACATCCTCTGCCCTCCCACCCTCCATGCACCTGGTATTTACTTTTTAAAAGCCCACAATATGATTGCTAATTATATCATTAATATAGTTAGACCCAATATACCAGTTGATCCAGGGGCAGTGCACAGCAGTGATCTGCTTTTGGCAGCCAATTCTGTCCTGTGCCCACAGCAGCTGCCAGTTTGCAGTTAATGAGCCACCGGTCTTGACTCTGTGCAAGAACTGCACCTTTGCATGCTATCCACACTGTGCTGTCTTGTGACGGCAGTTAAGACCAAGTGTGTTGGGTCCTAAGCCATCTTGAGATTTAGGATGCAAGAGGCTCAAAAGGCTCAAATTTTGGCATCAGTTATGCCACTGCTGGGGGAATAGAGTGGACTGTCTAAAGAGAAATGGCTAAAAAAACCAGAGACTGTTGTGATGAAACCTTTTGTACTTTGAGAAATACCCCAAGGAAACATGTTGGTTTTTTCAACAAAGATATATTGCTGATTGCACAGCTAACAATGATACAAGTGAGAAGGAAACAGTTAAGGAAGAGGAATCTTTGGAAGACTATTTTACTCACTCTGTGGCCATGTGGATCGAGTGGCTGTGGAAGCTGGAGCTGGGAAGCAAAGGCACTTCCAACAATGGTGTTACTTATGGGAGGCAACCCATGGTAAATGTGATCCGTAATGCTCTGATAGGCAGAAACATTTCCATATGATAAAAATGCTTCTCTGGAGGGTTACCAGGGGGGAAAAACATTATAAAAGCAAATACGATAAAATTATTTCCTATTTATTAATCAATGTTTTGTTTTTGGTTTTTTTTAAAAAAGGTCTGATTTTAACATGTACTTATTTTCAAACTGCACCATACATCCATAATTTAGAAAATTAGCATGACGGTGTACTTCGGGATGGATGGCAACTGTAGTCCAAAACTTCTAGAGGGGACCTGGTTAGTGAAGGCTGCTATATTATTTTAAAACTTCTTATTAGCTAATATGCAGATTAAATAATCTGAATGACCAACTTTCTTAAATCTATATTTTACAGCATAGGGTTCTACAAAAACACAGAAATGAAGCACCTTTTTGCAACACATGGAAATGAACAAAGAATACATTTAAATATCTTTATTATATATCTTCTTAAGATTAATCAGTGTTTAAAATATTGCTAGATGTACACCTCCCATGATCAGAAATTTTAAAGGTGGCTTTGGTGCACAATACCGAAACCTGCTATTTTTAGAATTTGTTTTTCAAAAAGGTTTCCAATAAAAGCAAAACAACAGGTGTAAGAACGCAGGCGGCGCTGCTATTATAAGTTTTGGAATCAGAGGCTGAAACGCACAAACCCACATCATGCACAACTTCCCCCAGCTAATATATATATAAAAGACAACTACTGTAAAAGAAAACTCAAGAAGCTGCAAATTTAAATGAAGGAATGATGGGGCAGGGGAGAAAGATAGGTTGTTTAACACTTTTTCACTGACATTTTTGTCCTCAAAAAATTCGCCCCTGCCCCAAGCTGCTTTTTAGCTGCCAGGGGAAAAGATAGTGGTACTTGTATGTTTTCTCAAATAAATGGGAAAACAGCAGGGAGCTACTTTTGAGTGGGGCACATGGCCAGGGGTGGGGGGGGGCGTGGGAGGGGGGAATAGGCAGCCTCTGTGCATCTCCCCTCCTCTATTTAAATCTACATCTTCATATGACAGCTTTTGGTTAAAAGAAATTTAAAGAGTCAAGGGAAAGTGATGTACAACTTCTCATAATGTGTGGTTTCAGCCTTAAAGAAAACACCTGCCAGATCTTTCCTTTTGACATTTCCCCCAAACTTGTATCAACATCCTTATTTTTGAACTATGCTAATCTCTTACCGCACAGAATGTCTGACAGCTGCCTCAAACTGCAGAAGTGTAACTTCTCTGTGCATGCTCAGCATCTGGGCTACTTTCTTCGGATCTGAGGGACTATGAAGATTATCTATTTTTTTCTGCAGGTCTTGGAGCTCAATACCTAGAATCCCAACAGCACCCAAAAATAAAATATCATGGCATTTATTTGCCTTATTTAGTTCATTCTTACATCCAGTGCTTCTACCCAATTAATTTGAGTCCAACTGAAACCTATGGGAGGCAATGGTGGCACTGGGACAACAGGAGCTCGGCCCCTACAGTCTCAAGGAGGCAAACCAGCTCAGCCCTTGTAATTACAGCCAAGGATAGGATCAGAATGCACACACACAATCTATGTTTAACCATTGCAGAGAAAGTTGACTAGTTTCTTTTAGAAACATTACTTTGCTCTTTACTTCTTGAAAGCACCACAAACAATCAACATCTGCAGCGTGTATGTCACACCCTAGTGCAAACATGCACAAAGATCATGAGTCTGAACATGCATGCATACATCCACTCACTCATGGACATGGATGCACATACACAGTCAGGCATAACATAAGAACTGGTAAAATACAACCATGTTCCATTCTAGAGAAAACTGTGACAAAACCCAGCTTATGAGTCTCAGCTACCAGCAAGCCATAAAATATACGGTAACCATTTCAGCAGACAGTTAAAACATTCCTTCCAGTAGCACCTTAGAGACCAACTAAGTCTGAAGAAGTGTGCATGCACACGAAAGCTCATACCCGAAACAAACTTAGTTGATCTCTAAGCTGCTACTGGAAGGACCATCAAACATTATTTGATTGAATAATTTGGTTTGTGAACAAGATCCAATATAATACATAATGGCAAATGTATACAGTAGTAGCTTTTCATTAAATTAGGGCTGTACAGGTTTGTAGTTTAAATATGGGCCCAGGAATCCCCTCCCTGCCCATCTTTTGTTTCAATGAACTGGATGTCCTTCTTTAGAACATCTGACAATTCAGCTGAAGATGTTTCACTCAGCAGTAAATCTCACTGATTTCAGATTACAGTCTCATAGAGCATGAAAGAAAATCAAGTAAGAATATTTACCACAAAAAACCCAGAAATGTTTAACTTGAACTGTGTCAAATGTACTTGTTACGGGTAGGTAGCCGTGTTGGTCTGACGTAGTCGAAACAAAAAAATAAAAAAATTCCTTCCAGTAGCACCTTAGAGACCAACTAAGTTTCTCATAGGTATGAGCCAGGCATCCCCAAAGTGCGGCCCTCCAGATGTTTTGGCCTACAACTCCCATGATCCCTAGCTAACAGGACCAGTGGTTGGGGAAGATGGGAATTGTAGTCCAAAACATCTGGAGGGTCGAAGTTTGGGGATGCCTGGTATGAGCTTCCGTGTGCATGCACAGTTCTTCAGATACAAATGTGTCAAATGTGTGAGGGAAAGAACCCCCACCACCACCACAGGAAAACCCAGGAAGACCCATACACGACTGGATCACCAGCCAATATGGTTTGAGAAAATATTTCCCAAACCAGAAACTCTTAATTTGAAAATAGTGTGTGTATGTATGTATGTATGTATGTATGTACACATGTACACACACACACACACACACACACACACACACACAAAGAAAATCACAGATGTTAAGCATAAATGTGCAGTTTCTGATTTAAGACACCTGTATACCCAAAGTATTCCTTTGAACAGCGCATAACAAACTTGCCCTTACATTCATTATCTGTTTCAAAGAAGAACATCTGTTACTAACCGATCCATTCAGTCCCTCCCCATTCTGCAGTGAGATGGTCAGGAGGACACACATAATCAAAGCAGCCTGTTGCATTTCCTAGCTGTGCAAAGCTGAAAATGTAGGAAATAATGTCGTGAAAAGCTGCAACAATTTGCAGTGTCTGCCTCAGGGCTCTGAAGCCAGTCTATGGAAAAGGGAGGGAAATAGAGGGAGAAAAATCTTTCAAAAATTAAACACAAATCATAATCAATTAGCCATTTAGCAATCTCAAACTGAAAGCAGCAGCTGCTATTTGCAATCTAATGGGTGTTAATTATGGGATCAGTGCAGGCCCACACAGGGGAGGGGGGCAGCCAGGAACACTTGCCCTGGGCCTCAAAGGGCTAAGCTGCTGGGGGGGCCCCACCAGTGACCAGGCGCTTTTTTTTGTTTGAGTTTATAACTCAAGACTCCTGCCCTGGGCTTAGCTCTGCATGAGCCTGGATCAGTGCTTCTCATACACTGTAGCATCACACAACATCATAAACATCAAAACACCAGCTTGTCCCCCACCCCCATTTAATCATTTTTCCCCCTATTTCTGGGGAAAATCCAATAAGTTAAAAGAAAAGGTTGCCAACAACCCATTGGCAATACTGAGGCCTCATCTGAAAACACCTTAAGGGAGTCTCTAGATTGGACTGCTACCTTTACTAACTGTTCAAAATCCATTCCAGAAAATATTACTAATATCCCATAGGCTTTCTATATTTATTTCATTCAAGGTTAGTTCTGCCATTAGACAAAAGAGGCAGACCACTTGAGGTGGTAGATTTTGGGATTACCATTGGAGAGGACCAGATCAGTTTTTGCTTAGGAGTTAATTTTGTAGCTGCCTCCCTCCCATGTATCTCATCATTTGGCAATAGAACATCTAATATTCAAGAACTGAGTGGGGTTTGCAGTTTTAAGGTCTTAAGTTCCTCCCTCTTACAACTGCCTCAGACGGCTCTCTCCACCATGGCTGCTAACCACACACCCCTTCGCCTAACCACACACCCCTAAGTACATTGGGTTCAATCCAAAGGCTACGCAGGACACTGCAAGGGTGGGGGGATTGGCCCAAACTGCATGCAACTCTGTTCATACAGGGTGCTTCTGCTAGATTTTGGGCAAGTCTACCATGCCACTGCAACCCTGCTTCGGGAGTAAAGGTTGTGGTGCAAGGGACTGGAGAAAAGGGAGGGGGGTACTTCTGCGAATAGAACATTCATGGAAATGTCTTCTACCCAGTTTTCAGAAATCCTCCCACATTCCCTAGCCCAGCCTTTTCAGAAAAATCCATGATAGCTTCCAAGGCCCCTATAGCACACTTTCCTCTGGATCCAGTGCCTAATAATATTTCAACGGCAGCACAATATGGCAACATGACAAAAGAGACCAGTACCAGGTTAATCTAAACCATGGCAGCCCAACCTTTCATACCAAGTGGGCCACAGGAGTACTTCAACACAGAAGCCGTGAGCTGCACACTGCCTTGTTGTGCGAACAGGTGGGGAGCGAGGCCAAAATTTGCTGCCATCTCAAAGTTGGCTAAGTGTGGCACAGTGCATTGGGAAAGAGGCACGAGGCTATATCAGGGTCCTAGAGCCCTCCCACCTTCTTCCCCATACTCGAAAAGCGCTAACTGGGCTTTGGAAAGGACTCTGTCAGAGCCCTCACACCTCCTTCCCAAATCACAGTGCCTCATTTACCCCGCTTGGGAAGGCAGTGTAAGGACAGGGAGGGGCACCAAATGTTGCTAGGGGGCCACCAAAAAAGGAATAACGGGCCACATGTTGGACCACCTTGATCTATACATTTTGAGTAACAAGAGTTATCTTCAGGACTATATACGAACCTTCTCTGGTAGCATTTTAAACACAGATAGGACTTCAGAAGGGTGAGGGATGAACCACAGATTCAAGAAGGACTGTCCATCTGTGGACAGCAAGCCACGAGGCCGTGTCTGGAATGACCTGAGTTGTTACGGAAGGAAAGTGAATTACTTGCACAATCACATCGCAATGTTCTGTGGCACTCAACAGGTATTTTTGCACAACAGCTATATAGTTGTTTTTTGTTTGCTGCATGTGGTACATGCATATATAAAAACAAGAAATATAACCTATATAATCATAATTTTATAATTACTATATTAAGTGGTGCCTTTTCACACAAATTTCTCCCAAGTGGCCCACAACACAACAGCAGCAAAAATAGGCTCAGCAGTGTGGAAACTGAGCTGGTGTGGAATTGATAAAGTGACTAAATGAGAAACAGTGGAAGACCCCATAAGCTGCTCCGAGTTTTCCAAAGGAAAATATGATAAAACAAGCAAACCAAATAGCAGCCTCCTAAGCTACCTCTCCGTCTAACAGGGGAAGGGAGGTGGGCTTCTAATTCCACTTTGAAGATAACACTTATGGGCTTTATTTGCATGGTTCTCCCTCTCTTTATAAGCTTACCATCATATCCTTTGACCACGTGTAGTGATTAGAATGCTGAACTAGAATTGGGGAGGCCAGGTTAAAATTCCCACTCTGCCATGAAGCTTACCGGTAACCTTGGGGCTGTCACTGTCTCTCTGCCTAACCTACCTCAAAGGGTTGTTGTTGATTTATTTATATTCTGCCTTTTTCTCTGATGGGATTATATCTGTCTAATAGCCAGAAAGAAATAAACTATTGGCTAGCAGCAGTAATCCCACTGTCCCCAATTAGCAAAACAATATGATATGGAACTCTACAAACAAGCAGCTAAGAGTATTTACATACCTGGGATCATCTTCAGGCTTTTCTTTCAATTCTTGTTTTTCTTTCTTCTCTTGCGGCTGCCCAATCATGAAGTATTTGTCTCTCACGCTGGGGAAATCATCTAGCATAGATTTTAAACTGTTGTAATAAGCAATGATCTGACTTCGAAGAGAGTATTGTGATATACGATGTGTCATCCTAAAATGGTACCAAAGTTTAGCATTAGCAAAAGATTATCGTGCTCATATCTGAAGAACCAGTTTCCCTGCTTTACATTTTCACTGAAATGTAAAGGACATACCTAAATTGTAAATATTAGCACAGAATAAATCTCGTAATTTCTTAGTGCTCTCTTGCTCATGAGTGGACAAAATGTGTTGTGTAAAATACATTGTCTTTTCAATGTTAGTGAAGGATAAATGGTAGCACTCATTTGAATGCAGACGCCTTTAAATATTTTCCATTGTTCCATACAAAGCAGTTGTGTGATTCTTACATTTACACAACTGGAAATAGGTTGCATTTACTGTTTAGGCTGTTGATATCAGTATCCAATCCAGCTACAGGCTTCTTATGTTTCCTCAGGTGAGTCACATAAAATTCATGTAGCAACAGGGGACACAATTTGTTGCTAGCAATATTACAAGATCCAAAATTGATGTCCCAGGTGAAAACACCTTTGCTCCTGAGGAATCAGGGTGTACTATTCTTTATTCAGGATTGCCTATCTTGATAACCGCCACTCACCACCTCTCTTCCTCCTTCCCTCTCTTCCCCCTTCCCAGGACATAATGGACTGTCAAACAACTGCTGTGACCCAGATTATTACAATTGTTCTTATATAGGTAGTTTATTTGCAGAAACTGCCTGAAGCATAACTAGACTGCTTTTACTTCCCAACTGGCCCTGTTGAAATTATTTTAGTATTATTTATGTTGTTTGTGTTTCGCTTTGTTACATCTTGGCAGGCTTTTTGTTTTTTACTTATGGACTTGGACATTACTCTCTTCTATTTTCTAGCTTATCTAAGGACAGACTGAATAAGTGTGCATGCACACAAAAGCTCATATCAATCACAATTTTTGTTTTGTTTCGACTAAGGACAGACTGTTTGGCTTTGTATCCCCATTACTGAAACGTCCACATCATACCAATATAGCATTGGCCTGCAGTAAGAATAGGAAAATAAACTTTTTACATACAAACTCCACTAGCCTTTGGCGGAGATATGGTGTATAGATTTTGTGTACTTACTTATGGCAGTATTCAACAATAACTTCTCTTTTGACTTTTTCAACTTCCTCCTGCAACAAATTATAAAATTTGTTTTTCTTTTAAATAAGATTTCCAGAGTTTTACATAATTATGCATATATATATACGACTGGACCTGATGGTCAGGGGCCCCTTTACCTTTTTATTATCTTACAAAGACACACGTCATTGGAAAGTTGTGTATTCAAAAAGTCAAATGCTGCAACCTCTCTTCATAGGGAAGTTGCTCCATCCTATTGATGTGTGTGGTTGCCCTTTTTTAGGCCTAAAAGTTCATCTCTCATTACCACTATCTGTCTCAGTTTCTCAGAGTCCCCTTTTCAAAAGTTAGTTCAAGCACTAGAATGTTCCCTATATTTTCTGTTGCGAAGAAAGTTGCAAATAATTCACTTTCTAAATAATTCTCGGTAGTGGCACCCGCCCTGTGGAACTCCCTTCCATCGGAGGTCAGGGAGATGAACAACTACCTGACATTTAGAAAACACCTAAAGGCAGCCCTGTTTAGGGAAGTTTTTAATCTGTGATGTTTTAATGTATTTTTATATTTGTTTGAAGCCGCCCAGAGTGGCCAGGGAAACCCAGCCAGATGGGCAGGGTATAAATAAATAAATAAATAAATAAATAAATAAATAAATAAATAAATAAATAAGTCAGCTTTTCCGCAATCTCTTTATCCTCCTTTAGCACATATTTGACTTCCTTGTCATCCAACCACCTCCCTGTAATGTATTTAAATAACTTCTTGTTGGCCTTGATGTATCGGTATTTAGCAATATGGTCCTCAAATTCTTTTTTGGCATCCCTTACTAGCTGCTTACACCCTTTTTGTGCCAAAGCATGCTGGTTTATATTAGGCTGAGTTTCCACAATACACTCCAGTTGAGCTTCTAATATTGTGGGTTTTTTAAAACAACTCCCAAACATTTGGAAGTGCACTGATTCTGAAGCCAAAAAGTTCACTAAGGGTTAGCCTGAAAACAACAAAATGTAAGTAAATTCCTAGATGATTTCCTGGCACACTTACAGGATTTTGCATTCTAGTCCCCAGGATTTGTTTCTTTTGAATGAACGTGTTCAGCATCATGTCCCGTGGACCCTGTTTCTCCAACTGAATTGAAACAAAAGCTTCTCGAGGCCTGGAAAATGAGCAATAATATTATCCTGAAGATAGAAATACTGACATTTTACTATTAACAGGCTAACTACATAGTTGAACAACTAATATTTACCTCATATCTACACTTTATAAACATTTAGTATTCATGCCATAATTAAAGAAACTGATTTTAACTAAGGAATCCACGCTTATTGTAAATATCACGACTTTGCAAATACTATTTGTCAGCTGTGGCTCCTTTCTAACAACACAACACTTATTTCCGGTAATGTGATCTAGCACCACTGGTATGAGCAGGACCTATCATGGGGTTGTCCCCAGTACAGCATTAGAGGTCCTTTGAGGAATGGCAGGACATAAAATAAATTAATTTCTCATCCATTCCTTGCCCAGCCAGAAAGGGGAGAGCAAAAAAACTGGTAGAAATATCCATGGGATTGTAAATGAATACTTGTATGGATTGAGCCAAACCGCAACACTGTGGGATCATGTCAATGGATATACGTGGATGCCATAAGCTATGGGAATGGGGTCTTTGAAAGTGCTGGAAGAGGCAGGAACATGAGGATATCAGTGGTTCTTGCATCCTGGTAAGAATGCTTAGAACTGTAGTCTCAAGGTGAAATGAAAGAAAGAGCCGTGTGTGCATAGAAACATGCATGCGTACATACATGGAAAACACTCTGCAGCCCATTATACTATCAACCTACCTTTTTAAAATGCTGCGTCCTGCTGCAAAATGTTGAATGGAATGTAAAACCAATGGCGCTGCGGCCAGAAACTGGTCTTCTGTTTCAGTTCCAACCATAGAACTTCTACTTGCTGAACTGCTCTGACTCCTCAGACTTAGACCTCCTTCCTGAAACATTAAAGAAACACATTTCCTTTTACACAAATCTACACCACTGCCCATTACCTAATGCAGATAATCCATTACCTAATGGTTCCTGCTGTGGGATAAACAGCCTCATATAACCAAATTGCTGGTCTAATTAATGCATTAAGGGCTTAAGACCATAGAGTAAGCTATCCTGCCATGATTAGCTCACCTTGAGAGGAACTAGGTAATCAAGTCTTTGTTCCTCCCTCTGTCTACCTGAGAAGCTCAACGTGTAAAGAGGTTTGAGCTAGTTGCTCCAGCTCAGACCGCATGGCTCTCACAAGCCACTCTTAAGTTCTTATACCAATAATTTAGGACCTTTCACCATTTGGAACTATACTACGTTTTACTGCCTGTGCAACATTTCTGACTGATGTATGGAAAAGTACATGAACCTGACCTTTAGAGAGCTCATAAGTAAACAATTGTTAACTTAATGTGTGGTTTTTTCCTATGCTAGGGGAAGAGGGGACTATTTGGGAACTCACTTGGAAAGACGTGTTTTAAAGGTCTAATGGCCTATACTTCCATGCTTTACTTTGCTGTATATTGTGTGATTTAAATCTCTGCTTGGATTCTCATCAAAGGGTACTTGCCCCAAACTTGGATTCTGACAACATGACAGGGCGATTCTGAGGAGCCTAGTAGCCTATAGGGGAAGGGTTACATATACCTTCCCCACTTGCTTTCCAACTGTAGCCTCTGGTGAGTGATTTTCATTTTCAAAAAGTAATAAAAAGTTACACAACTGCATTCCATGTATAGTTGGAGAGAGGGAGAAAATGCAAACCTTCATGTCCAAAGTCCGTGAGGGCTGCATCATGGGGCAAAATGCAGCCTGTTGAACTGCAACAACCAGTGTGTTTTTATGAGTGACTTGGCAGGCGAGAGCAATCTGAAGGTTTTCTATTCCATGGGACTTCAGTAACAGCTGAAGAATTAAGATTAAAAAGATTAGGACCATATAATAACCATAACATGAAGTTGCACAGTTTTTCCTTGATATAGATGTACTTATCCTTAGACTCACTGAAATCTTTTCCCTTGCATTCAGATACAGGATTTTATTCTGCATAGATCTAGAACAATAATTAAGTGCAATATAAGCTTGCATATGCAGTATACTTTTATACTGGGAGCTTAAGGTAGCTAAAGATGCTGAGATCTGTACAGTGGTTCCTCGGTTTACAAACACAATTGGTTCCGGAAGTCCGTACTTAACCTGAAGCGTACTTAACCTGAAGCGAACTTTCCCATTGAAAGTAATGGAAAGTGGATTAATCCGTTCCAGACAGGTCCACAGAGTACTTAAACTGAAAATACTCAAACCGAGGTGTACTTAAACCGAGGTACAGTATGACTGTATAACATGCACAAGAAAGCTCATACCTATGACAAACTTAGTTGGTCTCTAAGGTGCTACGGGAAGGATTTTATTTTATTTTATTGTTTCATCTACGTCAGACCGACATGGCTACCTACCTGTATAATTAGGTACTTCAACTTAGAAATGGTGCATCTACAGTGTAATTTACGCACAGTTTAGATCCCCTTTTTACAGTGACTGAGATAGTCAGGGTACAGTTATATTAAAAATGATAACCCAGAACACTGCTGCTTCTCAAATAACTTCTGGTCCAAGACAAAAGAAAATTTATAGGGAGGGAGGGAATAAAATGTATTCATTGTGGTTGTACAGTACTGAGAATTACTGGGGGGGGGGGAATAATTCAGTCACCTGAAGAATGCTGTCTCTTGTACGAAAGCTAAATTTTCCAATTTGATTGTCAATATCATGGATGTTTAACATTAAGCTGGACGGAACATATCTGCAAGAGGTAAATATTTCTAAATTACACAAACTAATATGAAAGCATTCATGAACCTAGAAATGTAAATAAATGAAAAGGGAAAGTGCTGTGCTTGCTTCTTATTCACATTTTTTATTACAAATATTTTTAATCTACAGAACATGACTTTGATCCTAACTACCCTTCTGTGAACCTAAGAGAAAGGCATGCTTGGCAAATCCACACCGTGATCAACTCCCACCTGGAAACCAATGCCCCCAGTGTGGAAGGACGTGTGGATCCAGAATTGGCCTCCACAGTCACTTATGGACCCATTGTTAAAACCATGTTTACGGAAGACAATCTGACTCGGCTATGAGTGATCACCAAAGAAGAAGAAGTTAGAATCTAAGCTCATGTCTCCAATGATACCACTGCAAAGTGGGCTTCTTTGGAAGTAAGGCCGGGATATAAATTAAACAAACAGACAAATAAAATCAGACACATTTCCAAAAGCAGTATATATTTAAAATAAATAGAGGGGAGGACTGTCTCACAAGGCAAACATTGGAGATGTGTGACATATTTCTTTGTATAGATTTAAAGAAATCTGTTTCTGAAAGCCACAGCAAATTTCTGAAATGCACTTTTGCTAAATCATACATTCTGCTAGTTTGTGATTGGTTTTAATTTCATATGGGAGACTGCTTACAAATAACTGCAAAAGTCATTTGTTTAATTACAGTACTCTTCTACCACCCCCACCGTGTAGAAGGCAGGGGACATAGAGTCACTGCAATTTTGCAAATCTAGGAGGGCTGTGCCTATTGAGAATACAAATATGCACACAGCATGGCTACAGAGCAGACTGGGAGAGTGTGTTATGCTACAACTGAGGGCTGGATGATTAACTGGGCAAAGTTAATCAGACCTTAAGTATAAATGTGAATACCTGACCCACAATATATCTGTAGGCTTATGGAGTATCCACATCCCAGCCTCTAAGAAATACTACCAAGGGCAAAATAACAGTTATGGTCTCTTTCATTGAATAAACCGTCAGCAGTTTGTGTTAATAAACACTGGTGCCTCAGAAACCCTGAAATAGATGAGCTGCATTGAATTTGGCTGGGGGGGGATTTGATTTCACTCCTTATATGCACTTTTCTTTTGTGAAACTATACTAGCTTTTTATTTTTAAAATACTAATCTTGAAAAGGGTGAATTAAAACAACAGAAGCTCCATTCACACTTTATGACAATGCTTAGAAAGAAGATCAATTTGGAAAGTTTTAAGAAAGAATAGCTGTTCTATTTCCACATCATTTGGACCTAGATATGTTGCGTTTGGGGCTGATCGAAAGAAGAGGAAAATGTGCCAAAATACCCATAAAGCTCTGGTTTACCTATCCACACTACTATCACGATGCTCCAGAAGAGAAGTAACAAATATTGGTGAGGGCTGGTCTGCTTTCTCTTTGTGAGTTGCAAATTCAAAGTGCACAGGCCTTAAGTATAAATGGAACTCATCAAATCCCATTTCTCCTGCAAATTCTTTGTAGAGTCTAAAAGGAAAAGAACACATGCATCTAACTTTGCAATGTTTCTTTAGCCACTGTCAGGGTCACCCTTGCTGGCAACTCTTGCTTTTGTTAGAAACAGAAATTTTGTTTGCCAGCAACTGTGCGCTATTTAAGAATAATTCTGTGTCTCAATAGGTGTGGGAGACAGTGGGCAATTTGACTGTGGGTATAAAACAGGGATGGGGAATCTCCGGGCTGGGGGACATCTCTGTCTGGCCCTCAGGACCCACACTTGCTATGCTTTACACACTTCCTTGACTGTTTTTGCTTGGCTGGAATGTATCCTTGAACTCTGATCGTGCTTCTTGCTTGCCTGGATGGGTGGGTGGGTAAAATTCACATTCATTGCTCTGGCCCCACCCACCACTGGCATGTGGGTCCCAAACAGTTGTCCAGAAGAGAATGTAGCCCTTGGGCTGAAAGGGGTTCCCCATTCTGGTGTAATAAAGGCGGCGTACCTGAAATAGTGGTTTGGAGGGACTGACGAGGAGAGACCTAAATGTCAACAGGAGTCCCAATATTATGGCACACTGGATATGCATTTTAACCTACATACCCCAAGAGTAGGAAAAAACAAACACCTGCTGCACAAAAGTCCTTAAGGGTTACTTTCAATCCATCTTCATTGGGATTTCAATATAGCTCCCTGCATTGCCATCCCATGTGCCCATTACTTTACCTCTGCAGCTGTGCACTTTCTACCGCTGCCTCTATCAATCGATGGCGGAGGGTCAGAAGTTCAAGGAGCCTTGAAAAGATGTTCAGAATAAAATCTTGCTTTTCATTACCCTGTTTCTGCTTCCCCTCTTCTGCTGATTTCAGTGCTGACATAGCAATCTCTCTTACAAGACCAGGATCTTCAACCAGAACTTCTGTGAATAACTATGAGGGACATACACCTTTCAACAGCCAGTAAAAATAATGTTGTTGCTTAATTGACTTATCAAACCACGAGCCCAAGTTCAGATGACAAGTTAAGGCTGTTAAATATAATGGTTTAATAGACACTGAAATGGAGAATGCCTATGTGTATTGGTGAAAGGGATTAGCTAGAAGATTCCATTGAAGCTAAAGAATAAGAATAAGGGTTCTCTGAGCTCCTAGATGGATTGATAACTGTTACTGTTCTCTGCTAGCTAATATGTGAGTGTTTAACCTTAGATCACATGGGTGCCATTGAACCGCAGATTCATCATCTTGGAAGGGTGGTGGCTGAATCATTGTTCCCACGCTCTGTGGGAGTAAGGATGTGCAAATGAGTCTCCTGAAGGGAGAGAAAATAACTCCAAGCAAAATGGAGGCTGTAAGGAGACAGACTTTTGCATATATGTCTGTTTGGAATTATCTTTTATTTTTAATAAGATGAACCCATACTGGACTTGCACAAGACTTTATGGAATGTTTGAATGTATCATTTACTGTTTTTTGTTCTGTTTTGAAGAAAGTTCTACAAGTAAAGCTTGAATCAAAGTTATGGGCCTGAACAATGTTTTGATCCAAAGGAGTCAGTTTTTATGCTTCAGTAACTTAAAGCTGCACAATATTACCGTTATATCTCCAATAAAGTCAAGCCAAGGTTCAGCTCAGTGCAGCAGCAAAATGACCCAAAGGAGCAAAGTGGCTATGATCTCTCCAGGAGCTAGCATGTTTGCCCATTCATGCTAAGCCATGGCTTATGTGTGAACCAGGTCAATGTAGATTAGATCAAAGACAGTATATAAAACAATTTAAAATATGACAACATACAAACAATAGACAAGAGAAATCAGCTAATGTTAAAACAACTAGCAGCAGGGAATCAGGGAGAAAAGCAAATCTAAATCAACATCTAGCTGGTCAAAGGTTTATGGAAACAAATAGATTTTCCACTTCAAGTAGAAGGCAAGCAAAATGGATCTCTCATGGCTGTGTTGCAGAAGCAGAAACGGAAACAGTTCAATCAATCACGAGTTTCTACCTGCTTCTACCTACATACTTCAGATGGCAGGAGAATATACAAGAGGACTTCCCCAGATTATCTAAAACAGTGGGAAGATTTATATAGTAGAAGATACCCTATTAAATATTATTTATTTTAGCCATAAACACAGCAACAAGCGCCTCTTACAGTGCAAAACCAAAAACACATTTGTCCAGCTCACAAGCATAAAATCTTTAAAAGTTTGTATTGAAACTTTTAGTTGACTCTGTCAACAAGGGAAAGAAGATTTGTAGAGCACATCAACAGATCAGTCCATTTTAACTGACATGAATGTGTAGCGTCTGCAACAGAGATCACTAACAGCAGAGTCCTATGCTTGTCTCCTTGAAAGTAAGTCCCATTAAACAAAAGGGCACTTACTTTCAGGTAAGCGTGTATATCATAGCCTGAATTATTTTTTAAAAAAAGACAAAATCACCACAGATTTAAAATGTAGAAGACATACATACATCTTTCTGAATTTGAGAGCCATAGAAAGACTCTGGCTGTTCCATGGTCAGCCATGTGTCCAGGGCAAGTTGAAGTACATGTTTTTCCAGACTAATTGCCTCCCTGGCTGTCTTTGGCCTACAGCTTTGCTGGAACTCCTGGAGGATATGACCCAGAGCTTTAGGAACTAAAGATACTAGGCCAAGGGAAGGGTGGAACTCGAGCAAATAAATGTTCTTCAAAGCCGAACTTTAAAAACAAAAGCAAAATTAAAAAGCATTATGAAAGGATAGAATCATTACATTACGAGAAATAACTCTTGTTTTAAAGGAGCCTAATAGGACAAATGATAGTTTTGTTTAAGCTAACCTGAAATCTGATACATTCCATGCAAACGTTTACATACTGAGTGTTTTATGTAAATTGCGTAAATACATATTCTCCCTTTATAAATCATTCTGTATCTTAGTATATAATGACAATGTAAGAACGTCATCATGGGGAGCCATGAAAACTGCACTGTAGGTGAGCAGCCCAGGCAGGCAGAGCAGGCTGACCAGCCAAGTGAGTTAGCAGCATGGGCGGTGGCTGGCTCAGGTGAGCCACAAAGGAACAGGCAGGGCAGGACAGGGCACCTCCTCAGCAACTGCCATACTCTGCTGCCACTGCCCACCTCACCTGTCACTCCTTCCTCCTGTTAGTGGCAGTGACAGCAACAGCAGGATGAAGGATAGGAAGGCCTTCTCTCCTTTGTTCCTTTGTCCTGCTGCTGCCACCGAAGAGTGAAGGAGAGCATATCTCCTTTCCATCCTGCTGTTATTTGCTACCATTGCTAGTCGGTAGGGGACAAATGTGAGAAAATATTCCTCCCCTTTGTTGCTCGTGTTCTTGGCCTTCCCTCAACAGTGGAGGGGTCTAAGGGGAGGTTTGGCAATGTCAGTGGGGAGTGGGATGGGAGGTTTGGTGAGGAAGGTACACTCCCAGTTGCCCTTCCTACTTCTCCTTCAAACCTCCATAGTTTAAAGGAGTAATGTGGGGGGCTGAAAACCCTTTGTAAACGTGCCTTTGCAATGTTGTCAATAAAATCTTCATTTGGAAAAGCCACATTTGTTCAATTTGGCTTAACATTGTCAAACTAGGTCCGTGTTGTGAGACATGGCAATGCTACATGTGAAAGCTGACAAAGCAAAGCTACTCATCTACACAGTTTGATTAGCTTATCTGCGCCAACATCACTTTAATTCAAAGGGATAACAGTGTGACTTTTTGTGGAAGACTCTGCCTGAGCAAGTTAAAGATGGGCTCCCTTATAATACAGTACTTGCATCATATGACAAAGAGAGACACACATTACTCACGGGGTGTTATTAATAGCAATTAATTGTTTTGCAATTATATATGGGGGGAAACCAAATTCACAGGTGCCACCTTTGGGACCATCACGCCAAATCCTGTGGTTATATTCACGTTGGTTATCTATCTAAAAACCAAATAAATAAAAACACAAGCCTCATGAAGCAGAAAAAGTGGGATATAAATGTAAGAAAATAGATTAAAAATAATAAATAAAAACTCAAAGAGTCCACTAACCTGTTTGTTCAGAACACCTCTCACCAGCTGTAGGTGAAGCTCAAGGCAAGCACACTCATCTTTATAGATGTTCACAAAATACCCAAGATGGAAATCAAATCGAGGGCGTCTGTACATGATGTCTGTTACAACTTGGGCCAAAGCAAATCTTTCTTCTGAATCTAATGCATGTTGATATGCTTCAAAGTAACTATTCAAAAGCTGAAAATAGATTTAAAGCAAAAATATATAGGTGGGTTTTTTTTAAAAAAAAAGAATAATAATTTCTCTATTCTTTTTTAAAAAGTTAAGTTTCCCTATTTCACCTCTCTCTCTTATTTGTTAATTTAGTCAGCTCTGTTTTATGTGGCTTAGCCATCCTGGGGATGGGACTTTGGGAAAGGGGGACCTTAATTTCTATAAAGGAAGGGCTGGATGGGCTGTGGAACAGGAGAGTTAAAATGCTTCAAGATCAAATGTTTTGTAATGCAAGTTCTTTTGCAGCACTGCATTTCAGATGATAAAAATTGAGTATAATTTTAAAAATCAGCTTCATATTCATTTAATAACAATAGAGCATTCAGATTAAAGTGATACTTAAGAGTAAGCCCACTGAAAATCAATGAAACATTAGTCTGATATTTGCCTTGGATTTTGTCACATCTCACACTTTTAGTCTCTGAATTATGACAGCCCTGGAAAATATCCAAACCAATTAATTTAAGTTTTTCAGATACATTAGAGCTATTAGAGCTACATAAGATGACTGGGGGCAGGGGGATATCAAATACTATATTCCAAAAATGCTAATGATAGCTGTTTGCAAGTATGGTTGGTTTGAATAGTCCAACACACAGAGAGAGCCCTAGGCAACTTTGGGAGCAAGGATGAGAAATAATTTTAATTTTTAAAAAGTATCAAATGTAACAGGAGCTCAGATTGGTTGGTTTTTAAAAATAATGTGAATATATATATATACACCTGCCATTTATTTTCTAAGAAAGCTGTTTCACAAGTCCAAAGGTCAAGGATTACTGCAGATCGATCCACTGATGCATGAGCCCAGGCTGAGTAGTTGCTATTACTGGAATCACGGCATGCTTTGTGACCTCGAAAAGGAAAAACAACACAACAGGCATTTCCACAGAAACCAGCAAGCTAAGGAAGAACAATGCCTACTTAACAAAATGCGGCTCTCCAAACCTCTCTATCTGGCTCCAAGGGCTCTCCCAAGCCACACACAGCCCACCAACCTTGTTCCACAACCTCTTAAGTGCTTTTGCCTGGGTGAGATGAATATCTAAACTGTAATGATACCTTCTGCTTGCCTGGATGAAGGTTGGAGAGATGAGTGTGATAAACCTCTGGGTTTTACATGGCTGGAAACAGGGCCAGATTTAGGTTTGATGAGGCCCTAAGCTACTGAAGGTAATGGGGCCCTTTATATGTCCAGCTGTCCTTTGTCAACAACAAATTGTCTCTGGTTTTTGTGTTGAATATATGCTACATGGTAATTTATGGACCTAATTACATCATAGGAGCCTACACAACACCAAACTGTTGCTATATGTAGGTTTTATTTTATTTGTTTTTTATCTTATATTTTGGAAATGTACATCCAGGTTTTTTTCCTTTACATTTTTTGGGGGTCCACAAGAGAGTGGGGCCCTAAGCTATAGCTTGTTTAGCTTGCATGTAAATCTGGCACTGGCTGGAAAGAAGCTTGCTGCGCAAAAGAGTGACATCCTCTGACCCCACCCAACACTGACATTCAGCCCTTGGAAGGTTGCCCACAGGGGAATGTAGTCCTCTACTTGAAAAAGGTCCCTTGCCCCAGTCCAACAACAAGTATAGACTAGACATTGTGATATGAGGTGCCTAAAGGTGCTTGCTGTGTCACCATCGACACAGACCAGTGTTTCCCAAACTTGGGTCTGCAGCTGTTTTCGGACTACAATTTCCATCATCCCTGATCACTGGTCTTGCTAGTTAGGGATGGTGGGAGTTGTAGTCCAAAAACTGCTGGGGACCCAAGTTTGGGAAACACCTACATAGACCTCAACATTTCACACAACCATATGAAAACTGTCCAGAGTCCCACTCTGCTAGGCTGGCTCAGTAACTGACAATAAGCATCTTACTATAAACTGACATTTAGTAAAGTCAGGCACCCTGGTCAAGCTTTTGGGAAACCAGCTTTTGGGCTGGTGATCATTCCTTGTGAATGATCATTCCCATTTGTGCTCCCCCCCCCCGTCCTTCTCATTTGCAGAAGTGTGCCAAACTGTGCTGATTCTTACCTTTCCCTGCCTCAATGTACTGGGTTGCCACAAGCAAAAGCTGCTTTTCTAGCTCTCTCAGGTCCTGGATGGCTACATCGTACATCACAAAAGCCCCTCGCTGATCCTGGGTGTGGACATACATGTCTTCTGTGGTGTAAAAATCATCATGGTTTTCTACCTCTGCAAACTCCATAAACTGCACACTGTGAACCTGTGCCAGGGACAGATTAAAAATAAATACACGATGAAGCCTATATTAGAAGTACAAAATAAAACAGTGCATGTATATGTGGGTATGTGGGCATACGTACATACATGTGTGTGTGTGTGTGTGTGTGTGTGTAACTTTCAATAGTTTTGTAAAGGTATGGAAGAGTTTGACCTGCTGTAAACTTGTGGAGGAAGATTCAGTTCTGATTGGCAATGAGATTTAGGAGTTGAAGCAGTGTATTTTTTGTGAATTTCAAGCTCACCCATTAAAAGTCTGACCCATCCATAGAACAGATTGCTTTAAGGCTGCAAGGCTAAGCATGCTTGCTGGTGAGCAAGTCCCAATGAGATCTGTGAGGCACTTCTGAAAATACACGATTAGGGTAGTAATGGGGGAGGCTGCAGTGTAGAGGAGGGAGACTTTGTGCATGTGTTTGCTGCATTTATTTAGTTAGTGAAATTTATACACCACTTAATTTAAAAAACACCCTCTGTTTTTACATAAAACGATATAAAATAGCCATTTAACACTAGCAATAAAAACAGACAAAAACAGAAGATAGAATAAAATTATTTTTCAAATGAAAAATAAAGTTTGAAAAGCAAATGTGCACAAGAAAATTACATAACAGGATAGCCTGGCTAAGCAAAAAAGGCTTTAGCAGGCATTGAAAGCAATACAACTAAGGCATCTGCCTAATGTTAATTTGTCTGCTTCGACCTTTGAACAGAGATAAGAAATCTATAACTCTGTGTCAGATGTGGAACACCCAAATGCGTTTCCGCATAAGGCATACGGCTTTGATTTTATGACCTGCACTTCATCAGCTTGGGTAAATACAGCTTGTCGTAAATAGAGCTGGGGTTGTAAGGATACTGTGGATTCCCCTAAATGCCCCCATATGCTATATCCTAGTCTAACATGCAGGACCTACTCCATATATATAGGAAGCTGCCTTACACTAAGTCAGACCATTGGTCCATCTATCTCAGATCCTCTACTTTGATTGGCAGCAATTCTCCAGGGTTTCAGGCAGGCACTTTTCGAGCTGGAAGCGGCAGGGATTGAACCAGGGCCCTTCTGCGTGCAAGGTCAGCTGCAGCACCCGTTTACCTTGGTGCCGCACCTATTTTTATCCATGTGTCTGTCTATGAAGCTATTTTACAAAGTCCCCAAATGCCTCACCTTATAGTCAGCTGGTGTATAATGCACATAGGGGTGTGAACCAAGACCACCATAGGCACCTCTGCCCCCTTTGGCTGCATTTACCCAACAGGAATCTTCAGCAGTGGAGACCAGATGGCCGGCACTCAAGGCAAGACCCGAGGTGCTGATGGTTAGGGTTCTTTCAACGGATCTGAAGTAGTTGAGGATGCCCAAACAAATTCTCTAGTACAAATGAGACGTTTACGATGAAATAAAAATAAGTCTAATGTATAATATGCATAATATGAACATTTGAACGTGATTTTTCTTTTTACCTGCAGCTCTCGGATTTGCAAGTGACGCAAAAGAAGGAGAGATAAGTAGGCTCCTTTCCTCATGGGAAGCCCCTTGCTGTCGGCCTCCATGTCCTCATCTAACCCCAGCAGCTGCAAGGTCGTTGTGTAACTACATTTTTTTTCCCAAGGAGAAATTTAATTAAATTACTGTTTCTCAAAGAGATTCTCAGTTACATCTAAATTGCATAATCTCTTTATATTTGCTTTCTAGGAGGTAAAGCTCCTACTGTAATCACTCACATGGAAACCTCCAGAACAGAACAACATTTAGAAGGCCCAGGAGCGTGTGTTAGTGCTATCACATTTAAGGTGTGCCAGTGAATACACATATGCAGGGACAGACCTTGATAATATGCTGCCCAGTGAGAGGCCATTTGACGCCCTCCCCCCAATCCTTGTGGTGCCGCCTTAAACCAAGCTTTGGGAAAGAGGTGTGAGGCTCTGCCAGGGTCCTAAAGCCATCCTTACTTACTTCCCAATGCCTGGGTAAGTGCTTGCCCGATTTGGGAAGGAGACAGGGCAATTTGAGAAGCTGCCCTTCCATTTGTGTTTTGACAGCTTTGGTATAGCCCATTCATTTTTAGCATTAAATAAAAGCATCACACACAGAGGAACTGGCAATATTCATTTCACCTTGTGTCTTTTTTCTTTCTTGAAAAAGTGGAGGTCTTGTTAAAGTTGGGATGTCCCATATCCTTCTCACCAGTTGCCATGGTAGGATTATCAACATCATCACTGGTTTTCTCCTGTCCATATTTAAGGGCTAGTTATTATAGACAAACATTTTTTTTTCATTTTCAAGCATTTTGTAACTCTAAAATTATGAACAAAGGAATCCTTACATCATAGCCCACTGGTTCTCTTATTGCTTGTGCAACTTGTGACCTATCAAAATGGCAAGTACAGCAGCAATATATTGTGACCAAGAAATCAACCTTTGTAAGGGCTGCAAAAAAGAAGTATCAAGCAGATTTCTCCATTCTATTCCATTATTTTCCAAGGAGGTGGGTGGGATCCCTCTGTCACACATTCTGAATTGTATTCAACACAGGACTAAGGACAATGTTCCACCAGCACAAGGATTCTCCTTATGCAATGGAACATCCTCCTCCACTTCTCTTCCTGCACTCCTGCCCCCTGCAAAATGTATTCTGGATTTCTCCCCAACCTCCAAACATATTTTGGGATTGCACATAGGGAAGGAAAGGGAGAGAAACATCATTGTGCTAGTATTAATTCTTATGCTACCACAGTTACTTTGTTGAATACCACCCTATGATCTATTCAAAAGCTAGCACTGTTAAGTCGTGAGTGCGATTTCAGTTCTTCGTGAAGTCAGCTCAGAATAGTGATTCAGCATACTAGCAAGGAACTGCTAGGAGTCAAGTATAACAAGAACAGTCTTCTTTATTGCAGTAGGAATCTTGACTAACAGGAGGGAAAGGGTGAGCTCCTTTTATACTCTCAGGAGCAGGGGTTGGGGAAAGGATACATTTAGATTTTGGCGGGACCCTATCAGAGTGAGGATCCAAATTGGGCTAACAAGTTAACCAATAGCAACTGTCACCGCACCCATTTGAATCGCCCTGGAGCGGGCGATTGAAGAACAGGACTAGCAGAGAAACCCATGTACACAAATTAAACCAATACATAACAAGCACACTGCTCTGTGATTTTTAGTCTATTCTAACAAAAGTATTATGTTCCTGTTTGGACTTTCACAACCATTATCAACTTCAAAGCAGACTGAGAATCTCTTACACTGCCAAAGTCACCAACAAACAAAGAAGTAACTGGTTATATTTTGGAACACAGACCGTTCAGGACTTCATTTGAGATATTAGTCATACATGCATCCTAAATGATGCTCTCAGCTTTCATGAAACCAACCCTACTAAGTGATAATCTTATTGTCATGACTCATATTGTTGCCTGGTTGTCTGAAGTAAATAAAAGGCAAGAATTTGGTGGTGGCATTTTATCAGGTCAAACTATTATGAAGCAAAATGCAAGTCATCACAAAATAAAGCAAGGACAGCAGTTTCGTAAAAACACGGTAGTCAAATGGGAGCTCAGTTGTCACATAATATTAGAACTTACCCTGAATTGGAGGATCCTCTTCAAAAGTAACAAAATTCATTCCAAAAGAAAATGTACACAATCCCTATAGAGATCTACGCAAATTTCAGTTTATAAAATCTTCTGCATATTTACCTGATGGAATCTAGAGTTGTGGTAAATCTTGTTCCAGATTTGATCATATTGTTGTGAATTAAAAGGTGTAAAAGTACTAAAAGCTGATGTCATTGATCTTGGCTCTAGCACTGCAGATGCTTGCTCCTGAAGAACCTCCATCACCCGTTCTGGATTGGAAACCTAGTTTGTCACAGCAACATATTTTGACTTTTAGCAAAACCAGAAGCCACAGTTCAGATAATATAGACTAACTTTGTCTGGATCCAACTGAATGATTTGAAATTTCAGGAATGGCAAATAAGTTTAGACATAACGTAAGAGTACTTTTTAAAAAGCAACACCCCACCCCACTATAAATCACATAGAAATGAAACCGCATGAAACTGAAAGTTCATGATGTCCTGAGTAAAAACAGGCTTTGGAATCACTGACTGTGGAATTCTTTCTTGTTAATGAGTGTAGATTTTTTAAAAACTTCATCCTGAAATACCCAAAAGAGTTTTGATTCACTTAAAGTAAAAATAAATAATTTGACGTAAACCTGCTACATATCACACAAATTGGAGACAGGTTTAATAGAAGTGGATTCAAGGTTCCTGGTAATTTGTACTGCAAAAAAATGGAAGTGGGGAGTGGAGAAACAGTTGCTCAGCAGTTTTTATTACCTCTAAAAATTTTGACTGAATCTGCAGCAGCTCATCAACCTTCTTCCGATGCTTCAGTTTCCTGAACATTTTTTGCTGCCATGGATCTTGATGAGGTTTAATCTGCTTGTCAGTAAAAAACCATGTGTAAGGAACATAAAGAAAATACATTTCTCATCCTAACGCAGCACAGGTGATTGGGACATATTGAATTGTTTTGTGTGCACAAATTTGCACATACGTGAACTAAAGGATGCTTTGCATGAAAGAAAAAACTAGCACTCAGCAGATTTGGGCTTGATCCAGGTGTGCCAATGTTGTACAGAAATGAATGTGTGCAAAGATCTTACCATTTGTTTGCTGCTCTTAGTGCTAACCACTTGTGGAAGGGATGAATCCAGGCACCCCGCTACTCTGTCCAAATATCCAATCAGCTCTGTCAAAGGTATCAGCCAATCATATTTGTGCATATGCCAAGTTTCTGCACAAGGGCCTTTGAACTGAGACCATTTAATCCACTTCAACACATGGTTTGCTAATGAGAAGCTGGGAATTTAGATGCTTTAGAGCAGCTTCCTTTAGCCTGAGCTGCCAATTTATCAGGACACCCAAATGCAGGTCTTATTACCTTTATGAAAGGAATCCAGTTGGCTCTCTTTTTCAAAGCCATGTTGGGGTCTCTGATACCCCAGGTTTCTGATCCAGGCGTTCCAGCATCATAAACAGGAAATGTTCTCATTGTCTGTTGTTTCCTGAAAAGGCTTCTAAACTCATGCATGACCTAAGCACCCCAGGAAAAAGATGCCCTACTAGTAAACATAGGTTTCCACTGAGCACTGCAAAATAGTTACTATGTTAGATAGTTCAAAGAGAGGAGCAGTATGCACTTAAGCTTCATTGAACATCATAATGAATTTCTATAGACTTAAAATGGGATTTAATTGTACTTAGATTACTCTGGATTTTGCCCCAAATTCCTTACTATTACACTTTGAAGGATCATAAAAAATTCAGAAGGGAGATCATTATAGACTTAACTCTGCTGATATCAAAGTAAATAATTGGTTTAACTGTTTATTCTTTTAGCTGTAGACTTTCAGTGGGAGGAGAGAGACCGCATCAGTATACATATTATATACAGTAATATAAGAGCAACCATTAAATTACCATAGAAAAAAGTTCCATCTCATCAGCAGAATGTTTCAGGTCTTCCACATCATAGCTGATACGAAATTGAGAAAGTAAGAGTCTGAGTTGAGGCTTTAGTTCCTCAATTTCTGCAGTGTGCTGGGGAAGTGTGCAGGTGGCACCCCTGGCTTGGAATCCTATAAGAGGGCAATAATAAACTGAAAAGATGCATAAAACAAACTTTGTAATACTGCCAAGTTTCCTTCAAGTGAATTTATGCTTCTGGTGATGCATCATTATATATATATATATATATAATATTCATTCATTCATTTCTGTACAACATTGGCACACCTGGATCAAGCCCAAACCCATTATATATATATATATATATATATATATATATATATATATATATATATATATATATATATATATAATGGGTTTGGGCTTGATCCAGGTGTGCCAATGTTGTACAGAAATGAATGAATGAATATTATATCTATATATAATATCACTCACACACACACCAACTATTCAAATTACAGTAGGCCACTGAGGAAGACTGGAGTGGTGGAAAAGTATATGGCCAGCCTTTTGAACGGCTAGGTTGTAAGCCTAAAATCACAAATAAAAGGATGTAAATATAGTTGGACTGCTGTGAAAGTCTTGGCGGTGTGAGCTCCCAGTTTCTTATTCACCTGACAGTTTGAAACAGAGTTCGATAGAACGACTTAAAAGAAATGAGATTTATATGCCCCTGCATGCCAAAGTAAGCTTTGGCCCATCTTGTATGGTATACCTCTCCCATTCAAGAACCACAACAATTATTAACCATCACAACATTTTTGTACAATATTCATTACCACGTGATAACCCCAGATGACAATGTTAGCACGTATGACAGTACGTATATCGCACCAAAATGAAGCATTGGGCCAGACACCTCCATGCCATCTTCTATACAGTACATCCATCTGGATATGTGGGTTTGTGATTTGGTGTGGACCAGCGCTTGCAGAGAGATGCACACCCCCTGTTCCTTATACTTCTACATATATTGGCAATTATTAACATGAACCTACACAGCTCTCAGTGTCTTGTGCTAAGTGTTGGGACTGCTATGACTCTATTTAACCTCATAGAGGACACCCCTCTAAACATGTGGATGTGTTTTGTGGGGCCCAAAAGGTTATTGTGAGATGCACACCCCAAATTCCATATTTGTAACTGTCTTCTGGGGTCATAAAAAAAATGGTTACAGCAGAGCCCCCTGCTATGAAGATATTTGGTGAGTCAACACTTATTTTGGGTTGCGCAATAAGCCTCAGTTCCTTATTAAGTGTTCTTGTTGAGCTCAATTTCAAACTGTACTAATACAGCTTGATAACTAGTAACCACCTTCTGTCTTGTGCTTTCAGGACTTTTGCAGTAGCCCTTCAAGGTATCCTTTTGTTTCTGATGATAAACTTCTTCCAAGTTATACTATGAATCCCAGATATAACTTATACCACACAGGTGTCCTTTGTACAGCAGCTCATTGACACACCAAGAATTTTAATCACCATGCAACAACTTGCTAAAGTTCAATAAGGCTCCTGAGGATCTGTAGAGTTATATGTAATCTAATTTATTATCTCACTGCTTGGCAGTAATGGGCCATCTGTGTCCCTATTCTACACTTGGCTCTATCTTAGCTTTTAATGTTTTGCTCAATCAATTTTCTGTTTAATCTATCTAGCTTAGATCTATACAGCAGACTAAGTTGGAGACTTTATTTAATATAACACTGTAAAACAAATGGTCCTGGACAACGCGTCGCTGAAAGTAAACAGCAAAGAAGCAAATCATCGTGATTAACTTTCTGTCTCCATAAAAGTTCATTTCCTTTCCAAATAAATGCCCAGATGTGGTCTGGGTATGTCTACATATCCCCACCTGGCTGCTATCCTGAAATGGCCTTTGCTTAGATTGAAAGGTTGAGAGAGTGGAAGGACTGTATGGTATGCCCTCGTTAATGCTCAAATTGTAGGAATAGGGTTACAGGAAACTGCCTTATACTGAGTCAGGCCATTGATTCATCTTAGCTCAGTATCGTTTGCACTGACTAGCAGTGGTTCTTCAGGATTTCTGACAGGGTTTGCCCTTCCCAGTCTTACCTGAAGATGCAGAGGGTCAGGGACAACCTGCCCATAAGGCAGACTAAAGCAGCTGCCTTAGGTGGCAGAATTCTGTGTGGTGTGAGAACTCTGTGAGAACTCTGCAAGATCTCGTGAGACTTCTGGAAATGTTAACAGAAGCTGTCACTGCGCAACCCCAGTAAGTGAGGCTTCAGCAGCAGTGGGATATCTTCTCATTTCACCTCAGGTGAGGGAAACTTGGGAAAGACATACAGACCACCTGCAACAACTGCAACCTAATGCAGTATTGCTACATTGTACAGTGAGGCCCTAAGGCACGTGAGGATAATTCCTTCTTACCACCTGCTGCCGATGTGTCAGAGTGAATAGAGAGCTGGATACTGGGAGACAAATATACAGTTTTGCCAACAGCTTTTAATTTATCACCATCACCCCAGACAGGATGTCTGTTAATTTCAATTCTATGAGAGACAGGCAAGTACTGGAGTACCTACAGAGAGGAACACATATTTTGCATTTAGTGTTTGTATTCAAAGCACAAGTGGGACCCAAAGGTTCCATAATTAAGTTTTACAGTCTATAATCGTCATCTCACCTGAAGGTAGCTATGGATGGTCTTAAGTGAGTGCAGGTGACATACTAGCCACTGTGTGTAAATAGCCAGGTCTTCTTGGGTCACTAAATTTGTAGGATTTTCCCTTCCTGCCAGGAAATTCTCCCGGGCACTTGACAATCTTGCTGCCCTTTGAACAGCATCATTGTACTCCTGCATAATATGAGCCACTTGTTTCTAGGGAGATAGAGGGAGAGAAGAGACATTATTTTCTCAGAAAGATTAATTAATTTTCTAGAACATCCTTGCTTTAGCTTTTCCCTCCGCAGAAGGAGTCTCAAATCAAGAACAGGAGTGTGCCATTTGTGGGGGAGAAATGTAGTCCTCTAGATAAAATCTGAAAAACAATGTTTTGGAAAGGGCTTTAAAAAAAGTCTTCAGAGCTTTTCACTGTATGGAGGTCCATGCACCAAGAAATATAGAGAACACAAGACTCTTTTAATAGACATCTTCAAAACCACCACAGGCTGCTGACATCTTAATAACTGGCATTTCTGATATGGTCCAGTCCTTTTAACAGTCCCATGAGCCTCTGGTTTTCACTATTAGAACTGATTTACACATGGAAGAGGCACATATGGTATAAACTTTGGTATGGTATAAAATTTCATAGACTTTGGCACTTCAGATTGCCAGGGCACAGAATCTCCTACCGTATTTGTAATAGTTACTATGCACAGTTCCTGCACATAGAAAATTAGTATAGCAGAGGGAAAGGCTTTCACAGTCTTAGTATTCTACAGACAGGGAAACTTTTATTCCTTGATGAAGGAGCAGTACCATTATTATTATTATTATTATTATTATTTGAAATTCACATTAGCTCAAAGAGTTTGAGAGTTGCCATTGCTGTGCAAGCACCAGCGCACATGCTTCATTATGACCAAGTGTACGGATAATATTGCAACAGGATAATAGGCAACATCTTTTCGCAAGTGGACCTGGGTTTTGAGCTACACACTGAGAATGAGGTTGCTATAGAGGGCTGTCACAACTGGATGCTGCCCATTATGATTAATTACGTATGAGGCACAACATCTTGCACATAATGTTAACCTAAGCATTATGAGGTGACATTCATTTATACGGAAAGAAAACAATGGGTTGTATCCATACATGTTCAGAGTAGACCCGATGGGATTAAGTCAGTTGCATCTGTTGATTTTAAGGGGTCTATTTCCAAGCAGGACTTAGTTGGATTCAACCTTATGTACATATTTACAGTTCTGTCCCCTACATGCAAAGGAAATCAAGCCAAACTCACAGATGAGCTTTTATTACACACCTGGGAGGAAAACCCATGTACCTATTCCAACTCAACAATTCTATGATTCTATTTTTAGCATCTGTGGCACTATGAGATTAGCATACCTGGTACAAAGGATAGAATTGCTCAATAACACTGCTGTGCTGACAAAATCTTTTCCATCTAAGCATGTGTAAATATTTGCTTTGGACCAGCTGCGTGATTCTGTCTGTAAAAAACTATACAAAAAGCAACAGATTTTTTAAAAAACAAAATAGAGTGGCATTACTTCCAGAATTCTTTAATTTGTATATATTGTTATAGATTTATAGGTGCTGGGATTTATGAAAGGTTTTGGATTGTCAAAACTAATTTCCTTGGAGGAAATGGCCAGACCCAAGTGTGTATCAGGGAGTACTGACCTACTGATAAGCCTTTTTTATTAGCACATGCAAAATACTGAAAAGGAAAGGAATGGAGAGGCATTTGAAAAACAGGATGCAGTATGGAATCAGCTGTCCAAATGGGGCAAAGCAAAACATTCCAGTGCACTAGAACGAGTCCAAAGTAGGACCTGGGTCAGGGGTTGTGAATCTTTTTTAGACCAAGGGCCACTTTCCCTCTTTGCAACCATCCAGAGGCTACACGCCGGAGGTCAAAAATAGGTGGAGCAATGGATATTATCATTACCTTTGTACAATAGGCTATGTTATGGACACGCACAATTCAGAAGTTTATCCTCTCCATCCCACAGGCAACAGACATGTTCACAGTTCAAGAGCAGGGCTTTTTTTCAGCTGGAACTCACCAGAACTCAGTTCTGGCACCTCTCAGGTGGGTTCCAAGAGAACAAGGGAGGCGGTCGTGGTGAGTTCCAGCACCTCTTTTTCTAGAAAACTATCACTGTTCAAGAGTATATTCCCTCTAGTCAAAATCAATTGAAAAGGGTGCAAAACAGGGTCAGGGAAGGCAGGGCCTTCAGAGAGAGGATGTGGCCTGGGGATGGACCCCAAAGACTTGCAAAGGGCCGCCTTGGGCCACTGGGCCTGAGGTTCCCCAACCCCAGTCAAAGTAATTATGTGGAACTTAGCCCATATTCTCCTGCTCCCCTTTACAACTTCGGTGGGGAAGAACACATATAATCATATTTTGTATCATGTAAAGCAGGCATAGGCAACCTTGGCTTCCAGATGTTTTGGAACTACAACTCCCACAATCCCTGACCACTGGCCCTGTTAGCTAGGGATCATGGGAGTTGTAGTTCCAAAACATCTGGAGAGCCAATGTTACCTATGCCTGATGTAAAGGAACAATCACTCTTGCTCTGCTGCTGTTATGCTCTCCTCGCTTCTCAATAAAGCAAGAAGCCTGGGGCTGCACTGGTTTCCTCTGGATGACAGGGAAAGCAGCACACTGGAGGCTTATGATCTGTTTACATATATACCTAAGCAGAGCACAACGGAAGCCAACAGAATCCTACTTTAGGCAGATACTAATCCTGTATCAGATCCCCAAAGCACAGAAGTCACAAGGCTAAGCAGCTGTTTGGAACCTGCCCTGTTTAAAGCTAAATCGAACTACAGTCTCTCAAATCTCTCTCTTTCAGTGGCTCTTTGCACAATGCAAAGAGTAACTGCCTTCTTTTCTGCCACACAGAACAGCTTGCAGAGCAATGATCTTAGACTGCACCCTGCAAATTGACTGATTAAGGGGAAACATCCTTAGTCATTAACTCCGACCTGGGAAATATCAGTTGATTATTCCTGGCATTTGATGAGCAATCAGCTGAATGAAGCTATGCCCTTGCCATCAGATGTACAGGGTATTCCTTGTGGTGCTGCTGCTGCCACAGTAAAAACCAACTTGTGAGCAGACAAAGGTCTACCTAAAGGTACCTATTTTTATTCACAGACATAGCTGTATGAAGCTTCATTTCATGTTGTTTGCCCATGATAGCAAATTCACACTGAAAAATGCCAAATGAGTCTTCAAATCACAAACATGACAAATATTACCTGGTGCAGTAACAAAGGTAAGCTTTCAAATGTATATTCTCTTTTTAGACAGATCTCTAGCTCCCTCTGCATGAGATCAGCCTGAATTACAAGAGGCTTTGCCTCTGCTACCTGTAAATGAAGGACAGAAAAATCATTTTGCTCTGAAATTAAGTTCTGTACATTCAGAACACCCTAGGTGCAGCAGAGTTCTACACATGTCAAAAACACTTTCATTTGAAAGTTTTGAACACTAAAGCTGTTTTTAATTTCATATTCTAGAGAGGGTTTCAGAGGTCTGTGAACCTAGCACAATCCCCCCCAAAAAACAATAAAATAAATACTATTTGTGTGTGTGTGTGTGTGTGTGTGTGTGTGTGTGTGTATGCACACATATTTTTCTGAGGAGGGAGTCCATAGTTTTCATCAGACTCTCAAAGGGTCCATAACCCACAGAGGGTTAAGAGCACTGTCTTAGATTAAGATGAAGACCATAGAAAGGTTGATTGAGATCATAAATATACGGTATTTCCTTTTCCAGAATTTCCCCTCTCCTTTCTCAGTTCAATACAGTATAGTGTTTGTGATCCCATGGGGAAAGGGACATGCAACGTTTAATATTCGTCATCCTGAGTCCCTATGATAGGGAGGACTTAATTACTGAATTAAAGAACTAGAAAAAACACTCCTAGTTAACTATCACACCACTAGACTTAAAAATCCAAAAAGTTACTGAAGTAAACACTGGAGGCCGTACCGTTAGGCCAAATGGGGCACTGCCCCATCAAACCAGACCCCACCTGCCTGCCTTATTTACACTGAAGTGGCACTGGCTGTCACTTTGCACTTTATCTCGGGACTCATCTGCACCGCACCTCAAAATCCATGTTTTCTTTTTTTCTTTGTCCTCTGACGACCTCTGCAGGTCCACGTCTGACTGCTTTGTGCATGTATAACCACCTGGAGGTAGGGCTTCAAGAACCACACGTGTTGCACTCTTTTAGTTATTCTTCCCACCTCCCAACCTTCTGCTCTTCAGTCTGTCCCTTCTTTATTCAACAGCACAGTACATGCACACCCAGCAAAACACATGTGCTGTTTCTTCTCCCCTGCCCCCCACAAGTAGAGAAAAGGACAAAAGGAAGTAAAGAAAGCACCTATCTCTCTCACACACTGTCTGGAAAGGAAAGAAGGAAAGGAGTTTCCAAGTCTCCACCCCCCCCCTTCATTGTTTATTTGCCTGGCTGCAGTACTGATGAGTACCACTGATATTGCACACATTTGTTTTTCCCCCAAAAGAGCTTATTACTGTGTGTGTTGTGGCGACAGGTTAATAAAACACAACTCATTCTGTCTACAGCACCCGCAGTCACCAGCCAGCCAGAAGTTAAACAGGGTCACTCCCAGAAGCAACAATGAGAACTGGAGTCGTGCAGAGAAGGTGGAGGCAGGAGAAAGGTGGGCTGCCTGCAACCAAACTGCAATACTGAAAATCCAGGGGGGGGGGGGGGGACAACCACTGGTGCTACTTTAACAGTGGATTTTAAAAACCTTTTCATGTTTAATGTTACTGCTGGTTAGTGAAAAGGCAGGTTTTCACTAACGGAAAAAACGTTGATGCCATCCTCTCAGTAGGAATGTCATATGGTTATTGCAAAACATTTAACTTAAAAATAAATAAATGAACAAGATTAATTAAATGACATTGCAGATGAGCCCTCATTGGTAACCTTATAGAACTCAGCAGGGACATGAATCTAGAATTCGTTGTCATGGGCTCTGGCTCCACCTACTGTTAGCCTTCCACCCTGCTACTGTATTCTCAATGGGCATCAGACACCACTTTAACAGTGCCAGATGGATCTAGACCAGTGGTTCCCAACAGGTGGTCCGGGGACCCCCAGGGGTCCACAAGCTATGCCAGAGGGGTCCGCAAGATGCTTTTAGAATAAAAAATATATTAAATATATTTCGTATGATAACAGATTTTTTGTTTTGGCCGCTTCCTGCATGAGCAGAGTCTAGCGCAAAACTAGAATTAGATAGAGGCAGTAGTTCTGCTGTATGCCGTTAGGTGGCGCTTTACAAACACTACTGTTTTGCAAAGAGGCAGCGCGCGCATTCTACTAACGCTCACCTCCCCAAGATGCTTTGCGCGCGTCGGCTTCATTTGTGCGCTACTGCGCAGGTACCCTGTCTTCTCCATTCCCCTCCCTCCTCCCTGGCGCGCGCCTCTTTGCAAAACTCTTAATTTGGCTCTCACTTTTTAATTTTAGGATTAGGGATTAATGGGGGTCCTTGTCACAATAGCGGCTCGATGAGGGGTCCTCAAGAATATTTTGTTGGGAACCCCTGATCTAGACCCTTCACAGAGGATTAAGCTGGTCTTACTTGCTCTTACAAGCTGTACTGGGCTTATTACTGCACTCGTATACCCCAATTTATTTTCCTGTAAAAGCTATAAAAGCTGAAATAATAGAATACAGATTATTTACTAAAAAGACTGAACTTCAGGCCTTTCCTTCCTGCCAACCTAGCAGTTCGAAAGCACGTTAAAATGCAAGTAGATAAATAGGATAAATAGGAACCGCTCTGGTTTGCCAGAAGCGGCTTTGTCATGCTGGCCACATGACCTGGAAGCTATACGCCGGCTCCCTCGGCCAATAATGCGAGATGAGCGCGCAACCCCAGAGTCGGTCACGACTGGACCTAATGGTCAGGGGTCCCTTTACCTTTACCTTTTACAGGCCTTTCCTAACCATGCTTACTTAGAGGCAAGCATCACTGAGTTCAGTAGGACAGGTAAGCATGAGGCACGGGACTGCAGCATTACCTGAGGTTGGTTTCTGTGAGACTTTCACAACGTTATCTAATGGGGTATTTTCACACTGACATTTTCATCACTTACTTGTAAACATTTCTTCAGCGCCAATTCCCTTTCTCTTCTGAAGTAATCAACATCTTTTGGGAGGGGGACAGAACTATGAAAGATTACCAAACTTTCTTTAGAGAAGTGTAGAATTAACCAACAAAATACTTGGAAATAATGTGGTATCTAGTATTCAGTACATTAATCAATCATCTGAAAAACTTGTAAAATTCATATAGTTTATGCCAGCAGCATGAATACACTGCCCCCCTGCCCATGACGACTCTTTCATTTTTGTCCCTTGGCAGGTCCCTGCTTTTAGCAAAATGGTCTTCTGACACATTCATAAATCACAAGCAGCACACCAGAATACTTATTGGATGAATGGATGTGCAGCAGATGCTCTCAGAAAATAGATTCATGTAGATTGACTGGCCATCCTTTGGAAGAGGTTCTCTGTGCTGAATGGAGCCACGCATTTTGAACAAAACATAAATGTTTAGCAGGATTCAGTCAGAGTGACAGTTTTCAACACCCTAATCCATTTAATTTCAATGGGTAGTTCATCTCGCACTTTGAGAAAGGAGAGCAGGACAGAACTAGAAAGACCAAGTAAAGTTAGCAATATTTATGGATTTTAAACTAAATTGAAAATGAGTACCATGCTACAGGTTGGGCCTGAGAAAGCTGAAAGCCACTGCTGTAATATAATATTTGATTGAAATAGAGAAAGCAAACACACCACACAGAAAAATCAATGTATGATAAATGCTACATATGAACCAGCCAGGATGCTGCAATCATCACCTCAAGCCCTTCTTTGTGTGCCCCCTTCCATGAGAGGGCTTGAGGGTGGCGACTCATGTATGAGCCGTTTCAGTGGCAGTTCTTTCCTTGGGGAATGCTCTCCTCAGAGAGGCTTACCTGCTGCCATGTTTTTTAGGTGCTGGGCAGAAACATTTCCTTTTTGTTAGGGCTTTGGCTTTTAATTATCTATTATCTTCTTGTGTGGGTGGGTTGTTTCTAGTTTTTTTTAAAATAGAATCTTTATCTATTTTAATTGAGACTTTATCATGAAACTAAAATATCAATTCAGTTTTTAATGCTGGTTTTAATGTATGCTCAAAACACCGTAAGTTGCTTTGTGTTGCGGTGGCAAACAAACGACTAATAAATAAAATAATAGTTATTATGGTAACAGATAGGCATCTACTCTTGCAATTAACGAACAGTTAAATGCATGGGAGTTGCAATGAAACAGAGTGGTTCATTTACACTAGAACCATGTTTCTGTCTGAGGAAAATAGTTCTCTTTACCAGTACCGTGTCCCCTGCAGATCGCCATTTCCCTCTATTTCTGTCTTTAGTTCTTCCAGCTGTACAGCTAGTTCCTTTTCCACCTGCTGGACCCTCTCAGTGGAAGAGATCTTGTAAATTTCATCCATTTTGCCTTGATTCATAAAAAGGGAATATTAGTTAGTAACTCAGCAAGGCTATAGAGCCACAGATTTCCTAAAGTGTGTGCATAAGTATGAATATAGGACAAATACACACATACCCTTTGACAGGAGAACTTTAAAAATTGATTAAAAAACTAATTATCTGTTTTTTAAACATTCCCATGCGCGTGCACACAGTTCATTGCTGCAGAGTTTATCCTCAACCTGGAAGGTACTGGAAGTGACCGGACAGGGTTGGGTAAAATGTGAATTAAATGAAAGAAAAATAGAAAAAGTTCAGCTCTCACCTATGTGCCTCTTCAGATTCCACCCATGTGTAGTGACTGACCAGGAACAAGAACTTGGGGTTGTAGTAAATAATAAAGATGTCAGCCTAGTGTGTGGCGGATGTAAAAAGGCAAATTCTATGCTAGGCATCATTAGAAAATAAAAACTGCTGATATCACAATGCCATTGTGGCAAATATATAGTGCAACCACATTTGGAATACTGTGTACAGTTCTGGTCACCTCACCTCAAAAAGGATATTGTAGAGTTGGAAAAGTTGCAGTATTTGGGACCTTTTAGTTTACAGAAAAGTTGAGTAAGATGTGACATGATAGAAATTTATAAAATTATGCATAGCATGGAGAAAGTACATACGTAAAGGCCACCCCCCCCCACTAGAACTGAATGAAGTTGAGTATTGGAAGATTCAGGACAGGTAAAAGGAAGTAGTGTCCTCATTCAGCGCAGACGAAGCAACAATGGCCACCAGCCTAGACAGCTTTAAAACAAGATTAGACAAATGCATGCAGGAGAGGGCTAGCTATCGGTGGCTATGCTCTGCCTACACAGTTGGAGGCAGCTAACACTTGTGAATCCCAGTCACTGGAAAACCACAAGAGGGGAGAGTTCTCTTGTGCTTGAATGCTGCTTTTGGGTTTCCACAGGCATCTAGTTGGCCACTGTGAGAACAGGATGGTGGACTAGATGGGCCATTTGCTTTATCCAACAGGCTCTTATGTTAATCTGAACAAACATACATTGCAGAGGCAAGCAAACTTAAACAAAAAGGTTATTCAGTTGACACAAACAGCTAGTCAGGCATGGTGGTTTATTTCAACCAAGGTAGGATGATGTAGCTATTATTATTATTATTATTATTATTATTATTATTATTATTATTATTCTAAAACCTTCTTTCTGCTGGCTGATAACTATCAGGGGATGTTTTATACACTAATAATAATTGGAAACTATTTTTCTATGGCACCAGCATCCAGAATTTATGGTGAACCAAATTACCTCAGGAAGAAAAGGAATGGGTTGCTATTCCTGTAACAGTCAGAGAAAGACAAACTTAGGCCTACAAAGCTTTGCAGTCGTATACAGTAGCCCATGTGGGGTGGGGGGTGGGGGTGCGAGTCATAAACTCTCTTGCTTTATATTTCCTGTATTGGGTTAGGTCATGTGTCATCAGGTCACGTTACATGGCTGGTGAGCTGCATTTGGTTTAGTGTGTCACAATCTACAGGTTTCATGAAATACTAAAGTAGGCCCAATATTCTGCCTACATCTGTTGCCAATAATGACAAGCGCAAGTCAAAGTCCTTCGCTCTGTTTTGGCTTAGTGAAATGACGCTATTTAAATCTGCATACCTTTTTCCTCAAGGAGTTCAAAGTAGTGTACATGGCTATCCCCGCTCTCCTCATGCAATTTATTTGTAGAACCACCCAGTAAAGTGAACTGAGTGGGAATTTGAACTCAGGTCTCCTTACTCCTAGTCTAACACTCTTTAACTACTACGTCACCAGAATAGGCCTGGGTGATATATCCAATGAGGAGCAGACTGCGATGTCAGCTTCACTTAGCGGTATATTGCTGGTGAAAGTGCCAACGCTGAGTCCCTCTGCTAGTGACTTCCTCCAGTGAGCGTTGCTGGAGTGTATGACTCCATAGTCCACTTCAATTCTCATGTTAACTCCTGCAGTGCTCATACGAAGGTTCAATTTCTGAGTTGCTTGGATTGCACCTGAATCTCTGTCTCATGGTCAGTAACTTGTGTGAACTTGCAGCCACATAGTACAGGCACTTTTCATCTATGAGATAGTTAACATGCCCTAGAATACCTTGCAATGTGAAGCATTTTCATAGGAAGGTAGAAAATTGCCCAACCACCCGGAGGCTGTTTACCACACAAATAGAAAACATAATGTGATATATCAAAAAGAATGACACTACCCGCCAACAGCATACGAATCAATCTGGCTTACTTGACCCAACAAGCCTCCTCCCCTCATAAAGGCAAACAAACCCCACTGCCGCCAACCACAGACAACCAACCATACCCAGGGCCCCCAACCTTTCTCACTACCAAGGAAACATAACAAGCAAATAGAAAAAGAACCTATCTAGTTGACACCGATATGAGACCACACACGTACATTGCAAAAAATATAAATTTCACCAACACTCCTCCTCTCCCCCCACCTTCTTCCTGACCTTATGTTGTACTCAGCACTAATGTCTCAACTGATCTGTAGAAAAGTCTGCAACTTGAAAAAAAAGACAAGGTATGTACCTTTGTAAACCAAGAAAATCTTTAATAATAAAAAGACACTGTCCAAGTTAACACACAAGACTGAGAGCCGTGTGTGTGTGTGTGTGTGTGTGTGTGTGTGTGTAAGTGCATTTGTTAAACCAAAGTAATTTTCTTATGGACTCGGCAAAAGGCAATAAGCAGCTGCTACTGCTTTTTTAAAAGCAATTTCCTACTCTTTAAAAAAAAACAGCAACACTAAACATGCAAGCTCTTACTTGAAGCACCATATCTATTCCATGGTACATTGTCTCCAAGGTCTGGACCTCAATTATTTTCTGAAATTATAGCTGATCAGTTTTACTCCCGCCTTTAAAGCCAAAGACATGATTGAACAAGTAACGAGATTAAGATCAGCACTGTGAAAAAAGCGTATAAAATTTCAAAGGATACATGATTAATGACATCAAACTTGTCTACCAACTTAAAAACACAGCTAGTGAAATGCCTGTTGTTATGGCTGGGGGGCGGTCAGCAGAAGGGTTAAGGAAGAGAAAGTGGGGTGGTAGGGGGGGGAAGAGGTTATTTGATTTGATTTGGGAAGCCCTTATCCAGCCTATCAGCCAACGCACCTGCACAGAAACTGAAAATACAGTTTTAAAGCTTTTAATTAAATTGAAGAAATCATTATACTCCCCTTATCTCCATGATGATTAAAAAAAACTTATTTCAGTTTAGTTTTGATTTAGTTTGCGAAGGGAAGAGCTACATATTGCTTCTGTGTCAGCTAACAGAAAGCTAACTTTTCTCTGAAAATTTTATATGCAGCAATTACAGCATTAATTAATAAGCAAGGAAATGAGTTTAACAGACTGCACTTAGCGCAGTATATGTGATAAACAATAAACTGATTTGCTTGGAATTATTTAAAATGCTTTGCCTTATCTTGGATCTCACAGCTTGAGAGCAATATGATACCTGGTAGGAACAGCAAGGTCGCAGCCTCCCAAGTGCAGAAGGCAACCAGCAGAGCAGAGAGAAGCCCTGTTGTGTTACTGGAAACTGTAGCAGCAAACCACGTCTCCGACAGGTTTCTATAGTTAATGAAATTGAACACCGAAGTAGCAACAGAGGCATTCGTCACCCGTGCTTGTGCAGGCCGAACTGTAACCATAGCAACCTCAGCATGCATACACACAATCCACTGAAAAAGAATTGACCATGCTTCTAAAACTAATGGGTGATGCACTGCTCCATTGCAAGGCAGAATACAGGAGCTTTCGATAGAAGGGGAGAAACAAATACTTCTCTCAGCCCTGGAGGGCAAAAGACAAAGTAGGCATGCAGACAGTTCTGCTACGAAGCTAAATTAGAGGAGTGCAAAACCTATTAGAATATTGACTGCAATGATAGTGAAGCCACATTTTGTTTTATATATTAATGCTGTTGAAAAGCATTTTGCTATCAAACATTAATAATTATATTCAATAACCGCATTCCCCTTACATGACCTGACTTCACCTGATTTTCCCCAATTCTTCTTTCTGCTAGTCTCCTGCCCCACATACCAAGTCAGAGGGTGCACCAACTCTCAAGAGAGGCTTTTTGGAGGGGGCATGAAGAGGGCTGAAATGTGGATATTCCTCATAACTGTGTCCCTTATTTATTTTAGACTATTCATATCTTACCCATATGCTAAAGATCTCAGGGTATACAACGATAACTTCAAATAAAATATCCATATTCATGAAATCACAAAAGTAGGTGGAAAAACCCCAGTACAAAGTTTAGAATACCACACATCTATCAGTTGACCACAGCTCTACCACCTGGTTTGGGACTTTTTTTTTTTAAAGCAACTCAGATAATCTTTGGGTGAAATCCAGCATCTATCTAGAACAGACACCATTAGTGGAACAGATGCACTCAACCAAGATGTGCTCCTAATTGTTGGGGGAGCCTCTGAAACATATTTGGGGTGTGTGCAGGGAAGAGAATACTGTAAATTGTGCTGCATGCCCCAAAGTCCACTTGTGCTGGATGTTGCCCAATGGATTGAGGACTGGACACCTGCATGTACAGCATTTGCTGCACCAGTCAACTACCTACACAGTTTGAACGTGAAACCTCTCACATGCAAATAAGGAGCATTATATGCCCAACACCAGCTGGTTAGGTTTATTATGCCCCCCCCCCCTTTCACAAAAGTCAGCTCCTGTACAAATCCCAGGTACCTCACTGAGTTCTCAAGTCTGCAGGGCTGACACCGAGATATTTCTGCTGAAATTTAGTTTTTCTTGCTATACATTAATAATCCTTTTCTCAAAACAGAAAAGTAAATGAGTGAAAGCTCTTTAGATTGCTGTTAAAGAGGCCTCAATCATATGGATACTAAGAATAATGGTCAGATAAGCAGTGACGTGGCTTAAAACTATAGATTAAATCACAGGGGGAAATATTGAAAGGCAGGCTGTAAACGTTTTAAATAAATGAATAAAAAAATAAGCATAGATAGCCATTTGGAAGCCAAAAGCTAATTTTTGCTCATGGATGATTCGGGTCTTTCTCCCCTCAATACTGTACAAAAACCAGTGGTATTTATTCTATATAGGCTGGTATGTTGGTTTTTTGTTTAATAAAAAAAGAACACTTCATTAGAACAATTACAATTATATTTTCAAAAGTAAAATTAAAAGTCAAGATAGAAACAAGAAAAAATATTTATTCCAAAACTAAGCTGCAGAATTTATGGGCACATTAATGAACAGATTTGTTCAAGCCAAGATAATAAAATCAGCTCCCAATGGGCATTTATCTATATGCCAATTTTGAGAACTAAGGTTCCCACACAATATCATCTTTCTTCAATACTGATTGAAGCTTCTGAGCACTTTTTAATAGCTGGAGAGAACGTGTGCTTTTATTCACAGGACAGGGACTATTCACACTGGCTCTTGAAGCGGCTGCAGTCTCTTTTGCTCCTTTTATTCCATTAGGTCTTGATGCTGAATTGGCTGCTTTTTGTTTCAGTTTTTTAGCCTTTTGCTTCAGTCTGCAAACCTAAGAAGAGAATAATTCTAAAATACATCTAATGTACAAAGAAACATGCACTTTTTTGGCACAAAGGACCCTGTAAGGCAGTGCCTATACCACACAGCTCTCCCCACCAAGACTGATAGTATACATTTAGTACTTTTCCAGATATATTTGGTTATGATACAGGAAGGCCAAGCAAGGACATTGTCAGTTGTTTTTCTGCAATTATGGAATTTGCTTGCAGTGGCTGGTGAGAACAAAGGGAAGAATGAAAATACTAGAAAGCATAGATATACCTCACACTTCCTTACAAGCATATGGCAATATGCAATACACAAAAATATTGCATCATGGCGGTGGCATAATTTTCAACTCATAATGTAAATACAGTTATCAATCAATGAGTTATGTTACAACCCAGTAACAGAGAAGGTGAACATTTCTATTTAATCCTGAAGACCAGTTATAGTCTAGAAGGGACAACATATTCATGAATAACATCTAGTTATATATATGTATGTATAAAAAACATCCCTCAATTTAACACACACAAAACCAGATGCTGCACAGGAGATGTGTAAACAGTTTTCTAATGGTTAGCTCTTTTTAATGAAAAGCAATCATAGGAGGCCCCCAAGGAGAAGAGGAATGGTGGAGGATGGGGAGAAGAAGCAGAGCTGCTTATTTCTTTCTCATCCAATGAATTTGGACACGGAGAAGGAAAAAAGATACGAGGACATCCCTTGCCTACTGGTGAGAAAACATCTGGGTATGTGTTGTGATTCTGAGCAGACAAATGGCAAATCCTGATTGCAGGCTCACAGACTCATTTTTCAGAAAGAAAGACCCACCCTCTCACACATAAATTGATTTATTTATTTCATTAAATTTATACCCTGCTTGATTGTAAAATAAAAATAAAAATCCTCAAAGTGGTTTTTAAAAGATAAAACAGTAAAATAAAGAATATATCCACCCACTCTTTCAAAACCTTTTAGGAGACAGTTCATATGTCTCCTACACATCTAGTTTGCTTGTTTCATTCAAAATCTAATACACCAATATAAGTCTTAGCAAATTTATTTTATATAACCTCACCACCTATTACACATTGTTTCTGCAAGACTCATAGAATCTAGGCACTGTCTTTCTGAAAATACTGTACTAGGGTTTTTTGCACTGCCTATACTGTCAACTATCCCTTTTCCTGACCTCAGGACGGTTTGCTTACATTTTCTTGGTGCTTTCTCAGTTTCGATATCTGTTCTCCTTTAGCTTCCATCTGTTTCACAAGACAATCTAGCTCACGTTCTAGGTCTTCCCGAACCTCCTGGTTTTGTGTTTCTTGTATCTGCTTTAGGAGTTCTTGATGTTCACTGTTGGAAGACAAACTCTCAATAGTCATTTTAGGCACAATCCAATCTACCACTTCCCTCAGAGGATTATTGTATTTCAGCATGTCATCCAACATATGATGATTGACTATGCACACAATAGCTAGTGACAACATAAGGGAATACTTCTTATTCCAGAAAGTATCTTATGCCTGAAGCAGTGTCACACTGTCCATAACACATTATCATCAGAAAAAAAGGCTACTTCTCTGTGTAGTGTAAAAATTTCATATAGCTATAGTACTGTTTTGTACATAGATGTTGCTTTAGCAACAGAGTTACAAACAAGTTCTAAACAGACTATCTAGGGCTTGGCTGGATAAATACAGTGAATAAGTAATATTTTGAAGTTACTGGAACTCCAAATGCTACAATGAGAAGCAAATGTATTATTTAAAGACCAGAATATATGCTGTTTAGACTAGAGCTGCATTGACTGGATATGATATTGTGCACCCTACTAGGAATAAATGTGTTTTGACTTCTATCACAATAAGAAGTTGGCAGTTAACAAAACACCGCATTAGTAATCAATAGTCTTGTGGCTCAAATTCTTGCCGTTATGGTTTAGAGCCTAAAGTAAGTCCTCAGCTGCTTGTAGAAGATGGGTAAATTACCATAAATGGCAAGTTACAAAACAGAAGGCTTAAGCCCACAAGGGGTTTGCACTGCAGGAAATACATTTTTTTCCCTTTTAAATGCTTCATTGCTTTCTGTGACTTGCCACTAAACTCTTAGGGTGTTTTCACAAGTGATACTAAAAACAGTAGGACTAGAATCTAAAGAGCTGTGTTAAGCACACCTGTTTTTTTTTTCCTTTTAACAGCACCATCCCACCTGCCCTATCATATATTAGCACTTTGTCATGCTGCACTGCTGTTTCAGTAACTTATTCTACTATACTAACATGAGGCTTGATGTCTTGGGAAGGCAACCCATTTAAGAAAAGGAAAAGTCTGGTCCTAAACCTCTGCTGCCTTGAGGGATATCTTCAGGAGAAGAAAAGGCTAAGGAGTAAACCCTACACAAATTGGGAGTGGAGTCCCTAAAATGGTTCGATAGTGCCTTGTATACCTCCTTTCAGCAACTCCTGTGGCCAGGTTGACGTCAAATATTTTTCTCTGCTTTCCTTTGGACCACAGCAGCAAGGCCAGGAGGGCCTCGCTTAACGAATGCCCTGCTTAACGAAATTTCCGCTTAACGAATGGTTTTTTCTAGCGGAGGTTGCCTCACTAGACAAATGTGCTTTACGAAAAATTCGTCTAGCGAATCGCGGTTTCCCATAGGAATGCATTGAAATTCAATTAATGCGTTCCTATGGGCAAAAAAAATCAAAAAAATCAATGCATTCCTATGGGATTCGCTAGACGAATTTTTCGTTTTAAGAAAAGACCTGTGGAACGAATTAAATTCGTCTAGCGAGGCACCACTATATTGTCATCTGAGCAGCCCTGGGCCTCCATACACACAGCCCAGGCTTGTACGCTGGGAAGGTCACTTTGGTGCTGCTAACACAGCAGTTGGACATCATCCCCGGAGGTGCACTCCATTGTCTCTTGAGACAGACGGATGCCATCAACAAAATCCACAAGGAAAATGGGGTTTTTAAATTATTCCTTGCACCACTTGCGAAAGTCCCCAGATAGTTTCTTCTCAACTTACAAAACAATTTGCCCCAAGCCTACAGGTCTATTTGTATTCAAATGGATAAATGAAAGAGAGTACTGTACTTACAAGTTCATTTGTCCCAGTTCATCCTGCATGATCAAGAGAAGATCTGAAAGATGCTCAGTAGCAGAGGAAGATGTGGAGCAAGATGAAAGTCTGCTCATGCCAGTCCTCTTTTCACCTCCTTCTGGGCGCGGTGAAGCTGCACTCTGGCTACGATATTTCATCATATGCAAGACGCTTTGAACATTTGCAACAACAGAGTGACTTGAGCTGGCAGACTTGTGGGGAAAGCAGAACATAAGAAAGCCTCATTAAACAAATGTAATTTAAAACAAGTTCTCAGTGGTGATGATGATACATTGCTTACCTTCCCAGCAACGAAAGGTAGTGTCCCAGTTGGTAGGTATGGCTGTGAGCTGCATGCTTTCCTCAAACCAGGTTTCTGAGAAGTATAAAAACTAGAATTATTCCTTTATTTCAAGCAGCAGAGGTAGCTGTCCTAAACTTGCAATTGTATCATGTGTTGATTTTGACATCGGATTGCTTTTCTATAGTGTCCCAAGCAACCTTTTAAATGGCTACAGCAACTGTAGAAGCATGCCGCTCTATGCAATTTTAAGAAGTATTATTTGAGTTTGCTGAAGTTGCATTGTTACCAACACAAGACTTCCTGCGTTATCAGCATCTCCAATGTTCAGAATAATCAACAGGATGTTAAGCTGTCTTGAGACTTGCAAAATATGAAAAATGCTCAAAGACAAACTTGCTGTAACACTAACAAAGTAATAGTTGTGTGTTAAAATACGGAAGAGGTCTTAAATCCACTTTTGCAAGCTGCCTCTTGTCAGTTCTTCCTCCCTCTGTAGCACCATGTCACACCTAAAGCCTTTTCTGAGGATGCCGCACACACTCCATGCATACTTTTAATGTCAATCTCACCATTAAGCCTAAAAAAAGCCACTGAAGACAATAGAAGGCTTCTTCCAAACCTAACTGCAGTTTGTATGTGAGCACATTTTTTGTTATTGCTTCATGCTGTTTTTAGACTTGGAAAATACCTATTGTGTCAATAGATTCCCCCCCCCCCCAACCCAATTATACAGGGCACAGGGCAAGGAGAAGCTGTAAGTTGAGTTTGGAAGCCCCACCAGTTCTGTCTAGCTCAAGGGCTCACAAGACACAACATAACAGAAATACACCACTTGACTAGTTTCTTCTTGGTATTCAAGACATAGCTGAGAGACCTAACTTTTTTCCTTTTATTTTATTTTATTACCTTTACGGCTTTCTTCTTCCTTCTTTTTTTATTTGCTTCTTCTCGGGGTGAAAGCGAACACATAAGAATTCTATTCATCTCAAGTCCCGTTTGGAGCTGAAGTAAAAAAATACAACCATGTCTTGTTGTATGGACAGAGTGATATCTCAATCCAAAGCTACAGAGAGAAAAAACAGCTGGGTCCAAAGATAATAAATCTCTCTCAACAGATGCCAATGATGTTCACTGAGATAGTGATCCCTCTCTTCAGTGTGACATAAGTGACCAATGGATAAGTAGCTTTAACAGTTTGTAAGACCCATCTGAGCAGTTTAACACCACTACAGTGAATAATGATTGCTCTCCAAAAGGCCATCTGCTTAATGGGTTAAAAACTATAAACCTATGTTGGCATGGAACAAAATTCTTGCCTAAACTCATTAGCAGCATCTGGTCAGAACATAGGGCTTACTTCTATCAGGTTGTACTAGTAAAATAGTAAAACTTTTCCTTTATATCATAAATGACTCCCAGCCTCATTTTATGTAGCCCCTGGTGCCCCCTGAAGTTGCCCCATTCTTCCATAATACCAGAGTCTCTTCTTTTCCATTTTATTTCCTCCTTATTTTTTAAAAAATACTTTACTCCAGATCCACTTAGTTTCAGAACAATGGGAAAGGACAGAATTTTATTTGATGATACTAAATTGTTGTTCTGAGGTTTTCTCCTAATTGTGACACCTGAGAAGAACTAGTTTCCCCGTCCAGCTATCAAATAACAAATTAGTAGGATCCTGCTATATAAGTGGCTGTGCAGCACACTAAAGCCAGGGAATAATTACTTAATTTCAGAATAGTAGTTGTATTGGTCTGTTGTACTGAAGAAATTCATCTACAGTATATACTAATTTGAGTGTTACCATCTTGGTTGTGAGTGCTGTAAGATCTGCTCCCAGGCTTGCAGGCCTGTTTTCCATTTGGCCTGGGATGATAGAGCCCTGACTGATTCCAGGTACAAACTTTTGGACTGAGGTATTGTTTTGGGTTTTTTGTTGGGGCGGGAAAAGTTGTTGCTACTATTGATAATATTTTTTGAATATTTTAGATCTTATGCAGAAATTGTTCAGTTTGGTTGTCCATTTTTTGATGTTTGATTGTTTATTACTACAGTGGTGCCTCGCTTAACGAATGCCCTGCTTAACGAAATTTCCGCTTAACGAAATGATTTTTCGAGCGGAGGTTGCCTCGCTAGACGAATTCGTTTTATGAAAAATTCATCTAGCGAATCGCGGTTTCCCATAGGAATGCATTTAAATTCAATTAATGCGTTCCTATGGGCAAAAAAAAATTTCAATGCATTCCTATGGGATTCCCTAGATGAATTTTTTGTTATAAGAAAAGACCCGTGGAACGAATTAAATTCGTCTAGCAAGGCACCACTGTACTTTTGTTATGTTGTACTTATGTATTGTTTTCATGTTGTAAGGTACCTTAAGTATAATTTGAACTATGGAAAGGCAACACACACACACACACACACACACACACACACACACACAAACTATATATGTATGTCTGCAGCACTATCAAACACAGTGGAGCTTACTTCAGAGTAGATCTGTACAGAATTTGAAACCATTCTATGCATCTATAATCTGAGTCAGGTATGGCAAAAACTGAATCTAGACAGTCAAGTCTGGATCAGTTTATTCAGATCACTATTGCCTCTGCCCATCATCAGTTCTGGCTCTGCCCACCACTGGAGGGTATGCAGTCATCAGAAGTACTGTCTATCTGCCAAGTGTATTACATATGTTTTTATTTAGTTCTACATTCAACCACTTGGAGGTCATTGTATACATCAGGATTTGGGGCTAATAAATCTCTCAGGTAAAGCTACTTATTGCTTCTTGCTTAGCAAGGAACAGGACCACCTTTCTCTAAAACACATTAATCTATCTTTGCTAACATGTTAGAACTATTCTTTTTATTATACCAAGCCTGCACAACTTACCAAGACCATGTGAATTACAGCTTTATGTTGGGCTCTCCAACTGGTTAACAGAGACCTTTTTCGTAGTCACAGATAGGCAACAAGAATAGCAAGCTCAGAAATGATACTTTGTTGATGGGCTGTATTTCCCTTGATGGGTCAGGCTACTAGCCCAACTAAAAGGCACAATGTATTTCTGGTTGCTTTCTATTCTCATGGTGTTGTCCTTCTTCAAAAGCAAAAGGGGACAGAGGTAAGGAAATGGCATTTCCTTCAATCACATTTAGGATAAAGTCACTAGATCCAAACTAATACAGATATAGACAGCAAAGCATACTTGTGTGTCACGGTTTGTATTCAGTATCACTGCTGGTTAAAGCAGAACTGCAGCATAAGGTTGTCTGCAGAACCTCCAGTTTTATCACTGCAAAAATATTCATCTTCCTACCTGCGCAGCTTTATCTTGAATTAGTTTGCGCTGGTGTTGCTCTTCCAGAAGCTTCTGTTCAAGGTGTCTGATCTTTTCCTTTGAGAGAAATAGAAGGGGAAAGGGACCACACACAATAAATGAACCCCACAGTTATCATTTTTAGAGCGAGAACACTGAAAGTGAGCCAAAGCTTTCCATTAAAGGAAACAAGGCTGAGGAAAGCAAAGCAAAAGGAAAATATTTGTTTGGGTAATTTTTATACCACTCCATATTTCAAAGAAATATCTGAATGGTTTACATCACAATAAAAACATCAGAAATAAAGACCATAATCACAATAAAAACCCACATTTTAAAGCGGCACAAAACATATGGGGACCATATTAACCACTAGCAGGTCAAAAATGACAGAAACAAACAGCCATGCCCACCAAATGTAGAAGCGTGGCGTTTATAGGTAACAACAGTGCTCCCACTTCTGCCGCTATCTCCCTTTGCCACTGGAATGCCCAGATCACGAACTACAGTTTTGCTACTAGTCTCACGAATGTTAAATGTTATTAAAGGTAAAGGTAAAGTGACCCCTGACCATTAGGTCCAGTTGTGGCGCTCATCTCACATTATTGGCCAAGGGAGCAGACATACAGCTTCCGGTTCATGTGGCCAGCATGACAAAGCCGCTTCTGGCGAACCAGACTAGCACGTGGAAACGCCGTTTACCTTCCCGCTGTAGTGGTACCTATTTATCTACTCGCACTTTGACGTGCTTTCGAACTGCTAGGTTGGCAGGAGCTGGGACCGAGCAATGGGAGCTCACCCCGTCGCCGGGATTCGAACCGCCGACCTTCTGGTCGGCAAGCCCTAGGCTCTGTTGTTTAACCCACAGCGCCACCCGCGTCCCAAATGTTATTAGGAAAGCCATTTAATGATGTTATTGTATTTACTTACTTCTGCAGTCTTCTGAGTGCTAGTAAGTCTCCAGCATTCTTTTTCTAGAATTTCAAGCTTGTCAAGTTTTGCACATAGCTCCAGCTGATTCTGGTCTTTTTCCTTCTGAAGCTGCGTCTGAAAAATATGCACAAGATAGTGGTTTGGTAACTGATAGCAAGCTTTGCTCAAATGGTTTACAGCTTTCATATTATCAAATTCAATGCCACAGAAGATGGAATTATGATGCAGTAAGTACTACAGGCATGAGTTTAGGAGGCTTACAGACAAGAACTGCAAATGCATACAGATTTGCACATGTTCTTGCTGCACAGGGAAACAAAGGAAGGATCCAGGCATCTGCTTTCTGTGTATGACAGCTGGCACTGGATAGGTGCATATGGATCGGGGTGGAGATGGACAAAATTTGTAAACATGCATGCATTAGGATGCAGATGTCCAATTGACACCAGCAGTGCATAGCACAAAAAAGGGAATACACCTTGGAACATGGATGGAAATATGTATCCTTATCTGCTATCCATAGTTCACTGCACATTTACTAGTTGCATGTAACACCAAGCTGCATTAAATCTAGCTAAGGAACAGAAATGCCAACTTTCAATATTGCAAGTCTGCATCTAGGCAAAGAATATAGCTGGGGGGGGGAATCTTAGGTTTACTGATATCTTTCAGTGAAACACACACACACACACACACACACACACACACACACACACACAGCTTCAACAGAGATTGTACTGAGACATTTATTGGCCTCAGTAAATGGGAAACAATTATGAGACATTTCCCATTTTCAGGCAACAGATCTCCTAGAAAAAAGGTTCTTGAAATATCAGTTTATTTTTTAAAAGAAACTTTAATATTAAAAAATCCAGGTAAGAATAGTTGGATGGCTATTTTCATTTTTATTTACACAATATTCTGCAGCTTTGAGGGAGGTGGGAGGTAATACTTGCCATCTGCAGACTATTGCAATGCACTCTACGTGGAGCTACATTTGAAGGTGACTCGGAAACTACAATCCGGAATGCGGCAACTAGAATGGTGACTGGGAGCAGCTGCAGGGACCATATAACACTGACCTACACTGGCTCCCAATATATTTCTGAGCACAATTCAAAGTGTTGGTGAAAACAGCTTCAACCAGGGTGGCTGTGGCAACCCAATCAGATGCATATAAATAATAACATTGTTGTTGTTGTTGTTGTTGGTTGTTGAATTTAGCCAAAGGTGACTTATTACTAAAAACACAGGAATCTATGGAAGCCGCCATACATTGTAGTTGTGTGATTTCTAGTCTATTCTTCTGATAAATAAAGCATTAATCATCATCATCACCATCATCATTTTTTTTAAAATTTGTATCCCGCCCTCCCTGGCCAAGGCCGGGCTCAGAGCAGCTAACATCATAAAAACAACACAATAAGCATAAAGACAGACATCAATTAATTAAAATACATCTTAAAATTAATTCAGACAAAAAAATGCATGGAAACAGATATGTGTATACCTTATACTTGGTCAACCAGTTTTTCACAACCATAAATTTCTCAGTGTTTTCAAAGACTGTCTATGAAGGTGACAGATAAGCAAGATCTAACAGATCACACCAACAAGGTTTGAGCAAAGCCTCTCAGATTCAAAGGACAGAGAAACAAAGGGCAGCAAGAATGTGATATATTAAACATGTGCACCTGCTGTTCTAGAACCAGTTTCTTTTCCAACTCTGCATTGATCATCATTTTTCTCATGTAATCTAGTTGTTTCTCCAGCAAAGAGCAGCGAGACTGTGCTGCCATTAACTGCATGCTCACATCTGAAGGGGAGGAATGCAGAGGGAGGGAAAGAGTGTAACAATTATGTTTTATTTGATTTTACAGATTTATACTCTAATTTGCAATATAATGATGCTGTTGAAATGAACTTGCTTGCTTTCACTAATGACCCAATCCCATTACTGTCCTCTCATTTTATTAGGTTATCAACAGTAGAGATATATGTAGCGCTCTGGTTATTTTTAGAGAGGTTCATGAAAGTATTCCTGCAACAATACTGGTAAGTATTCTTATGGCTTGCCTAAAGCCTGCACAATTCTTAAAAGAAATTATGTTTGTATATTTAAGGACTTTATACCCTGCCTCTCACTATATGTCTCAAAGTAGCTTAAAGAAAGAAGCAATCTACAATTTTTTAAAAAATAAAATAGATTAAAACATCAGAAATAGAAACATCGATCCCAGCCAAGGGATCACAGGAATTGAAGTCAAGCAACATCTAGAGGTCACAAGTTCTCCACCCATGCATAAGGGAATTTAAATAAAAATAGTTTAATGATCACATACTTCTACAATATCGCTAGAGTGCAATATGCATTTTTATTTAAACAATTAGTAAAGCAGTTAAAAGGCAGATCTGCTAGAACAAAATATTTAAATCATGTGACAGACCTATTTACTACATATCCTGATTCAACATTAAGTGAACAACTAAACAACAACACGAGTGCTCATTTGAGATTAAGATATAATAGATGCGGCTGGTAAGGCTGTCATCAGTGGTAATAGAAGGTACCTTTCTTTTCTTGCATCATTCCCTGGTGAGTTATATCCTCCTCATTAGAGTCATGCTGAAAGGCCTTTTTATACTGGGCAGCTTCTCTGGACAAGCAATTTAGGTTCTCTTCAGCCTGTGACCTCTCTAATTCAAGACGGCGGATCTTTTCCTGAAGAGTTTTAAGGGCTGCCACTAGAGCTGGTGAACAGGTAACTTAATTGTTAATGATACATCTCTACTTTAATAACAATAAAGCAAAGAAGCTACTTTAATGTGAATATCAGTTATGCATCAACCTGCAACATCAGTGATATTACATTGCTATACATTTTGCTCAGATGATAAAAAACATATACTTGTTTAAAGATCCACTTTCTGTCAATTGTGCTGTGGTTAGAAAGCCAGTATGGCACCAAAAATATGAAGGTTTCATCTGGTTCAATGTAACCACCACTCAGATTGGAGCAGGTGGATCATAGAAGGCATAATTTGACACACATGCATACACAAACCTACAAAATATTAGTGAACATTCTCTGCTGACAGCTGCAAAATGCCCTAACTACACACCTTTATTTTTCTTGGTATAAAGTTGTGTATCCTGCTCCACTAGAAGAAAGCTGTTCTTGTGCTAAGATGAACTAGACCATATACTAAGAATGACAGAATAAAGAGGTTCACTATAGCTAGCTACCTAGCAGTAATTTCCTAGTCAGGGACTGGAACGTTACCAAGACTAGGTGGGCAAGCTGAGTGGAGTTTATCTGACTCAGCTGTTCCCATCTGGGAACTTGGTGCAGCACCAGCATGGGTTTAATGGGCTGGCAATGGGGTTTGCTGTGGCCCATAACATGTGCAACCCATTTGCCAGGATACCTCTCTGCCCTGGAACATTCTACGGTATGAGGCTTTGCATCTGCTATAGGGCCAAAGAGACAGATTCTTCACTGAACTGTCAAAAGTGGTGTTGGATAACTCTATGGCTGTTGCTCATTCATTGGTAACCTTGGGAATGGATAACTGCAATGTGCTCTATGTGGGACTGCCCTTGGGGCTGGTCCAGAAACTCCATCTGGTGCAGAATGAAGTGGCTAGACTGCTAATGGGGGAAGACAGCATGTGACACCTCTGTTAAAACATTTGCACTGGCTGCCTATACGCTACCAGGCTAGGTTCAAGTCTTTTGCGTTAATACAGAAAGCCTTGAAGAACTTGGGTCTAGGATACCAGACCAATCACCGAGACCATCTGGAGGAGAGCTGTTAGTTACTGAGCCCTGGCTCGCCTGAACTAGACACCTGGCATTGAGTGTTGCTGGTCCCATGCTGTGCAACTCTCTTCCAGCAGAGTTGGCAGGCACCCTCGCTCTTGAATTTCAGACTTCTATTGAAGAGTTGTGTTTCCAAGGCAGAACAAAGATATTTGCTATTCTTTTTGTCTTCCTGCCCCCACTCATGCTTGCTTTACTCAAAAAACCAACCAAGTTTAAGATAATGAAATATTCCAAGGACACGTAAGTAAAACATTAAATAGGTACGTGCTGCATAGTCCAACACCCAAAGTTACATTTCTCTTTAACAAAATAAAGAAGAACGTAAGGACATAAGAAGAGCCTGCTGGATCAGACCAAAGGCATCCTATTCTTGGTGGCTAATGAGATGCCTGTGGGAAACCTTCAAGCAGGATTCAAGCGAAAGATCACTCTCCCTGGTTTCTAGCAACTGGTGTTCAGAAGCATTGCTGTCTCCAACTGTGGAGGCAGAGCATAGCCATCATGCATAGTAGCCACTGACAACCCTCTCCTGCATGCATTTGTCCAATCCTCTTTTCAAGACATCTACACTGGTGGCCATCACTGCCTCCTTTGGGAGTGAGTTCCATAGTTTAACTATGCGCTGTGTGAATAAATACTTGGGCATGAAATAAATGGTTCCACGCCAAAAACAGACAGGAAACAGACTATGGCAAATAGAGAAGTCATTTTGAATGCACTTCAGGGTATGCCGAATTAAACTCTCACTCTTGAAGAACATGAAGCAAAACACAAGCACACGCAGTACTCATAAAGTCTCCACATGTGCGTACAGCTATTGCAGCATAATAGTATAATATATTTCTTTTGCATTATATTAATTTGTTACAAATTTTGTTTCAATGATGTTTACTGGTTGTATTTCTTTTGTTATGTTTCAGAAGCTTTTATTCTTTTTTGTTTTGACTACTAAAAAAGCTAAAATTAAAAGGCCAGGAACATGGCCCAAATTTACCTATGTAGGCAAAGCCGGTAAATGAAATCCAGTTAATGAATCAGCCATTTGTGCAAATCCCAAAACTTTTAGATATATATATGGATCAACCAGTTTGTGATTAGCTGGCAAATCAGGATCAAAAATCATCGTTTGGTGTGGTGAAAAAATTGACAAATCATTTGTCCTCTTCAGGCCACTGTACTTAAGAGACTAGAATGTCAATGAACAGACATCAAATAGAAGCACAGAAGCAGCTCAAAACCATGGTTTGCCTTCATATTTGGAGGCTTAAACTACGGTTGAAGTTCTAAACTATTACTTAGCTGTCTGAGGTCTGAACTGAGCTATGTAGCTTGCCAGACAAGGCCACCTACGAAGCCTCAACAAATTGAAAAAGATGTGCACATATTTTCCCCCAGGCGGCTTCCCATTACTCTGCAGCTGAAATCTGAGTAGCCCCACACACTGCTCAGCTGCACCTGGGAGAAGTGTCACCTCGAACAAATGCGTACCAGAGAGAGCCTGTTCACTAGAAGATAAGTTACTCAAGCCAGCATTGTCTCTCTAGCTATTTTTCTTGGATTTCAAATCTCAGACAAGTTCTAAACCAGTAGCACATTCCAAAACACATTCATCATAGGCCCATACTATTTGCTGACTAAATGTCACATTACACATGTGTCATATTACAATACTTTGTGTTTTACCTTGGTTGTTTGGTGCAGGAGTGTCTTTTGCTATAGCTGCTGCCTCCTTTGATCTGATGTTAGCAAATGCAGAGTATATGTTATCTGGAGGCTGAATAAAACTTCCTATGTAGCTGTGCTTCGACTCAGAATCTATAGACTGCAGAAAGATAGAGAGTGTCATTTATAGTTATGTTAAAGTGTTAATTTAGGCACTTTCCACTATGTTGGGGAATCTTTTTCACCCCAAGGGTTGTTTTTCCTTCTGGGCTACATGGAAGTAGTGGATGTAGCAAGCAATGTAAATTTTATCTTTGTTCAGTAGGCTAATTTCCATTCCATGCATGAACCTGACTATTGCATCTATTGATGGGAATAAGACTAAGGACAATGACTTTGAGATTAACTGGTTCATTGTGGCAAAACTTTCCTTCACAGACATTTGTTTCCATGCTCCCATCGCAGGTTAAAATATAAAATCAAAACCATTAAAAACAAACCCACACAGATACCGGTATTTTGTCTAATTCTGTGGAATGATGTAAATTGAGGTTAGATTGCTTTGTAGTTCTATGTTCAATCTCTCATATTGCTTGAGAGAGGGTTCCCTCAGACCCCCTAATGCTGAGAAGCATTAAATTGAGAAGTGATTATTTGTAAATTAAACAGAAATAAATAAATAAATAAATAATAATAATAATAATAATAATAATTTATTATTTATACCCCACCCATCTGGCTGGGTTTCTCCAGCCACGCTGGGCGGCTTCCAACCAAATATTAAAAACAGTACAGCATCAAACATTAAAAACTTCCCTAAGCAGGACCTCCTTCAGTTGTCTTCTAAAAGTAAAATAGTTGCTTATTGCCTTGACATCTGCTGGGAGGGTGTTCCACAGGGCGGGTGCCACTACCGAGAAAGGCCCTCTGTCTGGTTCCCTGTAACCTCAACTTCTCGCAATGAGGGAACCGCCAGAAGGCCCTCGGTGCTGGATTTCAGTGTCTGGGCTGAATGATGGGGGTGGAGATGCTCCTTCAGGTATACAGGACCGAGGCCATTTAGGGCTTTAAAGGTCAGTACCAACACTTTGAATTGTGCTCAGAAACGTACTGGGAGCCTGTGTAGATCTCTCAGGACTGGTGTTATGTGGTCCCGGCGGCCACTCCCAGTCACTAGTCTAGCTGCCGCATTCTGGATTAATTGCAGTTTCCGGGTCACCTTCAAAGGTAGCCCCACATAGAGCGCATTGCAGTAGTCCAAGAAAGATTAATGTAGCTGACAGATTCACAAAAAAAGCAGAATCTGCAGTAATAACACTCTGAAAGCTATTTTCCCTAACTTAAAAAACCAGCCCAAACATCTCTGCCTCTTTAGGCAGACTGCTTTAGTTAGAATGGGCTAGTTTCCTTGGCTGCTAACATCACATTACTTACCTCCATTATAGGGGGTCCAGACTCCAGAGTTCCACTCACCTGCCAAGACAGAAAAATCATTATGTTGTGTGATGCTTATTTTGAAGTATAAGCAGAATGACATTTTCCCCTCAGCTACCGTATTTGTACTGATTTAAGACATTTACACAGAAAGGAAGAGAAGACAGATTGCATTTTTTATGAACAAGACTGAGGCTACATCAAGTCTGGATGATTTCCCACAAACTTGCAACAGAAAAATGGCACAAAAATATATTAGCCTGCTCTACACTTTGTGATGTGATTGCACTGTTTGTATTCCACTTAGCTGCAGATTTTTAATGCATAGCAGGGGGTTGGATGGGGTCCCATCCACCTCTAATGCTGTACAATAATCTCTCACACAATTGGTCTGGAAAAATCATTTGTACTTTTGCTCTTTCCAGCATTGTCCCTTCATCCTTTGTTACTGGCAACTTTTTTCTTCCATTTGGATTTTTTGTTCAAATGAAATTAGCCTTTGTACAGTACTTGCATAATTGTTCACCATAGCTAACCAAAGCCTCCTACCCCAAACTTGTTCATTCTTGCGGAAACTAAACTGGTTCATAGTATCCTCACCATCAGCAGGGCCCATCTTCCTACATATTATGTAAAATGACCTATGTTTAAGTGTTCAACAAGTAATAAGTATATTACCAAGAGTGTAGGAGCACACAGCTTTATTTGCACAAAGTAATCATTTAGTAGGAAAACCATTAAAACCCAATTTCAGCTAGCAGCACCATGTATGTAACTATGTAAAATCAAAGGAACAAACGTGGACACAATATTACAGGCAAAAACAATGCTCGTTTGGACAGGTTCTGTCCACATGTTTTCACTGGGTACAGCAGTGTTGCAAACAAGCCTAATCTATTTTACATTGGTACAAATACTGGTATGCAAGGGGCAGGTGGACAACTGGAAAGAATTTCAGCCAGTAGCTGTAATAAATCCTTCTGTTTTAGGTTGACAACTAGGGGTGAAATAATTTTTATATTTGAGTTGTGACACTTAAGTCGGAGATATCTTTAAACATGTTTTTGAAAGGAAAAAACAACACCCTTTTATTGGACAAATCAGTTTGCAAGCTACTTAAGGAACACTCTTGTACTTTGAGCTGAATTGAAGCCATGGCTGGTGAGCTCCAGCACCTCTCCCTCCTTAAAAAGCAAGCCTACACGTGTTTTCTCAGAGGCAAGCCGCCTTGAATTCAACGAGGCATGTGTGTTGGTGCAAGATTGCAGCCAAATACAGCAAATATCTCAGGGATGCCCCCTTCCCCGCCACTAACACCTCTTTTGTGTCCGCCCGGGGGTTGTAGTGGTAATGATAATGATAAAAATGTCGGTTCCTTCCTCCTTCCCCTCCCATAAAAACAGCTACAGGTTTAGCGTTTTTCGCTTGCCTGAATCTTCTTCCTGGCTCGCCAGGGTGGGCTTGGAAGCGAACTGTTGGGGGTCTGTGGCCAAAATTGCTCTCGCCTCTCCTGGGGGAGGGTGGGCTGCGGAAACCCAGGCACGACACTGACTCTTTACGGACTCTGCAGAGGCGTTGGAAGTCACTGCAGGGTGAGGCCCTTGGGCGAGGGCTGGGTGGTGAAAGGGATCAGTGGGTCTCCCCTTTGGGCCACGGTCACTAAGAGGACGCGGGCGGGACGACGAGCCTGAGCCAGGTGAAAACGGGGGCGGGGGGAAGCCACCAGCAGAAACTCAATAGGTGAAGAGACGACGACCCCCTCCCTCCCCGCCTACACACCTTACCGGGATTCACCCGAGCCGCAAGCACCACCTGAGCTCGCGCTACGACCCAGCCCCACTTATGCCGCTCTCCTTCTGCTTCCCGGCTTCGGGTAGACCACAGCTAACCATAGAAGGCGGCTCACTTCCTAGAGCGCCGTTCTTCTCCGGGGCCGTTTTTCAAGCCGCCCGCTTCCCCTCCCGCTCTCGGGGATTCCACGCCCTCACCACGTTACCCGGATTATGGCCCCGCCTCCTCCCAGGTCGCTTAGCGGTCGCTCCCCCCCCCCCGGACTAGGGAAACTACCCGCCCTTCTGCCTTGCCAGCAGAAGTGCTTGCCTTGGCTCAGGGCGGGAGGAGGTTGTTTGCGCTGCTCTTGTGCTGGCACTCCAGCATTTTCCTTGCATTGTGCATTCGTTCGTCTCACGATGGGATGAATTAGCTGAATTACTGGTTTGATAGGCTCCATGAGAGATGGATAGACAGTGGACATGCACATTCTGATTTGCTTTTGCCGCGCTTTTTCCTGTGCGGGAAGAGGGTGTAGGTCGCATCGGAGGTCCTACGTTCAGTCCAGAGAGTCTTCAGGTAGGGCTCAGCCCCAGGCTGAGACCCTGAAGCGCCGCAATACTGACCTAGATAGACCGATGGTCCGCCGTGATGTATGGCGGATTTTAGCAATACTTTTGGAAGTTTTACTTATTGAAGGTGCAACGGCCTTCCATTTTCCTACCTTGTGGCTGAATGGATCAACTGTTAAGCCCTCACCTGCAGAGTAGTGATAAAAAGATATTGTGAAGTAATAACTAGTCTGAGTTTGGTGTTCATTGTTTGCAGCCTAAGACCATGTTTACTCAAACACCTGTCCAACAAGACTTACTCCCAAGTAATGTAAGTCAGCATAGGGCTGTGGTCTTAGTCTCTATTTTTGTCAAGGATAATTGATTTTCAGCAGTTGATATTACATGTATTGCTGTAGTGTTAGTGCAGGAAGCACAAAGATGTTTTAATGAGCGAGACCTCCCATTTACAGCTGTCAGATGCTTAGTGCCCATGTTACTGCATGCCAACTTCAAACCTCATATCAGCAACAGGCCTGCATAATACAAAGCAGAAGTATAAGTATATGTATATACATATTTTTGAGTTAAAACCCTATTTGTATTATACATAGTGTTTTGATACATATACATATGTATATGCCTGCAAGTATAGCATACAGAAAGTTGATAGTGTTGATAGTGTTATCCTCAAATTGATAGTGTTATCAAAATATTTTTTAAAAGGTTCACATTCTTTCTTATGGCCTGAAGATTTTAAAAATGCAAAGCTGAAATCTTTCTCAAAAGGGTTATGACTCATTGTCTAGTTGGAAAAGTTTAAGAACAACTGTGGCACACACAGTTTCCCAGAAAGAACTGAGTTCTAGAATTGTTCAGAGTAGTCAAATCTCTTGCTTCAGAGAAGTTAACTTTGAATGGTTTGAGAACTGCTACTGTGTCCTGCATTCAGGCAAACAATTATAAACCCTCCAAGGTGGTTTACTGGAATGTGCAAATTTATCCACATGTTTGTCCACATTTCAGCCTTCAGTATTATGAATCATTCAGTTTCTGACCGCTTTCCAAAATAAATTCATGCTAATAGCTACAATATGGGCAGCAATATTGGGAAACTCTCTGCTCTTCTAACTGTTGTCCTGGAGCCAATATGACTGGCAAGAGACTGTTTAGAAAGGCCAGTTTGGAACATAAACCTGCTTCCCCCCCCACCCCGGTTTTCCATCCAGAACTGAGAAAACAGTTGGCTGAACATCTGCACATACTATTTTGACGGTTTCTTTGAAAATTCCTCCTGCTACGATGATTAGACTGGGGGAAATAATGTATTTTGGTGCTATTCTCCCATCCCCCGGCTTGGCATAAGAGGGGGGGTCTACAAAAAAGCCTCCATTGTGTCACATTAAATCCCAACTCCAATAACTGATTGTTCACACAAGCACAAAACAGCCATCTAAATCATTTTAACATATGACAGTGGAAGACAGGAGTGCCTGGCGTGCTATGGTCCATGGGGTCACGAAGAGTCGGACACGACTAAACAACAACAACAACAACAAACTTTATTAACCACAATAATCCTGTTGAGACCTCGTTTAGAGTAGCAGTTGATTTAGAACATCCATATGAGGAAGCAGAAATTAAGTAAATATTTTTTGCCCTTTGCATATATTATTAAGTTTTCAAAAGTGACCACCTTAAACCCAGGGTTATTCACTTTTGAGAAGACACTGAAAACCTAATGGTTTTATGTGTGTCTAACTCTGCCTAAAATCGAACCGCATACATTTAATTACTGTTGCTCATTATTGGGAGGAATTCAACATTGTATTCTTCTGATTGTTCTGTCAGCACAAGCATTCCAGCTTGACTGAGAGAATGACTCCCTTATCCTCCCCCATAAGTTCTAGGGGTTCTCCTGATGACACCGCCCAAAGCATGGGGTGTTAGGGGGGCAGAACCAACGTGATTGGTACAGTATTTCTATTATTTTACTTGCTGGGGGGGGGCTGCCCTCTCTTGGCTATGCCCATGCCCCCAAGGCCAATTGCAGATGGCACTGGGGGGGGAGGCCCATTGTGCAAGAGGAAGTCCTTGTGTAGGCCTTCAATTGATGTGACTGGGAAGTTGAATCCTGCATAGATGTAGTAATATAGCATGTTCTTCTTAGCATTAGTTCACAAGGAATATAAGCAAGCCAGAAAAGTCAGAAAAATTTCAGTCACAACAAGAATTAAGTATCCAAATGGTTGTTTGCCAGGAATGCTTGGCTCTAAGCAGAAGTGCTAAAATGAACAGGTTAGAAAATGTTACGACAATTGAGTTTTGCTGGATTTTAGTTTTAGCTTGTCAGATATGTTGTGGATAATTATTTCAGTTCTTTTGAAGTTACACCATGGTGGAAGAGGATTATATCAAAGATCCGATTACACAGCTGTAGAAGCACAGGCAATTGCAAACACACAAGACAGTTTAGAATACACTAAACTATGACATATTTGAATTTTAACCAGCTTTCTACTATGAGCTGTTTTGCATGATACAGGTATCTTAGTTTAAGGGTTTTATAAAACTGCAACTCAGGAGCACTTACAGCTCAGTTCTAACAGGTTTACTTTGAAATGAGCCCCCATTAAGTTAAGTGGGGCTTATTCCTGGTATTGCTTAGAATGGCTTTGGCTGGTGTAGGTTATTTATCAAATGTTCATGCCAATAGCTGTTTTGGAAAGATAGCCAAACTTTGTACCAGAGAGTGTTAGGAGTTTTGCTTTGGATAATATTTCAACTGCATAACTACCTCCCACAACTTTCTACACAAGCTTCACTGCATCCTACAAAGTTCAACAACAGTACTCCCTCTCATTCTACTGTGAAGATGGAGTCAGATACCAATTGCATTTTAACCTGCAGAAACAATAGACAAGATTATATACATTAAATAGGTGGCATAGTGAGATGTAGTGGTATCCACATTAAGCGAGTCATAATATAATAGACAAGTATATAAATCTGTAAGCTTCTAGAATAAGCTATTTTTGTAATGTTTAACTTAATATTTGCCTTCCTGGTTGCAAAATAGATGACTAATTGGCTACTGTATTCAATTAATTCAATGACCCTATATAAAAGAAGTGAAAGGAAGTACAGTGGTACCTCGGTTTAAGAACAGTCCGGTTTAAGAACGATTTGGTTTACAAACTCCGCAAAACCAGAAATAGTGTATTGATTTTGAGAACTTTACCTCGGTTTAAGAACGGAATCCGAACGATGGAAAGGCACTGGCGGCGGTAGGCCTCATTAGGGAAAGTGCGCCTCAGTTTAAGAACGGTCTTGGTTTAAGAACGGACTTCCAGAACGGATTAAGTTCGTAAACCAAGGTACCACTGTACTGTATCCGTAACTTCACAGACTGAAAGGAACTGAGAGATTGCTTTTCTAAAAAATGAAAAACGATCCTGCTGTTCTAGGAGTCCAAAACACAAAGAATTGAAACAAAATAAAAAAAATTCCTTCCAGTAGCACCTTAGAGACTAACTAAGTTTGTCATTGGTAAATTGTAATCAATACAATTACAAGAGGCCCAATTTTATTTATTTATAATGCTTATAAACAACTTCATATTAAAAGAAACATTGGAGGAGACCCGCTGAAAATAATGGATGCAAGTTAGTCATGTCCATTAATTTCTATAGGTCGTCTCTGAGCAGGGCTAACATGGGTTATAATCCAGTAAAAATGGACCTAACAAAAGTACATGCATAGCCAACACTTTCTGAAGACGCTTCGTTATTATGCAGCCGTTTACCGTTAACGGAGCAGGATCTGTAAGAAAAGCTAGTCACCCAGTATATATCCAGCTATATCTATGCAGCACCTTCTCATCACAAAAGCGACCACTACCCTTGAAGCCTGTAGACAAAGACAAAAGAAACACGGGAGGTAGCAGCGGTCGCAAGTCTTTTTATATGCCCACGTGACCAGTTGGCGCTGGCGCTTTCTCCCTCAGCGCACTGCTTTCTGGGACTTGTAGTTCCCCTTGAACAAGAAAGCTCTGCTGTTTCGCAGGCTTGGCACTATATGTCCCAGGTACACTTTACGCCGATTGGTTTGACGTCTCAGAGGGGATTGGCTGAAGCCGGACAGCTACCTAGCGTCGACTCCACAGGCAAGGCGGCGCGTGCAGCTTTGTGAGAAGGGGCGGGGCGTGCCGTTTGCAGCCGCCCTGGGGGATGGCGGGGAGAGAGGCTGGCCGCTTTAGAAGCGGGAGCGGTGGGCGGGGGCGCTCCGCCGAATCCGACCCGCTCCGGTTCTGTGGGGTCCCGTCCGGAGAAGCCTCGCGGCGGCGGGCTCATGCCAGCCTCTCCTCCCCGCCCCCGTTCTGCTGATGGGTAGCTTCCTCCCCGCTGCGCTGCCGAAGGGCGAGGAGTGGGTCCGTGGGGTGAAGAGACCCAGGCCCTGCTGGACTGGGAGCAGGTGAGCCCGGACGGGGACTTTCTCCCCTTGAAAGCGGGGCGGCGGGCAGAGAGGCTCGCCAGGACCCGAAGGGAGGAAGGGAGGGACTCTCCTTGCACGGTCCCAGCCAGCGCGAAGCAACTTTCTTAGCCGTGCAAGTGGAAGGGGCTGCTCGGACTCTGCAAGCCGAGCTTCTCGCAGCCTAACGGAGGCGCCTCTTCGCGCATTCAGGGAGCGAGACATATTTTATTTCGCAATATTTATATAGCGCTTGGTTGCAACAAAGCCGCGAAGCGCTTCTCGTCCCCCTGCCATTATAATGAGGGCTGGCGGGTAAGAAGGGAAGTGGGGGAAAGAAGCAGGATAAGACCACGATCAGCGCCGCCGCCGCCGCCTTCCGATATTCCTTTGACTCTTCTGGGGAGGAGGATGGCGGCCGCCTCGGAGAACTGAGTCTCGGGAGAGCGAGGAGAGGGGATCTCTCTCTGACAATGGCCGACCGAGATGGAGAGGTGAGGTGGGATGGTCTGTGCAGCAGAGACCGCAGCGCCAGAGACAGCGCCATGGAGAGCATAAGGCAGGCGGTCCTGAAGAAGAGCGAGGCGGTGGCTCCGGCCAAAGAAGCCGCGTCTCCTCCGGCGGCGGAAGGGCTCTCGCCGCCTCCCAGCGGGGCTCGTGGCGGCCTGAACGAAATGCTCGCCCGCCTACTGATGCTGTCCAAGAGGTGCCCCTTCCGAGACGTGAGGGAGAAGAGCGAGGCCATCCTGATGAGTGTCCAGGTAAATGCCCGGCCCCTGTTCTTTCTTGGGGGAGCGTCTCGAAGTTTGCAACTCTTTCACTTGGAATAAGTTTCGCTGAGTTCTGAAGGCCTTGCTTCTTTCTGCCTGGGTGTCTTCAGGACCAAAGTTTTGTGTGTGCGTGTTTAGATGGTAGGACAAGGCGCTCGAGGTACGTGGGATTTTTCTCCATTCACCCTTGCAGCTGCCTTGGGAGGTAAAGCAAACTGAAGGACCAAGGTCACAGTTGTCTTAAGCCAAATTGTATCATGCAGCTACAGTACTTTGGCTGTGTGGCTCAAGGGTGCAGACGGCGTCTTTCTCAGACCTGGTGTTGGAGATCCTTTCACCAGGATTGTCAAGGATTTAGGTCTGTTTCTTCTCCTACTGCCAAACCTTGACCTCTGAGTAAATGATCAATGAGATTTCATTCTAATAAAATTTGTTTTGCACTGGGATGTAATAAAATTTAAGCTGTGATCATCTTAAACAGAATTGAACTAGGATTTACCCACACACAACATCATTAACTTCCAATTGACAAAATTCAATCCCCTAACTTTATCTGGATTATGCAGTAAACATTAATGCACCTTTGGGTAAATCTTTGCCTATGTAAGTGGCTCTTTGAGCAAGTCCTCCATCTGGTCATAGTAATATAGTTAACAAAAGAATGTTCCAATGTGTTTGCTTGCAAATTGCGCTTCATTGGAAACCTGTGGAACAGTAGCTGTGCTGATTAATTACACTCCAGCAAATGATCTCTATTCCTTTTCTACTGGAATTAGCGGTTGATAGTAACTATATTCTATGCAAGTAAAGAATGTTACGCTTGCAGTATAATTCTAACAGGTCCCATTGACCTCTTCAGCAGTTAATTTACTTGCCTGAAGTAAAAGTCAAAATCCTCCAACCTTTGCAAGGTCATTGGGCCCTTCAAATTTTAATTGGGATGAAGATTATTACTTTTATTCTTCCATGTGGAAGATTTTGCCAAGTTTTATTCCTTTTTATCTAGATTCTAGTTAAAGCAGGGATGGAGAACCTCTAGCCCTCAGGCCTAATTGGGACCAACAGGCCTCCCCAGTTGGCCCATGAGACAATTTTGGCCAGGTCATGTCCACTTCCCTATACCTGATGTCATATAGGGGATCTCCAACTGTCTGTGCCTGCTAAGCGCATGGCCAGACAGTTCTTTATAAGGGGTTTCTGAAGACCTGCCAATCACTGTAGAAAATAGCTATTTGAAAGGAGCTTCTGCAAAGGCAAGTGGACAAAAGAGGTCACTTGATTGTATTGTGACATCAGGCAAATAAACAGGTGGACAAACTTGGTAAGTGCAGGATGAGGGAGATAATCTGACCACCACCCCAGAATAGATCCAGTTTCCCACCCCTGAGGTAAATAGACAACTGAATACTACTGAGAAAAAAATGCATTGGATTTTCACAATGAACTTGACATAAATTAAGCTTAATGTTAAGTCAGCCTGCTTTAAAATATGAGTGTTTCCAATATAGTTCCTGTTCTGTCACCGTGCTACCAGACATGACTCAACTCTGTTGTTACAGGTTTATAAAGCCAGAAGTTCTGACAAATATAACAATATAGTAGTAAAGCTACTAAGTTAGTTATCACTATTAGTAGTCCTGCTATACATGCTCATACCATAATATTATCCACTCAGGATGAATTATATCCAGATCTGCTGGATCTCTCAGCGGCTTTTGACACCATCGACCATAACATCCTTCTGGATCGTCTAGAGGGTTTGGGAGCTGGGGGCACTGTCATGCAGTGGTTCCGCTCCTTCCTCCTGGGCCGTGTTCAGAAAGTGGTGGTGGGGGATGAGTGTTCAGACCCCTGGGCTCTCACTTGTGGGGTGCCTCAGGGTTCTGTCCTCTCCCCCATGCTTTTTAACATCTATATGCAGCCGCTGGGAGAGATCATCAGGGGGTTTGGGCTGGGTGTCCATCAGTATGCTGATGATACCCAGCTCTACCTCTCTTTTAAATCAGAACCAGTGAAGGCGGTGAAGGTCCTGTGTGAGTGCTTGGAGGCGGTTGGAGGATGGATGGCGGCTAACAGATTGAGATTGAATCCTGACAAGACAGAAGTACTGTTTGTGGGGGACAGGAGGCGGGCGGGTGTGGAGGACTCCCTGGTCCTGAATGGGGTAACTGTGCCCCTGAAAGACCAGGTGCGCAGCCTGGGAGTCATCTTAGACTCACAGCTGTCCATGGAGGCACAGGTCAACTCTGTGTCCAAGACAGCTGTTTATCAGCTCCATCTGGTACGCAGGCTGAGTCCCTACCTGCCCACTGACTGTCTCTCCAGAGTGGTGCATGCTCTAGTTATCTCTCGCTTGGACTACTGCAATGCGCTCTACGTGGGGCTACCTTTGAAGGTGACCCGGAAACTACAACTAATCCAGAATGCGGCAGCTAGACTGGTGACTGGGAGCGGCCGCCGAGACCACATAACACCGGTCCTGAAAGACCTACATTGGCTCCCAGTACGTTTCCGAGTACAATTCAAAGTGTTGGTGTTGACCTTTAAAGCCCTAAACGGCCTCGGTCCGGTATACCTGAAGGAGCGTCTCCACCCCCATCGTTCTGCCCGGACACTGAGGTCCAGCTCCGAGGGCCTTCTGGCGGTTCCCTCACTACGAGAAGCCAAGTTACAGGGAACCAGGCAGAGGGCCTTCTCGGTAGTGGCACCCACCCTGTGGAATGCCCTCCCACTAGAGGTCAAAGAGAACAACAATTACCAGACCTTTAGAAGGCATCTCAAGGCAGCCCTGTTTAGGGAAGCTTTTAATGTTTGATGGATTTCTGTATTTTAATGTTTGATGGATCTCTGTATTTTAGAATTTCTGTTTTGTTGGAAGCCGCCCAGAGTGGCTGGGGGAACCCGGCCAGATGGGCGGGGTATAAATAATAAATTATTATTATTATTATTAAATGTTATACAGTGAGAAACCATGGAAATAAGTTCAGATTGACACACACCCATTACAGAAAAAGCTAGTACAGTACTGAAGGGCATGCTCAGTGCTAAATGTCTCATGTACGGTGGCCCTCAGGATCTCAACACTTTAGCAAATGTCTGATTCAGACTATATAACTGAACTTTCCCCCTAGTTATTTCCTCACCCCCCCCCCACTCGCCCAGTGTCCAGAAGGGAAATGGGATGGTGCTTTCTCTTCATGATCCCAGCACGTCAGTGCATAGTGATAACACTTGAACAGACCACACAAAGGACAAATTTGAGGTGCAATTGATTCTGAGACTAAATGTGGGAACTCATTAACACTTTTCAGGACTGCATATGATGTTGCACTGGTGTATGAATGTTTTATGCAACAGGTGTGTCTGGTGGGCAGGTTAAGAAAGTGTAAGACCTGTGCATAAGTAGAACTTCAAGGATGAAATATTGTTTGACCTGGGCCTCTATGTTGCTAACCTGAGCAGGCACTATTGCCTGAGAGCATATGAAGGGCCCTGTTGGATAAGATCAATGTCTACCTAGTCCAGTATTCATGGAAAGTATCCCAGCTATCAGCAGGCTCTAATAGATGGTCCATTGGTGGTCATCATGGTGTCCTACCAATGTTGTTGGAATACAACTCCCATTATTCCCAGTCAACATATCCAATACTGTAGTCAGAGCTGTTGGAGTTGTAGTCCAACAGCATGCGGAGACACAATGTTGACTACCCCTGCGGGTGGTCCATGGAAATTAATAATCTACAATTTTTGCCTGGCTTAACAGGTCCAGCCAAAAATTGTAGTCATCCGTTCCCCAGCTGGCAATCTTTTCTGTAGGGAAAGGATGCTGGGCAGGAAAGTGTGCCAGCTTTGTCCCCACTTTCTTCATGTAGGGACCAGTGGAGATCATGTCTGGTTGGGTGCTACCCCTTCCTGCTGTCCACATTTCCTGCTGAGGCATAGGGAAGCCTGGGGCAGGAAAAGCCAGTTGGCAGAGTGGAGATTGCTTGTCAGTTTGTCCTTACATAGCCAAGGCTGCCTGGATCCTTTGGTCACAGGGCTGTCCCCAAAACTTCCTGCCTTCCTCCCAGTTTTGGAGCACCACAAAACTTCTTGAACTATTCATTGGAACTGACAAGGTTACAGGTGCCACACAATATTTGTTCTGCACATGTAAGAAATTATTGTTTTAGTGTGGCAACACCTTCACTTTGGAACTTCCTGCCTATTGTCATCAGGCAGGTGCTGTATTTTTTTTTGGAACTTGCTTTCAACATTTTTGTTTAGACAAGCCTATCTTGACGTCTTGTTAGTTTACTGCTGATTTAATTTTTTATAATGTTTTTAATTCCTTGTTTTAACTGTTTTTATTAAAAAAATAATATTTATTGTAAATTGATTGGTGGTTTTGCTACAGACAAGCAGTGTATAGATTTCGTTAAGTAAAATAAACCTGCTTCCCTCTGCAGCTTCAGTATTGGGAAGAAGGATGGCCTCTGATAATGCTTTCCGTTGGGTGGTACTACACTTACCATTATTAGTGTGGCAAGAGGAATGGTTGTTGTCTGTGATCTACTCTTGGCCTCCTCCAGTCTGACTGATGGAAGCCTACAGTATTACAGTGCTACTTATAGTACTGTACTTAGAAGGTTGCTGGAAAGAATGCTTTTTAAGGCTGCATTCCTGTTGAAGGTTTTCTGGGAGTTACCCTTTTACTTGTGAGTAGACATATGCTTGTGACATTTGCTTCTTAGGATGGCCCAGGCAGGAAGGTTTATGTAGAGGAGGTATTTGTAAACTTAGAGCAGAATTTTCCAAGCATTCTGCCAACTCAAAGGCATTGTGCTTAATGTGGTACTTTGCGTCTCCAAGTGAAACATTCAGTAAAGGAACAGTCAACTATCTCTTTCAATATGTTTTTGTAATGAGTGGTTATTTGCAGTACCTCAGATGCAATTTCAAGTCTTGGCCTAATGGTTGTTTTCATTGAAATGAAAGATTTGTGGGCACTTGGAATTATTTATTATAAATTCCTTTCTTTTTTGTTTTTCTGTGCTATATAAATTATTTAGATTGCTTAATAGACTGGTAGTTTAGACGCTTGATATACTGATTGTAAAAATGGGATCAGAATACAGTATCCTTGTTGGAAATAATGATGTATTATCACAATAACAATTGTAAACTGGTTCTTTAGTTTAAAAATACCCAAATAAGGGAACAATAAATAAAACAATACTAAAGTAACGTTTTAAAAACTCAAAACAATGAGCCTCACATTTTAAGAAAGTTTATATTTAAATTATTTATATTGGCTTGCACTGTTTCTGCATCCTGTGGAGGTTGTTGTTACCCTTTCAGTAGATACTTAAAAACAAACAAACTTGTAGATCGACGACTTGTGCAAATCTGATGTTTAAAAATGACTTTTTACACATACTTTTTCTCTTGCTTGTGTAATACAAAACAAAAATACATGACAATATGGGTTAAAACATTTTCAGAGTCTTGATTGCCCTGTTACTGGTAATATATGGCAGCAAGCAATTATATGCATTAAAAAGTCTGATAATCCTTAATAAAATACTTTGCCTTTTTTATATATTTTATTTATTTATTTTATCTCTATACCACCCTATACCCGAAGGTCTCAGGGCAGTTCACATAAAGGATCACATACATAAAATCACAATACAAACAACAACCCAATTAAAAAAAACCTAAAAAGAGCCAGCATTTTAAAAAGGGTATAGGATGTAGATCGGGTCAGGCAAAGGCCTGGTTAAAAAGGAACATTTTTGCCTGGCGCCTTCTCTGGGGAGGGCATTTCACAGATGGGGAGCCACTGCAGAGAAGGCCCGTTCTCATGTTGCCACCCTCTGAACCTCTCGAGGAGGAGTCACACAAAGAAGGGCCTCAGAAGATAATCTCAGGGTCTGGTAGGTTCATATGGGAAGAGGCGGTCCTTGAGGTACTGAGATCCTGAGCCATTTAAGGCTTTACAGGTCAAAACCAGCACTTTGAATTGGGCCCGGAAACTAATTGGTAGCCAGTGCAGTTGGACCAAGATCAGTAATATGCTCAAACTGTCTTGCTCCGGTGAGCAACCTGGCTGCTGAATTCTGCACCAGCTGAAGTTTTTGAACCGTCTTCAGAGGCAGCCCTACGTATAACGCATTGCAGTAATCTAACCTTGAGGTTACCAGAGCATAGAAAACAGTAATTAGGCGATCCCTGTCCAGATAAGGGCTTAGCTGGGGCACCAACCAAAGATGATGGAAGGTACTCTGGACCACCCCCCAAAAAAGTATTTTGAACTTAAAGCATGTACAGTGGTACCTCGACTTACGAACGACTCGACAACCGAATTTTTCAACTTACGAATGGGGGTAATGGCCGCGTGCTTATGAATGTCTCGACATCCGAAAGAAAAGCGTCGCAGTTTTAGATAGGGATTTTTCGACTTACGAATTTTTAGATCGGGTTGCTTCGACTTACGAATTTTTCCGTTTCCAATGCATTCCTATGGGAAATCGCGTTGCCAATGGCGTTTTTCGATTCACGAATTTTTCGACTTACAAAGGTGCCTTCGGAATGGATTAAATTCGTAAGTCGAGGCACCACTGTACTTGATTAGGGACTGGATATTAGCCATGTAGCATACTGAAGGTGTTTAAGGCTTAAACCCTATACCCAACTCACCTGGGAGTAAGCTCCATTGAACTCAATGGAACTTACAGGCAGCTCCCCTGCTTCTGCACATTGTTTAACTATGCGCTGTGTGTAGAAGTACTTTCTTTTATCTGTCATGACCCTTCCAACATTAAGCTTCATTAGATGCCCACAAATTCTACTGTTACTACTGTTATGAGAAAGGGAGAAACAGTTTTCACTGTCATGCCCTGCGTAATTTAAAAACTTGTATCATGTTACCTCTTACTTGCCATTTCTCTACCCTAAAAAGCCCCAAATGCTGCAAAAAGGGAATCACTCCAGCCCCTTAATCATTTTGTTTGCCCTTTTTTGAACTTATTTGAACTTCTGCATCATTGGAATGAGTGGCAACTATAATGTTTCTTGACAACATAGTTCCTGAAGTCAGGAGACTGATAGCTGTGGTCCTTCCTTTTTTACATCTTTCTAAGCATACCAGGATTTCTAAACAAAGAAACTGGCTGGGGCTGCTTGGAGGAGTTGTCCAAACATTTGGAGAGCACCAGGTTGGGGAAGACGGGTCTGCACTGCTGGGTTTTTAGCTTGGGTTATGTTAGGTCATAGGATTTGCATGCCTTGTATCTGACTGTCATCTGGCTGAACTGCTGCCAAGTGATAATGAAATGTATGTTTACACAGCAGCTGGCTCTCCTGTGAAAAAAAAGCTTTGTCAGTTTTTGTTGTTCTCTTCCTTCTCCCACCCAGTGTGAAGTTTGCCTGGAAGATTTCTGGCCCTGGAAGAAATTAAAAAGCTCTATGCTATCAGGCTTCAGATGCCTATGGCAAAAGTCTGACCCTTATCTTAAAGGGCTGTGCAGTTCCTAGATTGTGGAGAAATGTTCAGTCATGCAAAACAACAAGATATGCTTCTTCCCAGCCCCAAACTGATAAAGGAGCAAATACAGCCAAGGGTACAGTGTCACCACAGCGATTGTGGTGATGAAGCGCAGAGCTAATTTGGATGTCGGTTTTCACACTTTTTACTTCGAAGTGCAAAGCTAGAGAATGGGTATGAAACTAAGCAACTTGATTTGCTGTCCTAATTGTTTTGAGCATGTCATATTGCTTCAGTTAACTTAATTTGTGACTTTCTTAACCAGTCAAGTGTCCTTGTCTCAAGCTTGTGCCTAAACATAAGTTATATTCCTGAACTATCAGAATGAATTCAAAGAATGTGTGTGCCTGCTGAAATATTCCTGTTTGGGCTTAGAGTTACAACAGTCTGTTGGCTTTGTATTTTTCTCCCTGTTTCCCAGAACATTGTTGTTCTACTTGATTTATATTAGCTATTGCTTTGGAAAAAGAGGGTGTCTTAACCACAGTATTTTGGAAATAGAAAAGAGTTCATTTTCAGGCTTTGGTTTCAGTGTTTGTGATTATCCAAAGTGAAACTTTGTTTCCACTTCAAGCCAGAAAATGATTTCTGTTTTGATTGCATTGAGCAAGAGTTCTTAAACTATACACACCCAACAAAAAGATGAGTTTCCCTTATGTGCCCCCCAAGGTTAAAAGAGAAGCTATCAGCAAATATTAAAATGTTTTATTATTTTTTTGTATTTGTTAAATTTCTATACTGCTCTTCACCACAATTTAAAAACAAAAATACACAAAAAACAAACAAAAAACAATACACCCCCCTCCCCAGTTTAAAAGGCCGTAGATGGTTAGCCAAAGGCCTGTGAGAAGAGGAAAGTTTTTGCCTGGTGCCTAAAAATATGTAACAAAAACACCAGGAAAGTCTTCTTGGCAAGAGCATTCCACAGACAGGGAGCCACTGAAGGAAAGTCCTGTTCTCAGGTTGCAGCCCTCCAGACCTTTTGTGGAGGGGGCACATGAAGAAAGACCTCGGATGATTGCAGGTTCAGGTAGGCTCATAAGGGGAGAGGCAGCCCTTGAGGTATTGTGGTCCTGAGCCACATAAGGCCTTAAAGGTCAAAACCAGTACTTTGAACTGGAGCCATAGACTGATAGGCAGTCAGTGCAGTCAGGCCAGCATTGGTGTTACATGCTCAAACCTTCTTTCCCTGGTGAGCAACCTTGCCACTAAATTCTACATCAGCTGACGTTTCCAAGCTGTCTTCAGAGGCAGCCCTGCATATAATGTAACCTAACCTAGAGGCCCATCATATGCCAGAGGCTCCCACTGTGTTTATATATTTTCATAGAACTGTATAGTTGGATAACAGATGGGCAATCTAGTCCAACCCCAATTTAGTCAGTCAAAATATAAAAACAGACAAGAGCATACGCAGGGGGGAAATGCTATTTACAAAATGCAGATACACATATTCAACCAAAAGCTTGAGTTATAAGCTGGTCTTCAATTGGAACTGAAAGATTGGCACCAACTAGTGATGATGCCATGACCAGAAATTATCCCCTGAACAATTTGCTTCAAAAAGATATAGCTCCCAGTCCAGGCTTAAGAAGCTGGATGAGTCAAAATGACATGTGAAACCGCCTTCCCTCCCAATGCATATGGGACAGCTTGGCTATGACAACAGACAGCTAATCTAAAAATACTTACATGCTTTTAACCATGCTCAGATTGGAATCTTCAGGGGGAAATTTTCTAGAATTATAGGGGCAGACATCAAAAGTGCATAGATAGTACAGGAAATAGGATATCCCTGTCCAATGATGAACACCATGATTGGATGTAAGGGAGTGACTTGGGGGGGCATGCTGGGCTAAGCCAGCACATTAACACCACCTTCAAATCTAAATAAGTGGTAGAAAATCAAAACAAAAGAAGTGAACTCAAAACTAATTTCCCTTAAATCCAAGCATGACATTATTCTAGCTAGGCCAAGGACTGGACATGTGATCTAGATATGCATTAGTACCTGCTGAACAGAAAAGTTGCACCAGTTCCATGTTAAAGGTCTGGACATTCTCATTGCTGCATCAAATCTGCTTACTTCTCCTTCCCCCTCACTTGGGGGCACTGTGACTTCGTTATTTTTAACCAAATCTTCTGTGTTCATTAGATGTGAGCTAGTTTCAGGTTTTCCTTATAATGCTTATTTTGAAAGCGACACCCATTGCATTTCAGCTGGAAAACTTGCATAGGTGCAAGGAGATGCTGCAACCTAAGTTGCCATTGGTGTACAACTAACAGCAGATGCCACTCCTTTCAGAAATAATTCCTTAAAAATCAAGGTCATGGTTATAGTTGCCCAAAGGGCTTGAAAGCTTTGAAATTGTACAAAATGGCGAACATGTCATAATATGTAGACAACAGTAAATAGGAAATTTTGCTTTAGTTTTTCAGGGTAGAATAATTTAAGGTAGCTTTATGGAAACTGGATCATTGCAGTGAAAGGTATATGAAAGTATTTCCATATGTATATTCAGGTCCACCAACTTGTATGGAGGCTCTGTCTAGCCTACAGTTGCAGGAAGCAGGCTAAGATGCTATCTGCTACAGCTGGGGGTGAGCAACCAAGAGGTCTACTCTGGTAACAATGCTTAACCCCTGAGATAAATTGGTGCTCATGTTTTAAAGACACAGTTAATACATTTTTATATTAAATATGAACGTTGCAGTCTTGCAACAAGCTCTGTGTATAGACTTTGCTTACGTAGTCCTTTTAGTTCCCCAAAATATCGGCAAAACTAAATATGGGAAACATTGTCTGAGCTGAGTCGTCCCCCCCCCCCAAAGGTCAATAAAAGTACACTTGTTACTCAAAAAGGACACAGATTCTATGACGAAGTGAAATGTTTGCTTGTGGAAAGTAGTTGGTACAGTAAGCTTTATAAAAAGAAGTGTAGATTTGGGATGGTCTCAAGCTCTAAAAAGAAAAGTGTTGTGGTTTATGGCAGGTTTGGAACCTAGGAAATAGGACAACAGTCCTAACTAATTACCTACTATAGTTTTGTGAATTTGAACATTGGTGGACTTTTCAGTATGTGATTTCTAGTAATAAAATAACTACGGAAATAAAAGCTGTTTCTACTGCTCTTAATATCCGTGCTTTATTCAGTTTAGCAACTATGAAGCATGTAAACTTGTTTATACTTGTTGTTGTTCCCTTCAGCTGGTAGCTGCAGGAACATCTCCGGCACAAGCCATTGAGGCAAATAGGGCATGGATCAGCTGGATGTTTGAGGACTGGCCCCTTACGTTTTATAGATGTGAAAAGATGTGAAATGGGGGAAAGCCATTCATTAGACGTCATTGTTGAAGAAATACGATTTCACTTCCAAATAAACAGAAATACATTGCAGGGTGCTGCCTGTGTGGGGTAAGATATGACATCACACTGCTGGACATGATGAGACTTCCCCTTTTCCTTGCCACAGCTCTCTCCACCCTCTCAATCTACTTCATAGGGTTTTGGAGCAGCGTTCAAAATTAGCCAGGTGCCAGTCACATTTTGCGACTGGATGGACATTTTTCTCCTGGTAGGGGTCGTTTCTGGTTATGGAATCCCAGCTTAGAGAAAAATATACTGCAGTACCTTCTTTTCTTTTCTTTTTGCAAAGCCATAATGTTTGTTGAACATCAGGCAGAGAGAGACGTGTGAGTGTGGGTTCTTTTTTCTAAAATAGTTTTGTGGAGGAAGAGCTGGCAGAGGCTTCAGCTCCTCCTGCTTGTTCACTTTGTTCTTCAGCACCCTCCCTTCCACTTTTTAGACTCTTAAAATTTAAGAGGTTCATCAGCAAACCGGATTCTGCTTAGAGGTCGTCTGCTGTCCTGCCTAATTTGGCCCTGTATGTTTAGGTTTAGAGAGATGCAAACAGTGGAGAGGAACATGTTTTCTACTCTGACATTTGCTGTTTGTTCCATCTACTTTTCATAATAAACCTCAGCTGCACAGCTTGATCTTTTCCCCGAAGCAGCCATTCATCATTTAAGATCTCAGACAAAAGCAGAAAAACAAGCCACCCTTTGCTGTAATAGGACATGGAGAAATGGCAGCATTGTGTCTTTGCTTTGTGATTGGCTGGAGGAGATCACACCTCTGGAATCTGTTTATCCCCTAAAAATAAGATAGAATCTCCTGTGTGTTTCAGTGAAACCTTTTATGCAACACTTCATATTCAAACAAACATAATTACAGTATTTGCAAATTATTTGGGTGGGTTGGCTACGAATGAGGGGAATGAATAAGTGTGTTTCTTTTGAGAACGGTGAGTGCTATGTGAGCTTTTTGTGGGTAGGGCAACACTTAGTTGTTTTTCAGACCTAATGGTACATTGACACACGTAGGAAGCTGTGCAAGAGCTTAACTACATTGCATCTTGCTGTGTGTGTGCATGCATTCCCATACAACCCAAAGTACAGACTAATTGCAGTTATGCCTCTGTGAGTGTGTGTTTAATAAAGGGACTTGCTAATACTCCTAATAACCAGAAATTACTTGAGATCTTATTATTTTATTATCAGTGCTACTAAAAATGTGCTTAGCATGTGCCCACATCAGATATTACAATTTTCTTAAAGTTATACACAATTTTACTTTTTGAATCTAGTGAAATAATTATCCATAATTGTGATACTTGAAAATGTTTTAAATGAAAGCAGCTAGAAGTTACAGTAATTAGCTCTTTAAAAAAGGAAGTAACATTACAGAGGAAATTTTGCTTATGAGCTAGTGGGTAACCAGTACAATAGCATGTACACACACTCTCTCTGTGTTTAATATTTTTTTATGATGATGATGATTTATTCAATTTATATACCACCCTTTATCAAAAGATCTCAGGGCACTGTACAACATCAGAAACACATTACAGAACATCAATGATAAAAACAATATAAAGCACACTGACAGATAGCCTAGTCATCATAAAAGCTATCCTCTCCCCCACACTTTTACAGGCCATAGATTATTTAATAGCCATAGGCCTGGGTAAAAGAGGAATGTTTTTGCCTGGTGCCTAAAGACATGCAATGATGGTGTCAGGCATTCCACAATCAGGAAGCCACCACAGAAAAGGCCCATTCTCTGGTTGCCACCTTCCAAACCTCCCTGGGATGGGGGGGGGTGGTTATAGAGAAGGGCCTCGTATGACAAGAATTTATATATATTCAGTTGTTTCCAGGGACAAATACTACTTAGATCTGTGCTTAGTTTAAAAAACAATCAATGTGTGCATTCTATTTTTCTTCTTCTGAGTTTTATATAAATTGCCCTCATGCCAAGTTTCCAAATTGCTCCTTAAAACAACACCCATATAAATTACATCCACAGTGATCTTGAGATTCCACAGAGGTGCACACACCTTACATCTTCTGTGAGACTCTTGGCAGTTAGTCCCACAGAACCCAGCATGTTCTTTATTGTCAAGTTTAAAAAACAAAAGGAGTAGGCATGCCATGTAAAAAAAAAGTATATTAAAGGAAATACAAGAGCAGGAGATCACAGGGATAAAAGAGTTGAAAGGCGGAGTTGTGCAATCCTTTCCTTATAAGCAAGGATCCACATGCTTCAACTGGCCTTGGTAGCCAACTAATGTTTTTAGTTGCTGGCAAGGCTCTTTTACTTCCTGCTGCACATGAGTGAAGTCAAATATCCCTTCTGAATCTTTTTGCAGCCACTGAGCCTAATGCACCACTTTACATTACAGTGATACCTCTGGTTACGAACTTAATTCATTCTGGAGGTCTGTTCTTAATCTGAAACCGTTCTTAACCTGAGGTACCACTTTAGCTAATGGGGCCTCCTGCTGCGCCGCTGCCGTGCGTTTTCTGTTCTCATCCTGAGGTAAAGTTCTTAACCCGAGGTACTACTTTCGGGTTAGCGGAGTTTGTAACCCGAGGTGTTTGTAACCCGAGGTACCACTGTACATAGCTGCCAAGTCTCCCACTAAAAAATGCGGGATCAGCAGTGGCGCGGCACCGGAAGTCGCTTCTATGCATGTCTGGACATGCGTAGAAGCAACGTCCAATGTCGGCGGTGCCCGATTTCCGGTGCCCATACATGGGTAGCGCGGCATCGGAAGTTGCTTCTATGCATGTCCGGACAATTTCTGGTGCCGTTCTACCCGATTTTCGGTGCCCAGGCATGGGCGGAGCAGCACCTTAAGTCACTTCTATGCATGTCCAGGCACCGGAAATCGGGCGGCGCCAGGACCCAAAATGGAGCCTCCCTGGCAGGTAGGAAATCCGGGGGATTTACGAGATTTTTTCCAATCCAGGCTGCCAGCAGGGAAATGGTTTAAAATACGGGGATTTCCCGCGAAAAACGGGAGACTTGGCAGCTATGCCACTGTATTTGCTTCCATGCACTACTTGCAGCTTTTCTTTTCCTTTTTAAGTGTTATTCTTCTGGCAAAGTGTACTTCAGACTTTCTCTGTGATTGTCAGATTGGATTTGTGGACATCTCTCCAATGAAGATGTCGAGGTTTTTTTCCCCCTTTGGGGCTGTTGCCTGGGTCAAGAACTCTAGGAACATTTACTTGTGTATCTGAGGAGTGAATTTTCCTTCTCAGACATCAAAACAAGACTGTGTGTTTTTACAGTCTTTATAGAAATAACTTTTCCTGCACTTGAATAATGCAAATGAAAGTATGTAAAATGTGCAAAGCCCAGCTTCTTGTCCTTTGTACCTTCCTACAAGTGAGACTTAAGCAGTATGTGGACCGAGAACTCCCAGAAGTGCAAGCTGGATTTCGAAGGGGCAGAGGAACCAGATACCAAATTGCAAACATGCGCTGGATTATGGAGAAAGCTAGAGAGTTCCAGAAAAACGTCTACTTCTGCTTCATTGACTACACAAAAGCATTTGACTGTGTAGACCACAGCAAACTATGGCAAGTTCTTAAAGAAATGGGAGTGCCTGTTCACCTCATCTGTCTCCTGAGAAATCTCTATGTGGAACAAGAAGCTACAGTTAGAATTGGATATGGAATAACTGATTGGTTCAAAATTGGGAAAGGAGTACGACAAGGCTGTATATTGTCTCCCTGCTTATTTAACTTATATGCAGAATTCATCATGCGAAAGGCTGGACTGGATGAATCCCAAGCCGGAATTAAGATTGCCGGAAGAAATATCAACAACCTCAGATATGCAGGTGACACAACCTTGATGGGAGAAAGTGAGGAGGAATTAAAGAACCTTTTAATGAGGGTGAAAGAGGAGAGTGCAAAATATGGTCTGAAGCTCAACATATAAAAAAAAACCTAAGATCATGGCCACTGGTCCCATCACCTCCTGGCAAATAGAAGGGGAAGAAATGGAGGCAGTGAGATATTTTACTTTCTTGGGTTCCATGATCACTGCAAATGGTGACAGCAGTCACGAAATTAAAAAACGCCTGCTTCTTGGGAGAAAAGCAATGACAAACCTAGACAGCATCTTAAAAAGCAGAGACATTACCTTGCCGACAAAGGTCCCTATAGTTAAAGCTATGGTTTTCCCAGTAGTGATGTATGGAAATGGGAGCTGGACCATAAAGAAGGCTGATCGTTGAAGAATTGATGTTTTTGAATTATGGTGCTGGAGGAGACTCTTGAGAGTTCCATGGACTGCAAGAAGATCAGACCTATCCATTCTGAAGGAAATCAGCCCTGAGTGCTCACTGGAAGGACAGATCGTGAAGCTGAGGCTCCAATACTTTGGCCACCTCATGAGAAGAGAAGACTCCCTGGAAAAGACCCTGATGTTGGAAAAGATTGAGGACACAAGGAGAAGGTGACGACAGAAGACGAGATGGTTGGACAGTGTTCTCGAAGCTACGAACATGAGTCTGACGAAACTGCGGGAGGCAGTGGAAGACAGGAGTGCCTGGCGTGCTCTGGTCCATGGGGTCACGAAGAGTCGGACACAACTAAACACCACCACCACCACCACCAACAACAACAACAACAAGTGAGACCTAAATAATTTTTGTATTTCCTGTGTTACTCAGATGCGAGACATACACTGGATTGAATGCTCACTTGAATTAAGAAGGATTCCTTTTAAATTTTTTCCTCCTCTACTAGCAATTTTCACATGTAAATCAATGTAAAGCATGTTGTTTTTAAAAAATGTCCTTAATTTTCCTTGCAGTTCCAGGTAACAAATACAAAGTGAATAAATACATAACAATATTACATTTTGCCTGTGTTGGAGGTTCTCGTTTAGAAATTGGCTTAGTTATTTTGGGATCACTGCGATACATTTTTATTACAATTCCTTATGAAAGAATTAAAAATCTGGCTGTGATACATCACTGAACAGGAAACATCTTTGTGCCCTCAGAGCATTTAAATACAAGATGAAACAAAGCTTTTCCAAAGGGAAGCAGATAAGCAATTCTCTCCCACATGAAGGCATTGGGCTGGAAACAGGTTAACCTTTCTATTTTGCTCCCAGTGGAAACTGCACAGTTAAACACTTTGCTCAATTGCTGTGAAATAAAACCATCATTGTTTACTTGTTAAGTAATGACTTGCTTAAAGACTAGGCTTATTCTATTCGTAAGTGTACACTTAATTGTAATTGAGACCTTACAGGTATTTTTGTTTAATGTCCACCCATCCAAAATATTACACATAGGAATATATATATATATATATATATATATATATATATATATATATATATATATATATATTGTCTAAATGTTTAAAGCTTAGCTGCCCACTAAAATCCTTAAATAACTGTCAAAATGAATTGGGATAAAGGATGCTGGACGGAAGTAGCATAGGTATGTGTTGGGCCCAGAAGGGAGAAGAGAACAGAGATGGAGTAGAAGAAGCAGAGAAGGGTCTACTTGTACAATACAGTACCGTACTTTTTTATTTTTATACGTTAGAGTCAGAGCTGGTGTTTTTATTGGAGATTGTAAGCTGCTTTATGGAGGAAGTTCCTTAAAAATTTGACGGACACACACACACACACACACACACACAGAGAGAACCCTACCTACCAGTACCTGGTGGTAAAACTAGTTACTGAGAAGCATTTTGTTCTGTTATTGCCTGCATTTTACTGAAGCTGGTAGTAAATATGGTCAAAAGGCCTAACCATACAAAAGGCACTTTTTTAAAAGAAAGAAAGAAAGAGGTTTATTTAATGGTTTTTTGTCCCCCAAACCCCAAAGCAGTGAACAGCATATTAATACAAAATAAATATGCAATAAGTACAATAAATCAATAAAAAACAATATAAAATATCAAAATCACAAATTATCGGGTAAAAAAAAATAACTTTGCTGGGAGAAACCCCATAATGACAGTCACTTTAAAACAAATACCTTAAAAATTAAAAGTTACCTCCAAAATTAGAACACTGTTTTTGTGTACAGTTTGCGTGCAAAGCGTTCTTCAGTTTTCTGTACTGGAAAATGGACAAACTTTTTAAACACTATCAATCTATCGTGAAATTTAAAAATGTACTGCTGTCTATCTTTTCTGAAATGTAGGCTGCCTTTTATAGAAACAATTTTTGAACCATGGAGCTCTCCAGCAGAGACTTTTAATTTGTCAAATTTTAAAACGTAGAATCATAGAATTGTAGGGTTGGAAGGGATCCAAGGGTCCTCTATTCTAACCACCTGCTATGCAGTAATCTCAACTAGTGCATCCATGACAGGTGGCCATCCAACTTCTGCTTAAAAACCTCCAAGGAAGGAGAATCTTTCCCTTCCTAAGCAAGTCCATTCCACTCTCGAACATCTCTTCCTGTCAGGAAGTTCTTCCATACGTTTAGTTGAAAGCTCATTTTGTGTGACTCGAAGCCATTAGTTTGGCTCTAACCCTCCGGAACAGGAGAAAACAAGATTGTTCCATCTTCCATGTGACAGCCCTTTAGATATTTGAAGATGGCTATCTTATCACCTCTCAGTCTCATCTTATCCAGGCTAAACATACCCAACTACCTCAACTGTTCCTCATAAGGCTTGTTTTCCAGAAGCTTGATCAGCTTGGTTGCCCTCCTGTAATTCCTGTGATTCCAGCCTGTCAACATCCTTCCTAAACAGTGGCGCCCAGAACTGGACCCAGTATTCCAGGTGTTGACCGACCAAGGCAGAATAGAGTGGTTCTATGACATCCCCTGATCTGGGCACAACACTTCTGTTGATGCAGCCTAGTTTGGCAGATAAGCCGAACTGTGGAAGGCAGTTTCCCCTTTAAAACTAATTGTTTTTTGCCTTCAATTCACATTACGGTATCTCTTTTCACTCAATGTGCTACTGTTCTCACTAGCAGTGTTATCATGTGAGATATGGTGCAACAGTACTAAAACAGTTCTGTTAAATGGTTTGGAATGGCTGAGTCCTAAATCAAACATGTCCTCAAATTATCTTATTTCCAGGCTATAGACCAAGATTAGGGGTCACTATAGGTCACTATAGACCAAGATTAGGGGGGCTGGGATTCAAACGTTTGATAAAAAATATTGTAGAAGGAAAAGGTCTTTTAAAAAAGAATCTACTGAAATTTAAAATGCAAATTGCCTCCATTGACCTCCAAGAATTGAAATTTGGGGGTGGGGAGGAATGCAAATTGATTGATCTCAAACCTTGGTATTTAGCATGACATCAGCTAGCAGGACAGTGTTGTGAGATGACAAGAGTTTCTGAAAGCAGAAGTGGCTCTAGCGGAAATTACTTCTACGGTAGATGAGATTGTAGTGACATATGTACAACTATTATTTCAGTACAAATACTGGTAAGACATTGAACCAGTAAGACCAGATATATCATGGGTAGGCAAACTAAGGACCGGGGGCCGGATCCAGCCCAATCACTTTCTAAATCCTGCCCGCAGATGGTCCAGGAATCAGCGTGTTTTTATTAGTAGAATGTGTGCTTTTATTAAAAATGCATCTCTGGGTTATTTGTGGGGCATAGGAATTTGTTAATCCCCCCCAAATATAGTCTGGCCCCCCACAAGGTCTGAGAGACAATGGACGGGCCCCTGCTGAAAAAGTTTGCTGTGCTGACCCCTGAGATATAAAGTATGCTTCAGTGCTTCTGTCTGCTTCAGTCTTAGAGAACAATTTGGAATTTATTTGTTAGTCTTCAGTTCTCTGGCTTTGGCATGTGCGTGCTTTTATCATTTCCAGCCATGTAGCTATACAGAAAACACTCTAAACACGAGAGTTACTTATTCTGTAAATATCCATCACAAGACACCATTTCTGTTTGTCTCTCTCAGGCTGAGTCCTAGATATAGAAAAGAACCAATTTAGTGAAAAGGAGCTCTTTGGTTCTCACCTTAACCACACACTTTGCCATTAATATCCATATTTACAATGTTACTTATAGCTGACAAGCTCAAAATAACTTTCTGCATAGTGAGTTTAAATCCTAGTTTCAATAACAGGCAAATTTAAATTTTGATGCATTTTAAACAAACTGTTGTTTACATTTCAGAACTAGCTGCCCCAGGAGCTTCTGTCTATAAATGTATACATTGAGTTCCATTTGATTACTATGAAGCATCTTTATTTTTTCATTTTAGCACAATATTTAGAGCTGTGACCCGTCTGGTATACTGGACTTCTTGCAAACTGAACATACGTACCAAAGTTATTTTGTCACAGACAAGGCTAATATTTGGTTTGAGTCCCCAGAGTTGATAGAACTGGTTTTTCTCATTTTGATGCAAAAGCTGTTGCTAATTTCATACAGAATTATCCATACAGCGTATTTTAAAGCATCAGTAAAAAACCACTATAATATCAATGTGGTCACACAAGAACACATGCAATTCATAAAAATACCGTAAACTTAGTGCCAAACCTTTAAGGCCTCAAACCCCTTTCTCATATCATAGCTGCTGCTGCTACTCTTCCTCCTCAATTAATTACCTGCCCTTGACTGTAAAGTCCCATGGCAGATTAGACAATGATATATGGGGGGTGCTAACGGTAGTTTTCCTAGTAGTGATGTATGGAAGTGAGAGCTGGACCATAAAGAAGGCTGATCGCCGAAGAATTGATGCTTTTGAATTCTGGTGCTGGAGGAGACTCTTGAGAGTCCCATGGACTGCAAGAAGATCAAACCTATCCATTCTGAAGGAAATCAGCCCTGAGTGCTCACTGGAAGGACAGATCCTGAAGCTGAGGCTCCAATACTTTGGCCACCTCATGAGAAGAGAAGACTCCCTGGAAAAGACCCTGATGTTGGGAAAGATGGAGGGCACTAGGAGAAGGGGACGACAGAGGACGAGATGGTTGGACAGTGTTCTCGTAGCTACGAACATGAGTTTGACCAAACTGCGGGAGGCAATGGAAGACAGGAGTGCCTGGTGTGCTCTGGTCCATGGGGTCATGAAGAGTCGGACACGACTAAATGACTAAACAACAACAACAACAGTAGTTTGACTATTAAAGGCCAAGGAGAAGTGCATTATCAGTGATTGCCTTGTTGTAAACAAAATCTGCCCTTATTCTCTTATGGGGTACACAAGAGCCCTTATAGAGTCCTTTGTAGGTTCTCCATTGGTAAGAGAAAATAACAGAGGCCAACCAGAGAATATTGAGAAGCAAAGCAGCTAGTAAACCTGATCTTTATTAAAGCTGTTGCAACAGGGTGCTCCCCTCACACGCAGGAGAAAAAAGGAGGACCCCGAACAAAGGTGTGTAGACATTTTGAAATTCCCTGCCCTGGAGCTCAAGACCACCCCTCCACACATCATACATACATCACAGAAGGAGTGTAGCCCAAGACCACCACCCCAGATACATCATTGCTTCATCACAAAAAAGGCAGTCTACAGCAGAAATTTGAATTTTGTTGTTTTTCCTGTCTGCCAGGTTATCTGATAATGCCTTATCTGATTGCTTTTCCTGGTAGTCTGGCCATTCCTTTGAGATGGTAATTACTTAATTCCTGAAACAATAGGAAGGTTTCTTTCACCTCCTCCCTCCTTGCAGAGAAACACTTGGTCAGCTTGGGAGTCAAAATGGTTTCAGGACTGTCCTCCCGCGCTGCCTCAGACATGTGGTCTATATATTTATGTACGTGTTTGCTTGATACATCTCTCCCACAGGTCATCACTCCCCCCCCCCAGGGGAGATGACATAATAAAACCCTCTTCTGCAAATGCTGACTGCCATATAGGGAGGAATTACTGTTTCCCGTACTTGGGACCCAGATTGTTTAGGCTTTAAATATGTTGACTTGGTCCTGGAAGTGAATTGGCAACCAGTGCAGCTGCTTCAGGACAAGTGTTATGCTTGTCCTTAAAGATATCCGAGCAAAGAGCTGGGCTGCCCCTTTCTGTTGTAGTTGCAGCCTCTGGACTGTCTTCATGGTAAGCCTTGCGTAGAATGCACTGCCGAAGCCTGAACTGGAGGTTATCATAATATGGAGTACAGTGGCAAAGTTATTCTTATTCAGAAGGGTCTGGAGCTGGCGTACCCACCAGAGCTGGAAGTAGATGTTCCTAGCCACTGAAGCTACCTGGGCCTCAAGTGATGATGAATCAAGGATTATCCTCAAGCCAGAAGCTTGGTTCTTCCCAGGGAGTGTAACCCTGTCCAGAACATGCCATTCTGTACCTCATGGACCTGAAAACTAGGCAGCCATATCTCTTTCTAATCTGGATTGAGTTTCTGTGCCAAGAAAACAAACTATGGGCCAAAATTTATTAAAATGCCTTATTTATACTCTCCACTCTCTGCGCCCACTCATGGTGAGAGCTCCAAAGCACTTACTTTAGAAGAGTGAGTGGCAGGTAATATATTATTCATTCTTTGTTCTTGCATCTTGAATAGGAGAGAAGATCACACCACCTATTTGCAATTTCTTTAACAATAGCCTGGGTTTGGGTGTGTGTGCACGGGTAACAGGAAATGTCCTCCCTTCTGATCAGCAGGAGACCCACAGTCAAACCATGCATGATTTAAACCCACAAAGTGGTCATTTATGGCTGACTGTATACAGACTTCATGTCACTTCCTTTATTGAGTGCTTCCTGTGCATATTACTTTTTGTAATGTATGAAGCAGCACTTTTAGTCATTTATCCAGTTCTGATAAGCTGTCACCAAACAGCTTGTCTATGTAGGAAGCCGCTTTTAGGTCGCTCCTGCCAGGGCTAAGCCAACAACAAGGGGTGGGGGTGTATGTGTGAAGATTTTAGCATATGTTACTCTGAGCATACTGGCTATCTTGATTGCTGGCTTTTAAGTTGCTACCCACACAGTGAACAAAATTGCCATATATATATAATGCAGGATAGTCTCAACCATATCTAGAGAAGTGTGTAGATAGAACTGTCTCCAAGAGTATGTTGGAGAGAGTTTGAAAGATAAAGCTTTCTCCTTTGCAAGTGAGTGAGGAAAGGTAGTTCTGGTAAATAATTACAGGCTGGGTAAATGGCTACTGCTCATTGATCTGCATAAAAGGAATTCTCATCTGTCAGCAGCCACCAGGCATAAAGACTAGAAAGCTAGATAGTACACAAATAATATTGCAGGGTCATGAATGCTGTATATTTATAGACTACAAGATTGGGGAAATGTCTGATATGTGTCTGGCAATACACTTTACATTCTTCAAGTTGAAGATCTTTAGCCCCTTATGTGACTGACTTCCTAATGCAGTTCTTGGAAACAACAACAAATTTCTCAAACTTTTTGTTCTTTCCTGTAAGCTTTGGCTTGCTTATAAACAAATAGGAAGGATGCAACAGGGGTGTATGGAGGTATTAAAAATAAATTCACACAAATGCTATTAAAACTGCTTCAACACTTTGTAGCAATGTACTGTATGCACGTGATTGGGACGCGGGTGGCGCTGTGGGTTAAACCACAGAGCCTAGGGCTTGCCGATCAGAAGATCGGCGGTTCAAATCCCTGCGATGGGGTGAGCTCCCGTTGCTCAGTCCTAGCTCCTGCCAACCTAGCAGTTCGAAAGCACGTCAAAGTGCAAGTATATAAATAGGTACCGCTACAGCGGGAAGGTAAACGGCATTTCCGTGTGCTGCTCTGGTTTGCCAGAAGCGGCTTTGTCATGCTGGCCACATGACCTGGAAGCTGTACGCCAGCTCCCTCGGACAGTAATGCGAGATGAGCGCGCAACCCCAGAGTCGGTCACGACTGGACCTAATGGTCAGGGGTCCCTTTACCTTTACCTTTTTGCACGTGATTGGGAGCTCAGCAATGCAACTATTGGAGACTTTTCCCTGCTAGCTATGAAACAGGTTACACTCCTGTCCCTTGGCCTTGCATCGTTGGTGTTGCCTTTCTTGTCTAGGTAGGTACATGTGATGGGGAATGTTCCAGACACTTCTAAACAGTGAACATGAAAGTGACAGTTCAGACTATGGACTCAGCTATACAGCTGCAAATAAAACGTTTTAAATGAGTTCTAAAGTGCAATATACAAATGTGACACTAGATGGCGGAAGTGAGCTATGCCAAATTCAATATATTTTTCAATTTTTTTTTTTCTTTAAAAAAAGCATTTTCACAGTGTTTTTTTATGTTTCTAGATGCCTATACTGTATATAGTTTGAAGGAAAGAAATGACTGCCAGGCAGCATTATTCAGTTCCAGGTACAGTAGTTAATTACTGGCTCTAATCCTCCTAAATGCAATGGTGATTTGATTTAACTGATAAATGCCCTGGGGTCATTGACATAGCCTCAAGTTGGGGGAAAATGCTATTTATGTGTCCAGTGTGCGCTTGAAGTGTTGTGTGAACAGATGGAAATATGCCGGTCCTTTTGTGTAGTGGAGTGTAGCAGTAGATAGCATGCAGTAACTTGCTGAGAGACAAGTAACCAAAGTTCTGTGTGGACTCAAGAGCACACCATCGCATCTTTATGATTCTAGTGTTAGTTCTCAGGTGTGATACACCTGAGTCGCAAGTTTCAGCACCTTGAGTGAGGCATCCTTGAGTTTCTTATTTTGATCTAGCCTTGCAGTTAGTTCTGTAAAGTTGCTCAGTCTTCTTCCCCAGCTTGTAAAAGTATTGTGATAATTGCAATAACTAGTGCTCTGAGCCCTATAAAACTAAGAGAATGGGGTGGGTGGGTGATGGCTCGATTAGAAAGAATGCTATTATAAAGAAGCACTGTGCATCTCTTTCCCCTGAACTGGAAACCTGTATGGCTAGCCTAGCTGTATCTGCTGGCTTTCAAGGGATGGGAGAATCAAAAGAGACTCTTCCCTAGGCAATCAAAGATCATTGGGGTGGGGTAGAAGTGGCTAATGAGGATAGAGAACTAAATGCTCTCCCTTTATTTGCTTGTTTGGGAGCAGTTGCTAATTTCATTTATTTCCACAATAACCATTAGCTGTTTCCCCTCCCCCTGTAGTGCATGAGTTCTGAGAACATTATGAAAATAACATTGATTTCATTTTGGAAACAAAGAACAGTTTCTCTTTTCACCACATATTGTGGGAGGAGAGGACATATTTCAGCATACCAAAGTTTGCGTGGCCTTCTGCATGTTGTTTTTAAATGTGCATTACGATGGTTGGTCAGATCTATTTAAAATCTTATTTAAAGTTAGTTGGTTTTAGTAGTTTTATTTAAGGCTTTAGGCTGATAATGAATAGTATGTATTTTATGCATGGTTTTTAGCTCTATCCTTGTAAACATGTTTTCTAGAAACTAAACTGGGTGTACTTAAAATAGTTGTCCTGTTAAATATGAGTTACTAGAGGTTATTATATGAGTGGCAAGTCACTTGTGACAAATGATTCCATGCAGTCTTATTAAAAAGCAATGAGGCTAAGATCCTGGTATAAACTCTGTTGTAGAACATAAATCTCATGTTTAGCATTAAGTAATTACAATACTGCTTTCAAAACAACTGATGTTCCCAAAATACCTACAGCAGCATTAACTGGGCTGATGTTTCTTTTTTGGGGGTGTACTTACCGTAAGTGTATCTTGGGATTTGTATGTTTAGGAGTACAATGACATCTCAGTTAATAAGCAAGATTTTAGACGGATAAGCTGATATATTGAACAGAATGAAACAACTTCTGTGCCAGGGTCCAACAGAAAAAAAGAGTCCTAAAATAAACAGGGAAGCTAAATAGATGAATAGTTCATAGTACAAAAGTTCTTCAAATTAAGAAAAACACATTTATTTAACAAGTGGAGGCAACCCTGTACATGAAAACATTTGTTTGTGCCTTATATCTTATAGAGCAGGAAAGCAAATGTTCCCTTTCAGCTTATGAAATATGGCAGTCATTTTTTTACAGTACACAATCAGAGAAGTTGCTTGAGGAGGCTGGCCTTTCTGAGGTGTTGAGAAGCTGAGCCTTATACCTGTTTATCTGATCTCTGATTGGGTAAAAACTGTTGCTAGGCTCACTTCTTTGTTCCTGAGCAAAATTAGAAAGGGGAGTGTGGCATGTTTCAACTGCTTTCTGTTGCTTTGCTAAGTTCTGTCTGCTTCCCTTTCTTCCCTTTTGTCCTTTCTCAGAGGTATGATAAATTAGAAATTTACACAACTTTTCTGAGTTTCAGTAGGTTAGTCCTAATGAACATATAGAGGCAAAAAAAAAAATCGAGTATTGTTATGTTTTCAAGAAATTAAAACTTAGAATCTTAATGAAGAAAATTAAATTTATTTAATCTGAATTATAAAAAGTCACACTGGCAGCAATTAAAGAATAGTTTCTGGCACCTGGACAATAAGAATTGCCAGAGAAGAAAGAGGAAGGCTGTTGCTGGTTTTAAACACTGCATGTTGAGCGTTTCCATGACCCAAGATACAGAAATGCCACCATATGGCCACACTTGTGATAATGTTCATAAAGACAATGCTATTATTTTTATTTCATTCATTTAAACTAAGCAATTTATATACTGCTTAACTACAATCATCTCTAGGTGGTTACATAGAATATAGAAAAGGGGGAATTTGGTTAAAACTATAAAACCAGAAAGCCTGCTGGAAGAAAAAAGTATTTAATAAGTGTCAGATGTTCCACAGGCAGTTGCATAAAATTGGGCCTACAATACTGAATGCACAGCTCCTGAGGAAAGCATCTGAGCCAATGGGGGGGCACACAGTGACTCCCCCAAACACCTCAGTGATCAGGCAGAGATATAAGGGATTAAGTGGTCCTTAAGATATTGCACTGTCTGTCTATACACTACTGGACCAGTTTCATAGTAATTTGCAAGTCCCTTGACAACTTTGCTACAGGATATCTTAAAGGTAAAGGGGCCCCTGACCATCAGGTCCAGTCGTGTCCGACTGGGGTTGCGACGCTCATCTCGCTCTATAGGCCGAGGGAGCTGGCGTTTGTCCGCAGACAGCTTCCGGGGTCATGTGGCCAGCATGACAAAGCTACTTCTGGCGAATCAGAGCAGCGCACAGAAACGCCGTTTACCTTCCCGCCAGAGCGGTCCCTATTTATCTACTTGCACTTTGATGTGCTTTCGAACTGCTAGGTGGGCAGGAGCTGGGACCGAGCAACGGGAGCTCACCCCATTGCAGGGATTCGAACTGCCGACCTTCTGATCAGCAAGCCCTAGACTCTGTGGTTTAACCCACAGTGCCACCTGGGTCCCTATACAATGCATATAAAACACTTTTTCTTTACTGATCTAGATGAGTCCTAAATGGTTGATGATGTTCTAGTGCTGGTCGACACTTTAACACGAATAGTATCTATGGAAGTCTTGCTATTATTCAGTGCATTTGTACCAAGACCAAACTTGAAATTGTTCAGTAAATAAGCCTTCAGAAGGGGATTCCATACTAGAATCATATAACTACAAATGAAACACTGAAATATTATGTGTTGTTGTTCTTAACTGCAAACATCACTGCTGTATTGTGGATTTATATTCTAGTAGTTCATTATTAGGAGGGAGTTAAGATTATCTGCGTAGAAGTTTTCTTTGTTTATACAGGCTGTCCTAGGGTATTTGGGAAGTAGGTTCCATTATACTTCCCTTATCTTTTTTCTTGTTTATCTCTTGCTAGTACAGTGTAAATAATGATATTTAGATGGGGGAAGGGTTGCTGGATATGCAAGGACTTGATATTTACTTATAGTACTTGTTTCAGTCTTAACATTGACATTGGTATTTTGGATGTGAAATGTTTGCTCGATGTGATCTAGGAGAACTTCAGAATGAGGGTGGTAGAGGAGATATAATGAAACAAAGTTTTTAGGCTGTTTGAGAAACAGTTAAGAGTACCTTGGATCCACCAAGTGTGGCTTTGCGTATCTGATCTTTCAGTGTCCTCCGAAAAAAAGGTCACTGGGGAAGGTAGAAGGTCAGAGCATTAGTGCCTATTATCTGTTTAGAGTTGAAAGAAACATATTCATTTCTAAATGAAGTTGTGGGCGTAAACCAAGTGTGGAGAACTTTTGGCCCTCCAGATGTTGCTGAACAACAACTCCCATCAGCCCTGACAAACACGGCCAATGGCCAGAGATAATGGGAGTTCTAGTTCAGCAACATCTTGGAGGTCCAACAGTACATATCTGATGTTTTGTAATGCTTAAATGACAATACAGCTTCTCTTTTTGCCTATACAGGTAGGTAGCCGTGTTGGTCTGGGTCGAAGTAAAATAAAAAAAATTCCTAAGTTTTTATTTTGGTATGAGCTTTCGTGTGCATGCACACTGAAGAATCAGTGAAGAAGTATCTGAAGAAGTGTGCATGCACACGAAAGCTCATACCAAAATAAAAACTTAGTTGGTCTTTAAGGTGCTACTGAAGGAATTTTTTTATTTTACTTTTTGCCTATGTGCATGATCAGATCAGGAAGCTGTAGTGGAAAATGTGGAAGAAAAACCGAGGAGGTGTAAGTTTGGCTTCCTGTGAGTCCTTGCAGGAGCACTCCTGCCTTCAAGAGTGGCTCAGCTGGGGCTTGATTGCCCTGAGTAGGAGCCCTAACTGCCACAGGTGGCGGCCATGGAGATATCCTGCCTCACCTGGTTGAGGCAGGTATAAATACTGCAGGACAATGGGGTCAGGAGGGAGAGGATCATGGACCAAACACTGCTGAGGCTTCCCACGGTTGGATCTGGTGTTATATGTGGGTGAAGGTCTGGTGGGGGAATTGTTACTTTGGAAATTGTTCCTTTGGGGTTACTTCTTGGTGGTAGAGTGTTTTGTATTACTGTGTAAGAAGGTTTAAGGAGGTTTATTATTGAAGGTTTAAGGTGGTTTACTGTTTGAGGAGTTTTGTTTTTGTTACTGTTTAAGGGGTTTTCCTGTTCTGTTCAAATAAAAATATATTTCCCCTCATATGTTGACTACCAAAGATCCTTTGAAGAACCTGTAGAATTAATTGGCAAAACAAAAGCCAATACTCAGGGTAGGCTAGATGCCTTCCCCACCTATTTCCAAGATTCATTGTCACTAAACAGTGTTAGAGTAATATGTGAAGCTGTGTCCAACTCCCCTTAGCATCATTATATTTTTGTTGTTCAAGCAACAGTAGTTGACTTCCTTTAATTACGGATTTGTTTTGGTGTGTCAAATATGCATATCAACAATAAAGAAGATATAGGCTACCCTTAAAAAAAATAATCCACATGTCTTGAGACGATTTTTATGAGAGACGAGTAAAATAAAGAGCCCATTATCCTGCCACAGTTGAGAGCAATAACTTTTTTTTTTGCAAGTTCAGCAGTTTTCCTCCCTGAAGGGAGATATGTATTGTAAACACTGTGAACCAACTGTACACAAATCCCCACACGGAGTTAATGTGCTTTGTGCAGAGCAAGTGAATACATGTTGAGTCAACTGAAAGCTTTGGCTTCTGCAACTTTATTTTTCTGTTCCTTTTCAGTTCTTGAAAAATAGGCAAATTGACACGCGCTCACTCAGTCACAAGGACTGATAGAACATCTTTTTAACCTTAGTGAGGAGCTTTGGAGCCCCTATTTGTAGGAATTTGAACATGAAGATGATGGAAGTTTGTGGAAATATGCAGACCAGTTGTTCCCCAGCAACAACTACGGTAGCATGTTGCATCATTTTCTGGCGTGACACAATTAGCAAGGAAAGCTGTGGCTGGAACGTGGGCAAAGGACTGGGGACTTTGAAATCGGGGCAGATTGGAGGGGGAGAGGACAATGCTGATGCCCAGCAAATGACTTGAAGAAGCTAGCATAGCCTAAAGTAAACTGCAGTTGTTGAACAGAGCCCTTTTCGTTTTGCAAGCCTTTCCTCAACTGGGAAGGGTCCAGTTTTTGAGAAGGCTGGTCCCCCTTCTCTGTTGTTGTGGTGGTGCCGTGGTGGTGGTGATGTTATGGCCCTCCACCCAGCAGTATCCCTAAGCGCCTATTCTGTGGCAGGGAGGCAAGTCATGCCAGACAGAGCCAGGCTTCGCAAGCGCTGCCAAGAGCGCTTTCTAAGATTATATACGAACTTTATTTGTAGAGTGGGAGGGGAGAGAGCTGGTAGCTGGCTCCAGGGCCTGTTGCTGCCTGCAGCTGGGATATTGTGCCTCTCATTGTCAGCGCTAAAGAAAAACGCGGCGGCTTCTTTATTATTATTTTTCTGCTTAAAGAGGGGGTTGAGAAGGGAGTCTTGGGAGAGCAGGCGCAGATGAGGGTCGGGGTCGCTGTCGCCGTCAGGAACTCGCGGCCCGAGTCTGGGGGACGGGGCGTAAATCCATGGGCCGTTCTCCCCGGAGACCTTTCGTTTTCGCCCCCCTTTTGCCTGCCTGTGAGTCCCTCCGCTTCCCGGTCATTGGCGGGCAGCCGCTAAAGGGGGCGGGCTCTACTTGGTTTGTTGTTTGTGCTGGGCCTGCCCGCCCACAGGGAGGCTTTTAAGCCTCGGCCTGCCAGCCTTGCTGAAGCGAAGCGGCGGTCGCGCGCTCTGAGCAGCAACAGCAGCTCCTCCTCCCTGTGATCCGGGCTGGTAGGCATGAAGCTGGCCGGCACAGCCAACCGGACCTCGGGCTTCTGCTGCAACCACTGCGGAAGCCAGCCGCGCCGCAAGGTAAAAAAAAAAAGGGGGGGGGGCTTGAACCAGCGGGATGCATCTTGAGGAGGGGACCCGCTTCGGGCTCGGAGGTTCTTCAGTCTGCTTGTTACGAAGCAGAGTCGGCTCGCGCGCCGCTTGTTCGGCTGTCAGTCAACAGGAGTGAACGCGAGCGAGCGAGCCTGAGGTAGATTCAGCTGTTTACGGAAAGGCTCCCAGCTTCAGGTGTTCTTGCTGGCTTCGTCGGTGTCGCTTGTCATTTCGCCCCCCCCCCCCCATTTTTTTTTTTGCTCTTAGGCTGAGTTGCAGAAAAAGCATTTTGGGGGGTGGGGGGGCAGATGCTGGAAGCGTTGCAGCGTTGTGAGGATCTGCTTCTGAATCTCCTGGTTTGCCGTATTGGCATGTTCTTGAAGCCTCATTTGGTCCTCCTGCTAAGAACCTAGCAAAGGAAGACTGGCTTGTAAAATTTCCTCTTCTGTGGTTTCAACAGACCTAGGAAAGCAATTCTACATAGGGTGAAGGGCAATTATTTAAGTGTCATTGTTGTCTTTAAAAGCTGTTGGGTGTGCTTCGGAACTGGGTATTACAGCCCGTTTTAATGCTTAAATGTCGGAATTGTTTTGTTTGTATCGTTTATTCATGGATGGCAATATTTCCCCCTTGAAAGCCTTATTTTGGAAGTGCTCAGATGTTTGGGGGACAAAGCTGATTTTTGCTATGTGCATGTTCTAGAGTAGCACACAACGTGGTGCTCCCCAGTTGATTCTGGATTAAAACTTTCATTATCCCTGATCATTGGTCATGATCAGGCATCCCCAAACTGCGGCCCTCCAGATGTTTTGGCCTACAACTCCCATGATCCCTAGCTAACAGGACCAGTGGTTGGGGAAGATGGGAATTGTAGTCCAAAACATCTGGAGGGCCGAAGTTTGGGGATGCCTGGTCATGATGCTTGAGACTGAGAGAAGCTGAAGGTGGAGGGCACAGCACTGTCTACCCCTGCACTTACTTTTCAAGTCCCAAACACAGACTTAATCAACAAATGAAAAACCACTGTAATAGTCTGCAGTCTTTTCAAAACCACCTTCTAGTATAAAGTGTACTGCTCAAGTTCCCTTCTGTGGTTAGAATTCTTGGGAAATGTGGGGAAAATTTAGTAAAAGTGTTGCTGGAGAAATTAAATGTGGAACTTCACAATATCAGTTTATGAATAACAGTAACTAATGCTAGAATCTTCCAGTCTCTGCATCCTTACATATCAGAAATATAACCTTGGAGACATCACAATGATCTTAGTAGTACTTCTCTTAACTAAAAGTAATTGTTTATGCATGATAGTAGTTAAGAATGTAAAGACATTATGAAAACAGGAGCTGAAATATGAGCAGTAAATTACAGTACAATTTTGACAGCATATTGATAAGCAATTAATTAAACCTACTTGATTTATGTCTGAACTTACTTGGAATGTTTGACATTTATATACAGGAGCTACAGTATTTATTCAGTTTCTTAAAAGTCCTCTGAAGGCATCAAGTGCCAAAATTGTAAATAACTGGCAAAGAATTTAAACATCTAAAAGTGATGTAAGTTGTCAGTCATGAATCATAATGTTATTCAGAGACTAGGCTACAGTGGGAACAGTGTGTGTGGATAATATCTCTGACTAAGCAAAGAGAAGCTCGTTGACTGTCTACCTTACTGCCCTGCAAGTAGCGAGGGGCATCCCATTTTTATGCACAAGTGACAAAAAGAATAGTACGCCTCTGAGGCTAGATACCCTGTTTCCCCTATTTTAAGACATAGTCATAAAATAAGCCATAGCAGGATTTTTAAGCATTCAAGGAATATAAGCCATACCCCGAAAATAATATATAGTGATAGGCGCAGCAGCAATGCCAGCCGCGGCAGGAGGAGGAGGAGGAAAAAAAATAAGACATCCCCTGAAAATAAGCCATAATGTTTTTTTTGAGGAAAAATAAATAGAAGACGGTGTCTTATTTTCAGAGAAACACGGTAGCTCTCTTGGAGACACTACAGTTATTGTCTCAAACTGAAATGAAAACATGAATTTTCAGTGTGTATCAGTTTGCATAGAGATGTCAAAATACTTTAATCCAATGACTGGAATGCAATGCCTGTCATTGCATTAAAGTATAACAGGTAGCTGGCATTAACAGTGTCATGATCAGTGAGTTATTGTCTTAAAGTGACATTTGAGCAAGGCATGGATGTTTTAACTTGCTCTCATGTAACTAAAGAGGTACAATACTGTGGTTTTAAAAACCACACATTTCTGTACTGAAATGTGAGAACAGGAGAATTGAAAATATCTACCCATGGTTGTTGTTGTTCGGTCCCAGCTCCTGCCCACCTAGCAGTTCGAAAGCACGTCAAAGTACAAGTAGATAAATAGGTACCACTCCAGCAGGAAGGTAAACGGCGTTTCCGTGCGCTGCTCTGGTTCACCAGAAGTGGCTTAGTCATGCTGGCCACATGACCCGGAAGCTGTCTGCGGACAAACGGTGGCTCCCTCGGCCTATAGAGCGAGATGAGCGTGCAACCCCAGAGTCGTCCGTGACTGGACCTAACAGTCAGGGGTACCTTTACCTTTACGCATGGTTGGAACCATGGGGGGCTCCAACACCAAACTAGTTCAGCTTTAGTTTAACGTAAGAGCCTGCTAGATTAGGCCCATCTAGTTCAGCATCATGTTTCCACAACAGCCAACCAGATGCCTGTGGGAGATTCACAGGCAGGACCTGAGGACCAAAGTGCATGTGCCTCCTGTGATTTCCAGCAACTGGTATTCGGAAAAATACTGTGTTTGACCATATAGGCAGAGCGTAGCCATCATGGCTAGTAGTCATTGACAGCTCTTTCCTGAAGGAATTGTCTAATCCTCTAAAGCTATTGAAGTTGGTGGCCATTGCTTCCTCCTGTGGGAGCAAATTCTAAAGTTTATGCATTGTGTGAACAAGTACTTTCTCTTATATATACTGAACATTTAAGCATTCAGCTTCACTGGATGTCCACAACTTCTAGCGTTATGAGAAATTACTAAACCAGTTAACACACAGTGTTGGCTCCTTTGGGAAGAAGGATGGGGTAAACATGTTTTTATGTGTGTGTCTGGAAGAACTTCCTGACAGTAAGAGCTGTAAGAGAGTGGAATGGATTCCCTCAGAAGGTTGTGAACTCTCCTTCCTTGGAGGTTTTTTAGCAGAGGTTGGATGGCCATCTGTTAGGGATTTTAAAGCTATGATTCCTGCATTGCAGGGGGTTACACGAGATGGTCCTTGGGGGTATCCAACGCTACGGTTCTCTGATTCTAAGCCAGTAAGCAATATAAAAATCAAATCCTAGTGTAAAGGAATCTCAGAAATACAAAAGAAATCAAATCCACATACCAAACAGAACTTAAATGTGTCTCAAAAACTATGCAGAATAAAAAAGACAGTACAAAATATAAATAATCAGGTACAAATATTTTTAAACAACATTACCCTGAGCTGTAAAAAATGATGCCCAACTGCTCATCAGACCAACTGCTACAAGCAGCAAAAAGAGCAAGTAACCAGGGGAAGAGAAAGAAAATGGGGGAGGGGAGGAGAACAAAAGAAAAGACAAGATGAGGGGAGTTTCATCATCATTAATTTGGAAGCAGCTGGCTTCAGTCCTCCCCTTCTGATGTCAGCCCAAAGATAGTGCCTCTGCCAGGGGATGGCTGGGCAGATGGATTGAATAGCCTCTCCCTGTTCCCAAATTGCTTAGCATCTCCCAGAAGCAGGGGTTGAGCAGCACTCTTTGAATAAGTCTGTGGGCCTGGTGTTTCAGATAGGCCACAACAGGTTTCAGTTTTCCCCCTTTCCCCCTTCTGACTATGTAGTCACACCACACAACAGTGATTGGCCCTGAAATAGGTATGCAGATGGCTTTTTCTAATCACATTAATTGTAAACTAATTCTGTAATGTATGTTGTGACCCTAAGAGGTTCTTGCCAAATGCTTTCCACTGTCTGCTGACTTGTAGGATTCTAGTTGTGCACTGGAGTCTGTTGATTCTTTTAGTGAAAGTATTGTGGTAGATGTATTTCAGATCGGCATGAAATTTCAATCTGAGATATCATTGCTTGTTCTTTGTCATTTTTAAACAGTGAACTTAAAAACACAGTTGCATATACTTTTGTGGTTAATGCACGTAACTCCCACACTCATGTAGAAACCTTCGATAAGATTACAGCTGTGTTGCTTCCTGAAAGATACTGACAGATTTCATATTCTGGTTTGTGGATGTGCAGAGAGGTACTTCAAAAGCCTTTAGTATCACTGACATTAGTCAACTGGCAGCTGTGTGCTGAACTCCTTGTTCTGGACACTTTGCCAAGTGTTTTATGCAAAACTAGGTTTGCAGTGAACCAGGTCTCATTGTTTTTAATGGCATCAGTATGGTATACTGTAAACAAGTGTGGCTTGTTATGAAGCACAGACAGAAAATTTCCACAGACAGCATTTCTGCAACAAGGACAGTTCTGTTGGTTTCAGTGGTGAATTCTTTCTTTCCCCTGAAACCACAGCTGAAATGTTTATAGCTAAAAGTTCAATTTTCTTTTCTAGGAACTTGGAATTAGGATCCCTAGACCACTGGGACAAGGACCAAGCAGATTCATCCCAGAGATGGAGGTGCGTGGTGATTTACATTTTGCAAGTACACAGAGAACTTGTTACATTTTTTGGTGGTGGTGGGGAATCTTTAGAATCTAGTATTGGCTGAGGAGCAGCTGCAAAGTATTATCCACATGTCCGTAGTAAATCATCGAGTTTGGCAAGAATTCTGCTGAATTAGAAAACAGTAATGTCCATGTGGAATTTTGATATTTAATGGCACACTCATACTAGCTTCTCTTAATAAACCCAGTGTTGTTTGGATATTAAGTAAGGATTAGCTTGCCCTTTAATTGTAGTGGACATGTATATTTGTTTAAATCTAATTAACCAGCATGTTTTTAGTGCATAGCATGAGAGAAGGTGAACAAGTGATCTTCCTGGGCTACTTCACACACTGGCTGATATAAAACTCAAGTGGTAATACGAGAGGCTTTATCAATGTGGTTTTGGTTAACATTACGCCAAGCTTAGTAGTCAGAAACATATTTCCCACAACAGCTAACTATTTAAATAGCTCAGCATTTTGGGGTACTACTGTTGCCCCTTTATAGGCTAGCATACTGCCCTTCAATAAATATATGTTCCCTGTCCACTTATCTCTGTTAAAATTTGATATCAAGCCTGAGGTTATAGGGAACCAGAGGGCTTTCTCAGTAGTGGTGCCCACCCTCCCATCAGAGGTCAAGGAAATAAACAGCTACCAGACATCTGAAGGCAGCCCCGTATCAGAAAAAATTTAATGTCTGATGTTTTACTATTTTTTTACATATACTGTAAGCTGCCCAGAGTGGCTTAGGAAACCCAGCCAGATGGGTGGGGTATAAACAATAAACTTATCATTATTACACGTTATTGATCCAGCACACGATTTGCTATACTTGGGGATTCACTAAAGTCCTTCAGTTATGAGAAGCATCTCATTTGGTATATTAAGATTTAAGAACTGATTTGGAGCTAGTAAATATTAACAAATATTCATATTGGCTGCTATGTCTTTATTTCTTACAATGTTTTGCTACTATTCCTTTTCTAATTCAAACAGATTATCCAAGTGAGCGCTGAAGATACCCACATGCATGCTTTGTTTGCAGAGTCTTTCACAACTTTAGGGCATTTGGACAACATTGCCTTGGTGATGGTTTTCCACCCACAGTACCTGGAGAGCTTTTTAAAAACTCAGCATTATCTGTTGCAGATGGATGGCCCACTGCCTCTTCACTATCGACACTACATTGGTATCATGGTAGGTTAAACTATGAAACAGAAAGCAATGGCAGTATTTTGTGCATCTTTTTAAGTTTCTATTTATGTCAGATATAATGTACTTAAGAGAAACTTAGTATCTTTGCAATCTCTTTGGCACTAAACTAAAAAACATGTATATTTACCCAAGCATTTTAATATTGTATTTTAATAATTTAGTTTTTCTGTTTCTTTAAAATGCTTAATTCAAATTCTAAATTGAATGAAGTGTGTGTGTGTGTGTGTGTGTGTAATAAATGAAGTTTGATACTTTTGTGGGAATTCTGTGTTCATACTGTGGGTAACCTGTAAAAAGGTAAAGGTACCCCTGACTGTTAGGTCCAGTCACGGACGATTCTGGGGTTGCGCGCTCATCTCACTCTATAGGCTTCCGGGTCGTGTGGCCAGCATGACTAAGCTGCTTCTGGCCAGCGGCGTAGCTAGCCGCCGGGCTGTCCGGGGTGGCAAACCTGAAGGCATTACGCATGTAGCACAGGAGGGATGACGCGGCGACACAGGCAGCGATGGGCTGTGTCCGGCAGGCCTCCCCCTCTCCCTCTGGCCCTCCCTCCACCCGTCCTTACTGCGCTCCAGGCGGTTCTCCTCACAGCCAGTTTGCACTGGCTCCGCAGGGGCTGGTCCTGCTCGCCCGCCACCTGGCTTTCTTCAGGGCCATCGTGGAGGTGGGCGAGGGCTGTGCTGCCGGAGCTCTTTCCGCAGTGCACCCCGGCCTCGCCTCCACGTGGGCGGCGAGGGGCACTCGCAGCAGTGGCGGTGGCCATTGGAGGTGGTCCCCCCCCCGCCCAGCCTGCTGCCCAGGGCAGCACGCCCCCTGCCCCCCCATTACTATGCCACTGCTTCTGGCTAACCAGAGCAGCACACAGAAACACTGTTTACCTTCCCGCCAGAGCAGTACCTATTTATCTACTTGCACTTTGACATCCTTTCGAACTGCTAAGTGGGCAGGAGCTGGGACCAAACAATGGGAGCTCACCCTGTCGTGGGATTTGAACTGCTAACCTTCTGATCGGCAAGCCCAAGGCGCAGTGGTTTAACTTTAGACCATAGCGCCACCCACGTCTCCTGGCTAACCTGTAGCCCTTCGGTAATATTGAGCTCCAGTTCCCATCAGCTCCAGCCAGCATGACCAATGGATGGTGATGATGTGATTTCCAGTCCAACAACATCAGGGGCATTTATAGGTGCCCCCCCAAAAAACCCCAAACCACTGAAATGAGCATAATTAAGGGCAAACAATACGGAGGGTTTTTTTGGGGGGGGGGGTAGATTTCCGTTACTGAAATAATGTAGGAGAGGAAAAGGTTTATACAACTTCTTTCCAAGCACCGTTGCTGCAATCAAATTTTGCCCCGTGGCTGCTTTTAAGCAAAATCTAAAATGGCAAGAGACCCAGTCACACATCTTTTAATACTTTGTAGTTGGCTCATTTGTGACCAAATAATTTATGACTATTGAGGTTCTAGTATTATTGCTACAGCTTTCCAGGAAATCTGTCGAACAAAGAGAATGACAGTTGTGGGAGGAAACCTCTAATGATGGCTGTTGTTAAAACAGTGTTAAAGCTGTTTTCTCTAGCCTTCATGTATAAAAAAGGGATTGGAGGAACTAGACTAAAATAGCAGAAACAAAGTATCTCTGATATATTTAAGTTAAAATTATGGGCTGCAATCCTATATAATTTTACCTGGAACAAAGTAGCCCTTTTGTGCAAGGACTTCTTGTGTAAGAGAATTTGCCCTTCCTCTTATACCCCCTCCCCTCGCATGCCCCCCCCTAAATCTGTTCTGGGGGCGTTCCCCACTCCTCTGGAACAAATTGGGAGGGGGTTGCAAGGAGATAAGGGTGGAGAAGTTCTGTTGCTTGAGTATTTGTGTGGAAAGAACAATTCCATCGGATGCAACCAGTCAGTGGGACTTGATACAGTACTGAGTACACCCGCTTATAAAGTGAATACATTTATATATGGTAAAGAAATAAAAGTTGCTGTTGTACTGCTTTTGCTATATACAAACCACATACATAAATAAACCACTAAGCAAACAAAATGCATAAACGTTACTACACAGGCATAGTGTTGTTTTTTTTTGTTTCCCATTCTTGACCACAGCTATACTCTGTAATTATCCATACTGATAGGCAGGGAATCTCTCAGTTTGATAGTTCTTGTGCTTGTTTTCCCTCCAGGCTGCAGCTAGGCACCAGTGCTCCTACCTGGTTAACATCCATGTCAATTGCTTTCTTCATGTTGGGGGAGACCCTAAGTGGTTGAATGGTCTAGAGAATGCACCTCAGAAACTGCAGAATTTGGGTGAATTGAATAAAATATTGGCACACAGACCATGGCTCATTACCAAAGAACATATTGAAGTGAGTATTTTGTTTGTTTGTTTGCTTAAGAGAACTTACATATATAGTATTTATATTTACATTTTTTGATTTAGAGCTTTTCAAGCATCTGTAGTATTTTAATCCATACCTTTTAAAATATTTGCTACCACGTGCTGTGTCATAAGATGCTAAAACATTCAAATCATCTTAATAGAAACACAAGTGCTAAGTGTCTGTGCTGAACAACTTTCTTACTTGGAAATTCTATTTACTACTGGGAAGGGGATATAGCATAGTACCAGGTACTTGCCAAGACTTGATATTTAGCTCTCAGATGGATGGGCACCATCCTTAAACTGATTCATGTTGTTGGCATATAGCACCTGATGCTGAAGGAACATTTGAAGGACATGGTAGGTCCAAGTGCTCGCTCGCTCTTTCTTTCTTTCTCCTTTTTCAACCCTATCTAATGTTATTTCCATTTGTCAAAACAAAACAAAACTGAATTATTATTTTTAACTAGCTCATTATAGTAGACAATATCATGTCTGATACAGACAGTATCAGTGATTAATTTGTCCCTCAACACCCGACCTTAGATACTTTAAAAAGTAATTAGAGATTAGTGTTTAGGATTATTTGGTCTCCCATAGCATAGCTAGTGTACATTTTTGTTTCAAAATTATCTAAACTACCTTCAACTTCGATAATAGAGCAATATCATGTATAAAGTTGCAGAGCTACAAAGTATTTCACCTAGTTGAAAATCTTGTTCATGGGTATTCAGTCCCTGCATTTAGTAGGATCTTTCTGATATAAAAGCATGAGTGTGTATCATGCTAGAAACATGTGGCCTTATTGTAGAATCAAATTTGTGAGGTAGCTACAAGCAAAGATTTTAAGAGAACTTTTTAAATCTTTTTCCCCCCTGAAGCAACTTCTAAAGACTGAAGAACATAGCTGGTCACTGGCAGAACTGATCCATGCTGTAGTTCTCCTTACACATTATCATTCGCTTGCATCCTTCACGTTTGGCTGTGGAATCAACCCAGAAATTCACTGTGATGGTGGTCACACGTTCAGGCCGCCTTCTGTCAGTGGCTATTGCATTTGTGATATTGCAAATGGAAATCATGGTGTGTATGAGAAGCAGGGCCCAGCTGCAAATATTGCTGTAAGTATTTCACATATATTAAGGAAGTTACATGCATGAACAACAGCATTTCCACTGGTGGTGAAGTATATGTACATGAAAGTATAAGAAAAATCCCAGTAGCACTTTTTTATTCATTGGGGGTGGGGGCACAAATCAGCGACTTTTCAAAGCAGCAAATGTATTTGTACTTGTATGAATGTAGAAACTGTATTTGTATTTTCTGAAGCAAACACATCTGGGAAGCCCAGTTAGACTAAGGGCCCTAGATGTGGATAATGTACAGCAGGCATAGGCAAACTCGGCCCTCCATATGTTTTGGGACTACAACTCCCATCATCCCTAGCTAACAGGACCAGTGGTCAGGGATGATGGGAGTTGTAGTCCCAAAACATCTGGAGGGCTAAGTTTGTCTATGCCTAACATACACACTTGATATGGAAAATACAAGTGTCAATTCAAGAAATTTTATTTGCCCTGAGAGGTGTGGAGCTGATCTGAGTTTCCTGAAATTGTTCAAGTCCTCACTAATTTAATATGATGGTTTAGTTCAGGGGTCAGCAACCTAAGGCCCATGGGCCACAAACAGCCCACAGGGGTTGTTTAACCGGCCCATGAGCCGCCCATTCAGCGAGTCCCCGCGTGCTGCACTAAACTGGTGCAGTGCGGTGTGGGGACTTGCTTCTGCGGCACCGAAAATCGCACGCATGATCCAGCCCACGGAGGGATCTCCGCTGGAGTGAACCGGCCCAAGCAAGGTAAACCTTGCCAACCCCTGGTTTAGCTGGTCTAGTGGCTTTTGCCATTGTCAAAAATAATGTGTCACTGAGAATTATTAAAAGGTTCCTAAGGTGAGAAACAGGCTTACCATGAAGCAGATTCCAACTCCCAAGAATGCACATACACTTTGTATGTATGTGTATTACTAATAATAACACAATAATGTGAAAAGCAGTCCTAATGAATTTTAGTTATAAAAAACAAGTGAGATGTTTAATCAGTAATGTTGCTATCTTTTGCGGGTTGGGGGTGATGTACTAGCACATGGGGAAAGGGGAATACAGCTTTTGTTTTAATTATTCCTAACATCTTTTACATTAAACTACAGCCTGAGAACAAGGTGATAGACAGAAATTGGATGTTATGTCACTTAATGTTGGATGTTATATCAACTAAATTTTCTTGTAGGTATGTGATGCCAATTTTAAAGGTAGCTGTTATGTTTTTTGTTAATAACATTTGAAGAATGTGCAACCTTTTTTTGAAATAGGCATTTTTAAATAACTTTAGATCTTTGGACAGCATTTTGCACAAGCTGCAGCTTTTGGACAAAACTTAATAGGATGCACTTCAGTCGAAGCTACTAATGCATCAAACACTGTAGCCACCCCAGTCCAGAAACAGCTATAACTGTTAATTCTGCATTACATCATTGCATAATAAAGGCAAACAGAATATCCATGAAACTGAGGGCACCATTGAATTTAAGGTAGTAAGCAGGGAGCCATAGAGCTGGAACATAGTATAAAGCTTATACTTACCTGTGACTGTATACTCTCAGTACAATATCCCAATGCATTGGAATATTTTTTTTTAAGACTACTGAGCCTTTCTGTGAAGTAGAAGCACTTATGGAAAAACTGAAGCAACTACAGGAATGCAGAGATGATGTTAAAGCCAGTCAAGAAGAAAAGGCCACTCGTTTTGAGAAGGAAAAGAGAGAAAGCATGTTGGTGTGTTGCTCAGGTGGGAACATAGTTAAAAGTCAACATATCTTTAAAAACCATCTTGGCTTGTGGCGCAGGTCTTAGTGTTGCCTATCAAGTTAAATAGTGAAATGCTTTTGTCAGTTCCAGATCACAGCAAGTTTCCACTGTCATGAATAGATAATGAAACACTACATTAAAAACACTGATCTCCTTCATAACTCAAAATCTTAATTACAAGTTAATCAGTTCATCTGGGTAGTTGCCCAAGACAAAAGCCTACGCATGTAGGAAGGTATGTTGCCAAGGGGTGTGTGTGTTGGCCCAGTCAGTGTGTCTACTGCTTAATTAAGGTGACCCTTTCCCACTGGCTGTCAGCTAACACTAGCAGCAGAAGAGAGCCCTGGCCTTCTCTACTTGGAACAGCCACCTAGAGTCGTTTATTTCATTTGTTAGGCACCTACACAAAAAAGTCCAGGTATATTAAAATGAAAATAGAAACCCAGCAACAAGCAGATCTGCAGTCTGCTTGCACCTAACACTGTTGCTGTGCACTTTATTTTGGAACATTATGGGGTGTGGGAGTATGGACTTTGTTTCCATCAACACTGTTGCTTGTACCAAGACTACAGCTAATCTTATGTACCTGACCACGCTCGGTACTTCTATGAGTCTGGAATTGATGGCCTCCCATTGGGGAGTGAGGCTGTATCTGGAATGTTGCCATATCAACACAGAGAAAGCATTAAATATTAGGAACTGTTTGCCATTAACATGTATACATGATTAGGTAGAAATACACAGGCAAAATAGTGCTTGAAACTAAAGATGTCCTCCTTTTGCTATACTTTGGTTTTACTCCAATCTTAAATTCTGTTTATATCCTGTTCAGGGAGGCTTTTAATGTTTAATAGATTACTGTGTTTTATTTTTCTGCTGGAAGCCGCCCAGAGTGGCTGGGGAAACCCAGCCAGATGGGCGGGGTATAAATAATGAATTATTATTACAGTATTATTATTATTATTATATTTTATTTTATTATCCTTTCCACTGCCATAAAAACCTAGAAGCAGAATGTTGCTAGTTGTTGACATGGCATTTTGTAGCATTCATTTTTCTTTCTGTCTTAGAAATTTTAGTATTGTTGTGTCAGTGCAGTGTCATGTCAAGAGCACATGGATGCAAGGACATATCCAATGAAAAACTAATGTAGTGGTGGGCTGCATGTGATCCCAAAGTTTGGCTGAAATCCTAAAAATACTGGCTTTCAGCTTAAAGCAACAATGTGTTTCAATCCCATCTGACCATACTGATGAGCTTGAAATATACAGCATGAAATGTTAAGACCAGAAACAAGGAGACTTGTTACTAATTCCTGGCTCTGTATTTTTTTCTGTTCAAGTCAGATGTTTCTTCTCAAGGGCCATTCTCACATTTGAAAATAGTTGCATAAGAAATGCATCTGTACTTTGTATCTGCTGTGTACAGAAATTATATGCTCACTACTTGC